>NC_036841.1:10529553-10588710 GCF_002910315.2 Salvelinus sp. IW2-2015 | reverse complement strand
AGAAATGCATTCTGGAACATGTGAACTTTTATGTGCTTTAATAACAAACTTGTATTCTATCTATAAATACAAATAAAATTGTTAAATTACGAGCCTAGTTCGTTTAGCCATGGAAAAAGATCGGAACCTTCCCGCTAGCCATGATTGACTGAGATAAAGGATGGGCTGGACATGCCAGGAGATGAGTTTGGATTGGTCTGCCATGTAGCATGCTTCTGTCTATAACGTGAGTTGCTCAATATGTGTTGATAATCCTTTCTACCGCGTCTTTTTTGAAAGATAAATGATTTACTACTTTTCTCTACAACATTGATACCCTGAATTTAGCAGGCACTATCGACAGATCAGTTGGAAAAAGTTGTGATGGACTACTGACTTGACACAATGTTAGCTAAACAAGATTTAGCTACGAACAAAATGGAGTTAAATGGTTCCAGTCTGCCGTGAAGCGTTCATCCATGTAATGTATATGGGTAAGAGTCTAGCTACATTTTCAGGTATTATACGTTTTTTATTTTGTCAGGAAGTAATTTTCATAGCAAGTTAAAGCGTATTGTTCACTAGCTAGCAAACCTTGGCTTGCTTGCTAACGTTATGTGTATGATCTGTGTAGTAATAGTATTTGAATCAGAAAACCATTTGCATTGCTAGTTGTAGCTTAATGTTAGCTAGCTAACAACAAAAATATAAACACAACATGTAAAGTGCTGGTCCCATGTTTCATGAGCTGAAATAAGATCCCAGAAATGTTCCATACACCCAAAGTGTATTTCTCTCAAATTTTGTTCACAAATTAGTTTACATCCCTGTTAGTGAGCATTTATCCTTTGCCAAAATAATCCATCCACCTGACAGGTGTGGCATTTCAAGAAGCTGATTAAACAGCGTGATCATTATACAGGTTCACCTTGTGCTGGGGACAATAAAAGGCCACTGTAAAATATCAAATTTTGTCACACACCACAATGCCACAGATGTCTCAAGTTTTGAGGGAGCGTGCAATTGGCATGGTGACTGCAGAAATGTTCACCAGAGCTGTTGTCAGAGAATTGAATGCTCATTTCTCTACCATAAGCCTCCTCCAACATAATTTTTGAGAATTTCGCAGTACGTCCAACCGGCCTCACAACCGCAGACCACGTGTAACTACGCCAGCCCAGGACCTCCACATCTGGCTTCTTCACCTGCGGGATTGTCAGAGACCAGCCACCTGGACAGCTGATGAAATGGAGGAGTATTTTTGTCTGTAATACAGCCCTTTTGTGGGGGGGGTAAAAGTCTGATTGGCTGAGCCTGGCTCGCAAGTGGGTGGGCCTATGTCCTCCCAGGCCCACCCATGACTGCGCCCCTGCCCAGTCATGTGAAATCCATAGACTAGGGCCTAATTCATATGAACTGTAACTCAGTAAAATCGGTAAAATTGTTGCATGTTACGTTTTTTAATATTTTTGTTCAGTATAGTTGGTTAGCTTTAGCTATCTGCATATTCATACTATAGCTAAGACAATCCATTTGTAATGGTAGTAGTATGAGTTGAGATTATGCTGGTTCATTGTTTAGCTAGCTAGCTAGCTACATGTCAAAACAATAGACTCCACTTGGCCAGATGATTACATGACGCATCAAGTTAGCCAGGTGTGTCTGGGGGTGATTACGGCCACCTATTGTATTTCATGAATACAGTATGTGTACATGTCTAAACAATAGTGACCCATTCACTTAGCTAGATGAGGCTGGGGTGGTTATAGCACTTCTTTCACATGACCCATCAATTTAGATAAGTGTGTCTGAGTAAGCGTCATCTAATAATTATCTGGACACTTTCTGTTTTTGATATTGCTACTCTGCAAATATGCAAGTAAACATTTCACTGTATCGTTTTCACCTTCTGTATCCTGTGCATGTGACAACTTAGATTTTATTTGATAGAGTGGGTATTTACTAGAGACGGTAGACTCAAAAATTTAGGGGTTAAACAGGGGTTCTTCTAAGATCTTCAAAGTTCTTTGAAGAACCTTAGGGTTCTTGGCACTGGAAATTGCCCCCAAATGGTTTTTCCAATAATCCCATAGATTTGAGGTTCATTGAGGAACCTCCTTAGTTGATGAGGGTTTTCCAGGAACCTAACTGCCCAACTGGAACATTTGGATTTGAATTTGAGGGACAGCAGGTGCAAGCACTTAACTGAATTTTTTTAAAGATCTCCTCAATTTAAGGTAAGGTTTGTCCCTTGTATGATCTAAATTGATATTGTGTTGTGATGATACCATCTATATTTTCATATTTGTGCAAATCTTTCTGAAACCGAAAATGGACACAATTCAATGGATATCAATCAACAAAGAGGTAAGAATATGTAGGCTATAAGATTATGTTGAAGGCTAGCTGTATTGGGTGCAGATGACTGAACTGCTCACTTTTGTGTCTGTCTGCAGGTACACAGACAAGAGGCATACAGAGGTATGTCTATTGGTATTGGCAGATCACATGTACCATCCTCCTCCCTTACCTCTTCAATGAATATCCCATAGGCCTCTACATTATGGACAAGGTATGTGTATGAAAACCATTATCAAAACAGTTTTTTCCCATTCACATTTACAACAAAAACCAAGGTATGAGTACTGTTGTGTGCATGCTTTGTTAAACATCTGTATAATTACAATTTTTGGGATGCACAGACTTCACCCTCCCTACACCTCTGATGAATATAACAGGAGACAAATTCGATCACCAAGCACTGCACAATCATTCTGGCTATGTTTACGGAGAACATCAACACGCCAGAGGATATAGCCATTGGACTTGGGGCTCTGCTTTGCCACTGAAATCATAATAAGCACTGACAACTAAAATATGGTGTTATTGTCTATTATGCATATTAATAATAATAATGGGGGGGGGGGGTAGTTCAAACAATTTACCCCAAAACGTTCTTCAAAAGGTTATTTGAGGATCCATTAAAAGGGGTTCCCACGCAGTTTCAATTTGAAGAAACCCTAAAGGATACTGCAGGAACCTTTTATTTTTAGAGTGTAGTGTGAAGAACAACATGACCTGCACCTAAGTCAGATTCGGATATAGGCCAAGAACTAGATAGTGTATTTTTACCTGGAGTTTTTCCTTATTGTAGGCTACTACTTTTACCACTTTTAGTCTTAATCTTTGGTTGTTTACAGTAGGTGTACCAAAACATTCAAGGGCAATTTTCTAAAAAGTGGGGTTACAAGTTTATCAAAGCAGAATTACTTTCCATTGTTCCTCAACTGCAATGTATGATATATCATTTTGTAGCTCTGAGTCTCTACTTTTATCCAATGTAAAAAACACAAATGTTGCTACATAGGACCAAATCCAGGTGTTGGGCCAAATATTGTTCAGTAGTACCCAACATTAGTGTGATGCATTAGGGTGTTGTTGCGTACAGCACCCAAACTTCGTATGACAAGGAATGGCAAGGAGTGGCGTGATGGCACAGACAGGTACCCAGGCTAGGGTGCCATTTCATGTCAAATCAAACCTAAATATATTTTGTAAGGTTGTTTTCTAGCTTCTTTCATGCAGTATAATTTGATAGCAAGTCGTACATTTATGTTGAAATCAAAGCATCCCGATTCATTATGAATATGACACATTTGTGACAACACTTTTAAACGTGAATTGGAGCTGGCCCACTAGCATCAACCAATATACTACCAGGTGAAGTGGGAGTTGAGACACCATGTAGAGATTGGTAGAGGACAATCTAAATTCAAAATTAATCAGTCAGCCAATAACTGTAACAATCCCAATGTACTAGGTCTCATACAATAATGAGCTCCAGTCCAACGTTTAAAAAAAATAAAACGCACATTAGAATTTGAAATATTCACCAGACTGAATTGGCTCCTGCGAGTCTCTCATTTATTTATTTATAGTCTCCTTAGTCTTTTGATTGAAAGCAGCATTCAGAAGCTATCAGGAGTAAGTCCCATATGTGTCGTGGCTAAATGTTGTTAATATTCAAATTTTTATCCATAACCTGTGAGAAAGGGTGTTCTGACATGATGGTAATTGGGGGAAACATTTAGTAATAGATTGTAGTAGAATAACTGGAGAGAATAATTTGTTCAACCCATTTTAATTTATTCATTGGTGAAAGAAAAAGGAAACCGCTCACTGCTCTTGATAGTATCACCGATATTTAATAAGCTTACGTATCGGCCACACGGCCTTCGTCATTGGTGCCTTCATTAATTTACAGTTCCTAAAAATGTAGCTTTATCCTCAAAACATACGTGTTGGCCAAAAATACCTTCCACACACACACACAGCAGATCTACAGAGAAAACACATTCGGCAGAAAAAGTAGCAAAACTCCAACAGGCTAGAAACTGTATGGATGTTACTTCTTTACAGTACCTGACAGTTCTCCTAATTAATTTTCTAATTTTAATTTACTTGGCCATTTCCAAAGATTAAATGATAGGATTACACTATCCCAGTCCTAGGAAGAACAAAGTGTCTTTGAAAGAGCCTCAGACGACTTACATGTGTCTCTTCCTCATTGCTCTCTGAAGGGGTGTCTGTGGGAAAGATTTAGCCTGATCACAGTAGCCTTTTATGTTTAGTACCTCTAGTCCTAACAGAAGGAATGTGCTTTCAATGTGCAGAAATCCAGTATCTGGTTTTTCCATATAGCTTTCAAAGAGCACTGAATACTTAGCCATGATCAACTCTGTTTGGGTTATCGATCTACTCTAGACTAGACTAACCTATAGTGCTCGACTGACTCCACAAACTTCTTAGGGCTAGGCACAACTTCCGGTGAAATTGGAGGGCGCACAATTCAAATAAATAATCATAAAAATGATGGATATTAAACATTTAGGTACATACAAGTGTCTTATATCGGTTAAAAGCTTAAATTCTTGTTAATCTAACTGCAATATCCGATTTACAATAGGCTTTACAACGAAAGCATGCCATGCGATTGTTTGAGGACAGCGCCTCACATCAAAATATTTTTCTACCAGCACAGGTTCAATAAATTCCCGAATAGCGATTAAATATTCCCTTACTTTTTGAAAATCTTCCTCTGATTTGCAATCTAAAGGGTCCCAGCTACAACATGTAGTGTTGTTTTGTTAGATAAAATCCTTCTTTATATCCCAAAAAGTCAGTTTAGTTGACGCCATAGATTTGAGTAATCCACTCGTTCAACATTCAGAGAAAGAAATCCAAAAAGCTACCGCTAACCTTTGCTAAAACAAGTCAAACTACATTTCTATTTAATCCTCCGGTACCCTAAAATGTAATTAAACTATAATATTTCATACGGAAAGAAGTATGTTCAATAGGAAAGCGATATTAGCAGGTGCACGTCCTCTTCATCACGCGTGCCGAGACTGATTTTAGTACGTTTTGAAAGAAGCGAGCCTGAAACCTTGAACAAAGACTGTTGACATCTAGTGGAAGCCATAGGAATTGCAATCTGGGAGTTGGATTTTGATATGCCCCTATACCTTCCATTATAAGAGCATGGTCTCTCAACAAACAAAAAAAGAATCTGGTTGGTTTTTCTTTGGATTTTATCCTACCATATCTATTGTGTTATAGTCTCATACATTATTTTAACATTTCTACAAACTTCAAAGTATTTTCTATCCAATGGTACCAATTATTTGCATATCCTGGCTTCTTGGCCTGAGTAACAGGCAGTTTACTTTGGGCACGTCAATCAGGCTGGAAAAAAGGACCCTAGCCTGAAGAACGAGTTGTCTGCATGCAGTTTCAGGCTATCCTTATTCCGTTGATTGAAGTAGGCCGTGAAGCAATCACTGCTGAAGGTATTATCATAAGCTAAAATCAGTGGCGGCTGCTGAGGGGAGGATGGCTCACAATAATGGCTGGAATGGAATGGAGTGATTGGAATCAAACACAAAAACCATGTTTGATACCGTTCCATTGACTCCATTCAGGTCATTATTATGAGCCGTCCTCCCCTCAGCAGCAAACTGCAATTTGTCATTACTCAAAGATTAGTACTTGGGGCAGGCAACCTGAAAGATCTCAGAGAAGCATAGTCAGTGAAAAAGCCTTAAGATAAATGGTCTTAAAGAAGAAAAAAAAAAACTTAACACTCTTTTGAGTGTTCCTTTGAGTAGACTCACTATGGCCATAAAATTCAAATCTGTACCTTCGAAAGCCAATTTCACTGCTTTTTAAATTCTTCACCTCTAATCAGGGACTGATTTAGACCTGGGACACCAGCTGTTTAAAATTAATTCTCAGGTAGAATAGAAAACCAGTAGTTCTCTGGACCTCCATGGTAAACTTTGAGTACCCCTGCAATTTGGGTGGTCTCCCACAATTCCAAGCACTTTGTTCACACCCCCTCAAATAGTTGCCACTCAAATTGCATTCACGTGTTTGTCACACTGAGCCTGTCTGTATGGTTGTGAACAGAAGAAATGTAGATGGAGCCCCCCAAAAATGGGCTCCAGCCATGAAAAATGCAAACCACGAAAGGAATAGCAGTAGACACTTTGGGATTTTGTGTTCGACAATTTCGGATGAAGCTAATGCTTTTCCAATGGGAGTCATTCATTGACAGAGGAATGACTACAATGATGACTGTCCAACAAAAAAACACAAAAGGTCTGTCTTTTGGCAGATGCAGTTCGTCTGAACCTGTCCATCTGCATTCATTCAGCTAACATTTTACATTTGAGTCATTTAGCAGCGACTTACAGTAGTGAGTGCATACATTTGAATACATTTTTCATACTGGTCCCCCATGGGAATCGAACCCACAACCCATGCATTTTGAGATTGTCCCCATCATGGCAGATTCTTTTTAGGTCTCAATTGTCCTATTTGCATTCAAAGAAAAGGTTTGGGTATTTCGATGATAGTTTTCAAAATTATGTTTCTTCCAAACAATAGTGCACAGACTATATACACACACAGTTGAAGTCAGAAGTTTACACACACCTTAGCGAAATACATTTAAACTCAGTTTTTCACAATTCCTGACATTAAATCCAAGTAAAAATTCCCTGTCTTAGGTCAGTTAGGATCACCACTTTATTTTAAGAATGTGAAATGTCAGAATAATAGTAGAGAGAATTATTTATTTCAGCTTTTATCTCTTTCATCACATTCCCAGTGGGTCGGAAGTTTACATACACTCAATTAGTATTTAGTAGTACTGCCTTTAAATTAAATTTGAACTTGGGTAAACGTTTTGGGTAGCCTTCCACAAGCTTCCCACAATAAGTTGGGTGAATTTTGGCCCATTCCTCCTGACAGAGCTGGTGTAACTGAATCAGGTTTGTAGGCCTCCTTGCTCGCACACGCTTTTTCAGTTCTGCCCACAAACTTTCTATTGGATTGAGGTCAGGGCTTAGTGATGGCCACTCCAATACCTTGACTTTGCTGTCCTTAAGCTATTTTGCCACAACTTTGGAAGTATGCTTGGGGTCATTGTCCATTTGGAAGACCCATTTGCGACCAAGTTTTAACTTCCTGACTGAAGTCTTGAGATGTTGCTTCAATATATCCACATATTTGTCCTGCCTCATGATGCCATCTATTTTGTGAAGTGCACCAGTCCCTCCTGCAGCATAGCACCCCCACAACTTGATGCTGCCACTCCTGTGCTTCACGGTTGGGATGTTGTTCTTCAGCTTGCAAGCCTCGCCCTTTTTCCTCCAAACATAACGATGGTCATTATGGCCGAACAGTTCTATTTTTGTTTCATCAGACCAGAGGACATTTCTCCAAAAAGTACGATCTTAGTGGATATCCACAGTACGGTGCAGTTGCAAACCGTAGTCTGGATTTTTTATGGAGGTTTTGGAGCAGTGGCTTCTTCCTTGCTGAGCGGCCTTTCAGGTTATGTCGATATAGGACTCGTTTTACTGTGGATATAGATACTTTTGTACTCGTTTCCTCCAGCATCTTCACAAGGTACATTGCTGTTGTTCTTGGATTGATTTGCACTTTTCGCACCAAAGTACGTTCATCTCTAGGAGACAGAACGCTTCTCCTTCCTGAGCGGTATGACGGCTGCATGGTCCCATGGTGTTTATACATGCGTACTATTGTTTATACAGATGAACGTGGTACCTTCAGGCGTTTGGAAATTTCTGTCAAAGATGAACCAGACTTGTGGAGGTCTACAATTTTTTTCTGAGGTCATGGCTTATTTCTTTTGATTTTCCKATGATGTCAAGCAAAGAGGCACTGAGTTTGAAGGTAGGGCTTGAAATACATCCACAGGTCCACCTACAATTGACTCAAATGATGTCAATTAGCCTATCAGAAGCTTCTAAAGCCATGACATCATTTTGGGAATTTTCCAAGGTGTTTAAAGGCACAGTCAACTTAGTGTATGGTAACTCCTGACCCACTGGATTTGTGATACARTGAATTATAAGTGAAATAATTTGTCTGTAAACAATTATTGGAAAAATTACTTGTGTCATGCACAAAGTAGATGTTCTAACCGACTTGCCAAAACTATAGTTTGTTAACAAGAAATGTGTGGAATGGTTGACAAACGAGTTTTAATGACTCCAACCTAAGTGTATGTAAACTTCCGACTTCAACTGTATATATATAAATACATTTGACAGTAGATTTTTGAGGCAGGCAATATATTAGCCCAAGATGTTCTCTTAAGGAGACAACCGTTACGCTGTTACAGGCTTTGTTTTTTCCATTTATATTTTGAGTTTGGATGTTAGGTTAGTACTTGGGGGACACTGATTGGTGTTGCCTCATTAGTCAGAATGTGTTACACCTGTGCTGGATTGTCCATCTCGTTAGTCGGAAGGTGTTTCAACCTTGCTGTCCCAGGTGATGTTTAAGATGTGGCTGGCCCAGTGCTCCAGTTGTTTTGAGAGATGTGGAGGATTAATGCCTTTGGTTGGTTCTCCCTATTTGATTTCTAGAAAAATAATCCTATATCTGATCTTCCCTGTTTTTTGATTTGCTCCCTGTCTAAGTTTGGTGTGGGTTTTTCTTTTGTTTGCCTCTAACTCGGCAAATTTAGTGTGCGCTCACGCTGTTAAAACTCACCTATTTCGTTTTGGTTGTTGTCACTCACTCTTTTAGTTCCCCCTTCTGTGTGAGTGACTTTTTGGTTTTCTTGCTGGGGAATGTAACAACCCCTTAATCCTTGAGTCTATTGCTGCACCGTCAGTTTAGTCTAGAGAGATCTGGGGTTTTGCATGGGCTATGTCTCAATCCACTGCATACGTATTTGCGGTGGAAGGTGCTGCGCTACAGCGGTGTTTGTCAGACCATGAGACACCCCGAAAATCGTTCTTATCACAATGTGGGTAGCTTTGGAAAAGGTTTGGCCTGAAGTCAGTAATGCTGATGTGTCAACTGTCTGTAGCGTCCGAGCCGTTTGGGCTACAAACTAATACAACCTCAATGTGGGAAGGGGAGTTTCTAATGAACAGGATGGTGTTTTGCTCTACTTTTATCTGCACACAAATAAGAAACTAACATACTATTTCACACATTGTCACATGACATGTTTGGGTTGAGTAAGCAGGCTGTGGTGTGCTTATGGTTATTTATCACTATGACCAGCATGTCTTCAATGAAATAGAAAAACCACGCGAGTCAGAGAACCTACATGTGAGAGGTGTTGCTGAAAGAAATGATTTATACAGACAACTGAGAACTTGATAATTGACTGCAGTCCCTACAGACAGGGAGAGTGGCGCTCAGAGAGGGAGAGGTAACATTTTCTTCCCTTTATTGTGCTCTATTCCTCACTCTCTCTACTGCCTACCCAACACGGTCCTCTCGTCTACCGTTTTACATGTCCACGACTGACAGCAAGGCTAATCCAGACAATTCCTGCAATTTTATTCAGTGGCAACTGTCTTTTTTTGTGATCAAGAATCTTACTAGATTGTGATGGCAATGAAAGCAGATGCTGCCTGAACGTGCCGTTGTATTCCCGCTTCTACATCTCTCCTCTTGTGAACCCTGGTGAGCTATATGACTGGTGTTGCTGAATTCAATTATGCTCAGATCCTAGTCATTTGTTAAGTATGAATGCCAAAGACATTACAGCTTCAATAATTGAAGAGAAAAACAAAAGTGGCTCAGGAGGATGTCTGGATGTGATGCGTAACACCTTATTGAATATTGTTCTCTACCTGTAATACACCACCATGTGAACCACAAGCTTTTCATTATGCATGTTCTGCTAGAGAATCATTGTGTACACAATTCACATTCAAGGCTGAATATTATTTCTGTTACTGTCTGATATAGTAATCAATGAGATCCCCGCAGTCTAGCATACATAAGAGCAGTATGTAAGAGCAACTGTTCCTCTCTCTCACAGGCCATTTTTTAGTGAGTATGGTCCTCTGGACTTTGATTAGTCTCAAGTGTCTTTACAAACAGCCCGCCCTCACCTTGCCTGCAGGATGAAGGTCTCTAACCAAATGTCACTATTATTATTCCACAGATTTCTGTGACGCTATCCTCCTCTCCTGTCCTCTGCCAAGTTTCACCTCTGGTAGGGACACACCCCGTTCAGCATGAGTCCTATCCTTATCAATATCAGAAGAGTATATCAAACTTCCTTTTCTAGGTACTTGCTTAACCACTAGGTGGCATTGACGACGAGGAGAGGCAAGCGCTGAAGCGCACTACTAGTCGTGATCGCAAAAAGGATGCGTTTAGATCTCGCGCACTTGAGTGAGTTGAATAGTGCTCTGCAGCATTAGGACATAGCCTTGGAGCTATACGCCCTCAGCATCATTTCTATCAAAAGACGATACTGCCTGCGCACGAAATTATTGCAAGAGACCTGCACTAGACGTCCAGGAGAGGTTTTGAAGCTGACGAGGACAACATGAATTCCTTCTGGATACACACAATTTGGATCCCGGGGTTCTTTTTCTTCTTTGGATTTCAAGGTACGGGTTGCAATCTAGTTCAATGTTTTTATAATTATGTTAGATTATCAGACACATTGCGTTTTTCAGTTTGGAGTTAAAGGAATTCATTTTATGTACCTACGCCTGCTGAGCCTCTGCTTTTGGAGCTTTGATCGGCTACCTCTGGTGTCTAAGACTTATTATTTATCACACGTATTTATGACGTTCATCCTTGCCGATTTTATTGCTCTCTTGACACGGGGTACTTACGCACACAGGGAAGTAGGCTACACTTACACACGCAGAGGGGGAGATATTGAAAAGTACTTGAAAATAGCACCCATACGATTCAGAGTGGGTGGTGGAGGAGGAGACGTTCAGTTGCGAGAGTTCAAGCCACCAATTATTAAATTATTTCTGAAGTGACTTGTCTGCGATGTCCCTGCTGAGTTTGAGTCTTGTTGCGATATTTTTTTGTACCCTCTTTGTGGTTGTAGAACTGACATTCCTCATGTCAGACTGAGAATGATTTTAGTATCCTTCGAATCTGAAGGCTTCATCTGTCACCAGTGGCGACCCGTCATTCAGGGCAGGTGGTGCAAAAAAATATACATGTTATTTTGGGATTAATATGTGTCACACATCAGTTTGCAAACAATGTAAAAAAAATAAAAAAATAATAAATGGAACAATTTTTTTTTTTAATAAAGTCGCATACAAACGTGGTCTCTTTTGCTTTCTTGAGTAAGGCAGCTCCAAAATGCAGGTGTTTCAGCCTAGCTCAGTACTTTATGTGGTGGTAGGGCAGCCAGCAGAAAATACAGAGCGTAGGGGTTGGTAATGTTCTCTAGTTGCGCTGTGATTGGCTCAGTGTTCTGTCACTCATGGGGACACTACGTCACCACCAAATCTAAGGGTAAAGCAAAAAAATTCAAGCCCCTTGTTCTGCCATATAATTACATTAGAAGTGCCCATCCAAGAAGGCTCAGGGTCAATGGCCACAGATAAAATGACGTCAAATCATGTTATATCTACAGCAGCTTTGATTGGACTGATCATACTTTCAACATCATATTTTCAATATCAAGCTAGCAAGCTAGCAGTCACCATCATGAGTCAAGTCGACAATCTACTGGCAAATCCTTTTTAATCCTTGTCATATGAAGAGAAATAATGAAGAGAAATTATAGATAAAATGTATCGGTGCTCATCGGCCATTGGACATAAACATTACACAACAAGTTAGAAATTGCAAACTCAAACAGTGAGTGGTCTGGAAGGAATCAATGGCTAACTGCAAGCATTGCAAAGCAATCACTAGCCTGTTATTCAGTGGAGTGGCTGTATGGTCCCAAGTCTGGGTTCAAGGGTCTCTTTTCCAAGCTTAAAAGGTTATAAACATTCAACGTTGGCCATGGTGTCAATCCAGCATGACTTCTGCCGCGCTCAAAACAACTGGAAACTCAGAACTGGGAAATCTGATTTCAGTGAGTTCAAGACAACTGGGAACTCGGAAAAAAACAAGCTCCAACTGGGAAAATACGTTTTGAACGGTCATCCAACTCGGACTTGCGAGTCGGGAACTCGGGCCTCTTTCTAGAGCTCCGACCTGAAGATCACTGACATCATCATGATTCAACCTTGGTAAAAAAAACGAGTTCCCAGTTGTCTTGAAAGCACCATAAATACAGAGAATGCCAGACTTTGATGACAAAATGTGCCCACGAAGTACCGTCGCGCCACCTTCCTGTTCAAGTGAGCACAGCACAACAAGGTGAGTCCAAAAATATATTGTATGCTGCTTGTCACGTCCTGACCATAGAGAGCCTTTATTTTGTATGGTGGAGTAGGTCAGGGCGTGACTGGGGGGTGTTCTAGTTTATTATTTCGATGTGGGGTTCTAGGTTTCATTTTCTATGTTGGTGATTTGTATGATTCCCAATTAGAGGCAGCTGGTAATCGTTGTCTCTAATTGGGGATCATATTTAAGTAGTGTTTGTTCCCACCTGTGTTTGTGGGATATTGAATTTTGTATTGTGAGTAAGTGTATGCTCCATTGTTGTCACGTTTCGTTATTCATTTATTGTTTATTGTTTTTTCTTAGTTTCACTATTAATAAATTATGTGGAACTCACATTTGCTGGGCCTTGGTCCGTTTCTACAAACGTTCCTGACACTGCTGCATAAATTCTGTAATATGCCAGGGAGATATGTATACTGTAGTTAAGAAAGTAATATTAAGTGTAAGTGGTGTAGTAACCTGTTAGTATCCCATGTGCCTCACCCTAATAATTTGGTCCTGTTTCACTTTCTAATTTTGCCTCCTGTTCTGATTTGGTGGTGCACATGTAGCCTGTTTTAGAGAAATGTAATCATTGAATATTGTAAGACCTTTCATTGTCTGCTTATATGCCCCCTTTATTTATGCTACGGCCCTGACTTGGTGTAAGAACGGCCCATGTTCCGAAATGTCGCTGTACATTTCAAAAGTGCTGAACAAATAGTTATATTGACTACGTCCATCCTAGCTCACTCATGAATGTCTCAATTGAAATTACGGATTGCCACTTATCTGCTCGTCATCCACATCTAAATTGTCAGTAGAAACAACTTTGTTTAGGCATGTGCAATACAACATCTATGCATAACAGCAATAGGCCTCCTTTGAACAGATTTCTGGTATTGTACTAAGGTAATGTCCACTAGTATGTAATACCTCTCTTTCCACAGTTCCTTATGCCTGTGCACATCTCTGATGGCCTCATGGCAGCATCCCACTACTAACACTAATGTAGCAAATTCGAGGGTTGGCCTCCACAGGATTTGAACCCACTACCTTGTGGCTCTCAGTCCAACTCCTTTTTGTATGCTTTTGCCAAGAGGTTCAGTGTTATTTTAGGTGTTCATGATGATGACCAATGTGTGCAGACTAATTCTAATTTGGTCAATTATTACGGTAGTGACATGACTATTGAAGTAGCTTGGTTAGCTGTGTGTGCAGTAATGGAGTGCTGTCAAACCCAGGGCAGTAGTCAATAAACAACTCAGTGGGGCTTAATTACAAAATGGCTTTGAATGAAACCACAACTTCTGGGTCAACAACATTAGGAGTTTCTAGTTCTAACTTATGAAATAAATAACATATTCTCTATGAAATGCAAGAGCCATGAGTCATGCATATCTGAACTACTGTCTGCCTTGTATTGACATGAAATTTGTATTGAATGCAGGTAAAACTAAGTATATGTTCTCTAGAGCGCATAAAAATAACTCTGATTTAAGCATACAGTGCCTTCAGAAAGTATTCATATCCCTTGACTTTTTCGACATGTTGTTACAATACAGCCTTATTCTAAAATTATTTAAATAAATGTTTTTCCTCATCAATCTACACACAGTAGCCCATAATGGCAAAACAAAAACCCGGTTTAGACATTTTTGCTAATTTTATTACAATTAAAAAACTGAAATACCTTTTTTACATAAGTATTCAGACTCTTTGCTATGAGACTAGAAATATACCTCAGGTCCATCCTGTTTCCATTGATCATCCTTAATGTTTCTACAACTTGATCGGTGTCCACCTATGGTAGATTCAATTGATTGGACATCATTTGGAAAAGCACACACCGGTCTATATAAGGTCCAACAGTTGACAGTGCATGTCAGAGCAAAAACCAAGCCATGAGGTCGAAGGAATTGTCCATAGAGCTCAGAGACAGGATTATGTCGAGGCACAGATCTGGGGAAGGGTATTAAAACATGTCTGCTGCATTGAAGGTCCTCAATAACACAGTGGCTTCCATCATTCTTAATTGGAAGAAGTTTGGAATCACCAAGATTCCTCCTAGAGCTGGTTGTCCGGCCAAACTGAGCAATCGGGGGAGAAGGACCTTGGTCAGGGAGGTGACCAAGAACCAGATGGTCACTCTGACAGAGCTCCAGAGTTCCTCTGTGGAGATAGTTGTCCTTCTGGAAGGTTCTCCCATCTCTGCAGCACTCCACCAATCAGGCCTTTGTGGTAGAGTGGCCAGACAGAAGCCACTCCTCAGTAAAAGGCACATGACAGCCCGCTTGGTGTTTGCCAAAAGGCACCTAATGACTCTCAGACCAGGAGAAACAAGATTCTCTGGTCTGATGAAACCAAGATTGAACTATTTGACCTGAATGCCAAGTGTCACATCTGGAGGAAACCTGGCACCATCCCTATTGTGAAGCATCGGGGTGGCAGCATCATGCTGTGGGGATGTTTATCAGCGGCAGGGGCTAGTAGACTAGTCAGGATCGAGGGAAAGATGAACGGAGCAAAGTACAGAGAGAGCCTTGATGAAAACCTGCTCCAGAGCGCTCAGGACCTCAGACTGTGGCGAAGTTTCACCTTCCAACAACCCTAAACACACAGCCAAGACAAAGCAGGATTGTTTTCGGGACACGTCTCTGAATGTCCTTGAGTGGCCCAGCCAGAGCCCGGACTTGAACCCGATCAAACTGGTCTCTGGAGAGACCTGAAAATAGCTGTGCAGCCACGCTCCCCATCCAATCTGACAGAACTTGAGAGGATCTGCAGAGAATAATGGGAGAAACTCCCCAAATACGGGAGTGCCAAGCTTGTAGTGTCATACCCAAGAAGGCGCTTCAACAAAGTACTGAGTAAATGGTCTGAATAATTCTGTAAATGTGATATTTCAGTTTTTATTTATAATACATTTGCAGAAATTCCAAACCGTGTTTTTGCTTTGGCATTATGGGGTATTGTGTGTAGATTTGGGGGTGGGGGATATAGTCAATTTAATAATAAGGCTGTAACGTAACAAAATGTGGAAAAAGTCAAGGGATCTGAATACTTTCCAAATGCACTGTATGTACTTTGGATGGTGTCCATAATGATAGTGTCCCTGCTTACACATTTCTGGGCATCTGGATCGATGAAGAGTGGTCTTTTTAAAAAGCATATTGATGAGTTTGTTAAGCTGAGAATTAAAATGGCTTCTTCTATAGAAATGGGTCCTGCTCCTCGCTAAATAGTAGAATGCAGAATATTCAGTCGACGTTCCTATCGGTGCTAGACTTTGGCAACATTATCTATATGAACGCAACTGCCACTTCATTAAAGCCATTACGTGCAGTTTGTCATAGCGCACTACGCTTTATTACGGTCAACAATTTTAGTACTCGTCACTGCATTCTTTACCAGAAAGTTGATTGGCTCTCTGATGATACATTGCTATGATTTTATTTAAAAAGGCCTTTATCAAAAGTCCTGCTGTACCTAACATCTTTATGAAACTTTTAGACATACTGTACGAGTTACAGCAACCGGTCTCAGGGATGGTAACTCTGAGTTGGGTAAATCAGCTTTTAGTTTTCTTGCACCTTATTTGTGGAATAATCTTCAAAATGGTCTTCAATTTGAGGTTTTGGTGCCGCTAGGGTAATTCAGAAAGCTTATTACTGATGAATGTGTTTTTTTTATGACCGTGTTTTTATTTCTGCTTGCATTTTGTATTACCTCATGAAGCTGGTTGAGAGAATGCCGAGAGTGTGCAAAGCTGTCATCAAGGCAAAGGGTGGCTACTTTGAAGAATCTCAAATATAAAATATATTTTGATTTGTTTAACACTATTTTGGTTACTACATGATTCCATATGTGTTATTTCATAGTGTTGATGTCTTCACTATTATTCTACAATGTAGAAAATAGTACAAATAAATAAGTAGGTGTCCAAACTTTTGACTGGTACTGTAGGTAAATTAAGTCATCTAAAGGGAACATTTTTATTATTTATTAGCCTAGTGGATATAAGTATTTTAAGCATATCATGTGAATTAGGCTTCATGTAAAATCATTGTCAAAAATGCAAGCCATACTGTTGCATGACTAACAAGTACTGTTAGATTACAATATAATTTATCTGCCAGTTTGGAACAGTGTAAACAATGCTAAATAAAGTAAAACCGGAGAGTCTGTAATAAAAAAAAAAAGTAAAGCCTTTAATATAGTAAAGTTTAAAAACAGATGGATTTGGGAAATCCGATATTTTGCGGTTGCATGAGGCTTGGTGATCACAGACTCAGTAGGATATTAAACAAACACTCTAATAGGCAACAGAAGAAGGAACAGCATAGGGTTGAGTGACTCACCCATTCCTGGCTTTCGTTCAAAATACGTTCTATTATAATGCAAGGTTAGAGACACATTCTTTCTGATGCAGTCTCTCCTCACACTACAGCTCATTTCGTTAGAATTATTGTGTGGATTATAATAATTTAATATATTTGTAGGGGTTGATGCATTTTTTGTCAGCGTAAATCTGGTCTGTGATATTGAGTTAGAAATGTAAAACTTTAGACAACTTAAGCATCAAATATATTGCAAGTTTGCCCTTTTATGGCCACTCTTTACAATAGGACTCAACTCTGTCCGCAGCATCTATTGGTAGTCTAAACTGTGGCAGAAATTGGGGAATTTTTCACACCTAGCTAAGCTATTAGACTATCCTTTTGTAAATGAATGGATGTGTGAATGTTTCAGTAAGTTTCTTTCCTATTGCACTAGAGTCCTGCACCAGGCAAAATAAATCAGCTGGCGGGTGGTCCCGGAGTTGAGAGAACTTTGGTAAATACAATGGCGCACTTATACTTGGCATAGGATACTTGTGCCTTACAGCCCATTGCATAAACAACGAGTGGATGTTATCCACCACGGAGTGGAACAGTGCAGCTCAAACTGCAGATAACAGAAGGCCAGCTATTGTGAAAGAATACATGTGGATCTTGTTGATTTCCTCTATCGAGGCCTAATGTCCACCTGGTAATTGTGTGGTACCAAAGGATAAAGCGTCACCTACAGATGGATGTGTGGTTTCAGCCATCTGCGAGCCTGTGACCAGGCGCGGTGGATGACATCCTTTTCCTGCACAGCAATTTGTTGAAATTCAGTGATGAATGGACTGTTTTTGAAGTAGTGTTTTAGTATATTTATTTGTTGTCTAATATTAGAAGGCTTTTTAAAGCGATGAGTTGTCAATGTGCAGCATTGCATTGTGAAATATATCTCTTCTTAATTCATGGCGTGGTTTCTTCTTAGCCAAATGTTGAATAGACATGCAGACAAATTAATGCCGGAAAATAGGAAAATTAGCCTACGGTCTGTAGTCATTAAAACAATTAGGCTAAATAAATTGATATGTTGTTGGGTAACGGATCAGCTCTCGGATCTCATGGAGGCGGCTTCTATCTTCAATATAATCATTCGTTTAGAATGTTAAACCCATAGGTCTTAGGCCTGCAGTAAATTAAATTAGATTACCAGGTTCATTTTTCATTAGGTTACAATAATCCATGCCTTCTGAGAATGTTAAAGTCCAAAAGTTATGGGTGGTTTAGAAATGTGGCTGTCAGAAGTATTACAATGGAAATTCACTGTTTAATCCGGCTGTCTGCATATCTCAAGAAATGACAGATAGGTTTGCAGTGAGATGGGTTGGACGATAGTTTTCTCGTCAATCATCTTGAAAAAACGTATACTTAACTGAATCAACCAATGTAACTCTTCTTAAATGCTTTATTAATCCAAATGTTGAACGTGCATGTGGGCGACAGAGACACAAAATGGTGTAGTTTGAGGCCATGTGGGCGCTGGAGATGGGGGTGTGAGCAGGTGGTTCAGGGCAGGTGTTATGTAGTTGTTGTTTGTATGTTTTGCATTGTCTAAAAAGAGCAAATAAAATCGTACAAAGAAATTAAGGAAAAATGACAAGCTTGCAACACGCATCTGAATAGGATAGGATTTATTTGATTTATTTAGTTTACATTCTTCATTGTTACCACAATTTCACAAATTATTGAACACGCAACAAGAGCAGAATAAGTTATTCAAAACATTTCTGTATTAAAGACTATCAGAAAGAATGTTGGTACTTATTTATTTTGATCCAAAGCCACAAATGAGTGAGTCACACAGCTTTATGCTACTAAATAGGCCAAGCCTAAACTAATATATAAAATTGCCTAAATAAACAGTACATTTCATAAATAAATGAAGTAGCTCAGGTCTTGAAAATATGGGCAACCTTTTTCACCTCCCTATCCTCGCTGGACTCTCGTTCATTCTGTCGTGTCTTTGGCTATGCCGGATTAAATGACATGCTATTCTATACAATCATTTCTCTGTAATTAATATTACCTGATTAAGCTAATCAGGTAGATAATTAACTAGAAAGTCGGGGCACCACGAAAGAATGTTAATAGAGCTGTTAACTTCCGAATAAACTCTTAAAGACCTAGTAATCTTTTACATCAATAGCAGTCAATATTTAATCGTCACCTTATTTAGTCTCATCTGAAAGTTGTAAATTCTTGGTTATCTTCACAAACCCTGGCTAACAAGTTGAACCAGCAATACAAAATTTGGTTTAATTATTACTAAATACCTAACTAATCACACAGAATTACATATACACAGAATGTATCATACATTGATTACAAATTATGTCATAAAGAAAATGGCACTGGTGGACAGAGCCGACACGACAGCTGGTTACACAAAGAGAGGGGGTTTGGGTTTGAGTGAAAGAGCGGGAAGAAGCTATGCCATCGTAAATACAGTATCTTATGCATTCTAAATTACCGCCCATTTGAAAAAGGAGAATGCAATAAATATTTACTCTGAGCTGCGCTTCGGTAGATGGGAGGCCGGGTGGTCCAGCATGGATCTCTGGTCCTCGGAAGAATATCTGGTGGTAGAATGTATACTTGGTAGTACCGTCGTCGTGTGGTATCACAGACACTCTGTCCGTCCTCTCCTAGCACACGTCTACAGTTGCTGCGCTAACGCGACGGCTAGGAGGTATCACTTTTTTTTTGTGAATAAGAGTTCAAAGTTCATACCAAGTTGCCATACTTTAAGCTCATGCTATATTCTGGCTGGTATAGTCGAAATTCATCCTTCCAGGGGTGTAGGTTGTCACCTTCACATTGAAATTCGATGCTAATTTCGTTAGGGTCTCTAGGTGGTCTTTGTCCTTTCAACGTGGGGACCTCAAGTCCACTCGTCCTTGGAACAGCTTATTATCTGAGCCCTTTTAACGTAGGACTGTCGCCCTAACGTCCTCGGAACAGAAAGTTACATTTTCGTCAAGGGCTTTATAAAGGAGGGGAGAGAAGGGCATGTTTCATAGTTTATAACCAATGTCTGTTCACATGGGCAGGGCCACTGAGTTGAGCATAGTACACTCATGAAAACCCATTTCTCTCATTTGGAAGCTAAAATTACATTTAATCTTTTCACAAATAGTTTCATATTTAAACATTTAAATTGCACAACAATTTCATGTGAATCTGATAACTAGAATGTGTAGACTTTCCAAGATACAGTTTGTCGTCCTATCATCAGTAATAATGTCTGACGCCATATTCATTTAGTACCACCGCATATTTTCAGCTGGTTGGATTACCGAAATATTGTTCCGTTCCCATCTTTTCATGTCACCAGACTCTCTCTCAATGTTAACCAAGAGATTTTTAATAGTCACATCGGTAGAGAGGAAAAAGGGGAAAGGTATTTATGGGGGTCATAAACTTTCCCCACTCAGGCCAACGTCATGACAATTCAGTTTCTTCTTCACATCAGCAAAGAAGGACCCTGTTTCAGAAACTCACTTTATATAGAGGGTCTATCTCTCTTTCACACTGTGGTAAATAAAGCCAGTTTGTTATTTTAAATGATTTCTGTCTGTTTTTAGAGGCAGAGAAACCAAAATCCCAAACTTACCTTTTTTTTAAAATTGTCTGCCCAAGTGTAAGTGCGCCATTGTATTTACCCAAGTTCTCTCTCAACTCCGGGACCACCCGCCAGCAATTATTTTTTTGCCTGATGCAGGACTCTATTGCAAGAGAAGAGACTCTTGGACTGAAACATTCACACCTCCATTAATTTATGAAAAGATAATACATTTGTGCCACAGTTCAGACTACCGATGTATCAGCGTTATAACTTCCCCTTGTGATAGTGCGGTGCAATGATAGAATGATGCAATTTACCACAATCTGCCACCATCTATCACAAATGTTCGCAGCATAAGCTAAAACAAATTAATTGAGGAACCACTGTAAGAGCAACAGTGCGCCTAGAAAAATGAAAGATTCAAGCTTTAATATGTCACATTTTTATTGCGCTCCTACATTTCTTTGTGTGCGGCAAAAAAAATTCAACTTAGGCGCACACGTGCTTCTTCTAATAAAGGTCAGCGTAGAGCCCTCACTAGGTCTGTCTACATTTAACCACAGCAGGAGAGACACAGCAGCATTTTGACATTGGTCTTCAACAGAACCCTGTACGCTTAACCAGTCTGGCCATGTCTCACGCCTTGGGGCAGTGTCATAGTTCGGTGGTGTCGACCACATAGGGCCCACCTCGCTGGCCCATTTTCCTCTTCGTCTAACTTTAAATTACCCTTATTAGTGTATTAACATAATGCTTATTTGTTTAATGAATTGGGGTAGGCAGGGCAACATGCTGCTCTAAATGCCAACTGTTAATTTCTCTGTGGAGATGGAGCCCCTTCTGAGTGCAGTGCAGCCAACACGGTTAACTAGTAATGAAACTGCACCATAGATTACTATCGTAGTCAGGAGAAATTCAAGTTTTTAGTATGGCTGCTTCATATAGCACATGTACTGTTTGGGGCTGTCATAGCACATACAATAGTGTATTGTTCCCATATATTGAAAAAGAAACATGACTTTGCGGTTGAAAAAATAGGAAGAAGATAACAGTTTGGCCGTAACTCTACCTATATGTACAGTTGAAGTTGGAAGTTTACCTACACCTTAGCCAAATACATTTAAACTCAGTTTTTCACAATTCCTGACATTTAATCCTAGTAAAAATGTCCTATTTTAGGTAAGTTAGGATCACCACTTTATTTTAAGAATGTGAAATGTCAGAATAATAGTAGAGTGATTTGTTTCAGCTTTAGATTCTTTCATCACATTCCCAGTGGGTCAGAAGTTTAAATACACTAAATTAATATTTAGTCGCATTGCCTTTAACTTGGGTCAAATGTTTCGGTTAGCCTTCCACAAGCTTCCCACAATAAGTTGGGTGAATTTTAGCCCATTCCTCCTGACAGAGCTGGTGTAACTGAGTCAGGTTTGTAGGCCTCCTTGCTCGCACACACTTTTTCAGTTCTGCCCACAAAATGTCTATAGGATTGAGGTCAGGGCTTTGTGATGGCCACTCCAATACCTTGACTTTGCTGTCCTTAAGCTATTTTGCCACAACTTTGGAAGTATGCTTGGGGTCATTGTCCATTTGGAAGATCCATTTGCGACCAAGCTTTAACTTCCTGACTGATGTCTTGAGATGTTGCTTCAATATACCCACATAATTGTCCTGCCTCATGATGCCATCTATTTCGTGAAGTGCACCAGTCCCTCCTGCAGCATAGCATCCCCACAACATGATGCTGCCACCCCCATGCTTCACGGTTGGGATGGTGTTCTTCAGCTTGCAAGCATCCCCCTTTTTTCTCCAAACATAACGATGGTCATTATGGCCGAGCAGTTCTATTTTTGTTTCATCAGACCAGAGGACATTTCTCCAAAAAGTACAATCTTTGTCCCCATGTGCAGTTGCAAACCAGTCTGACTTTTTTATGGCGGTTTTGAAGCAGTGGCTTCTTCCTTGCTGAGTGGCCTTTCAGGTTATGTTGATATCCTTTGCTGTTGTTCTGGGATTGATTTGCACTTTTCGCACACCGAAGTACTTTCATCTCTAGGAGACAGAACGAGTCTCCTTCCTGAGCGGTATGACAGCTGCGTGGTCCCATGGTGTTTATACTTGCGTACTATTGTTTGTACAGATGAACGTGGTACCTTCAGGCGTTTGGAAATTGCTCCCAAGGATGAACCAGACCTGCGGAGGTCTGCATTTTTTTTTCTGTGGTCTTGGTTGATTTCTTTTGATTTTCCAATGATGCCAAGCAAAGAGGCACTGAGTTTGAAGGTAGGCCTTGAAATACATCCACAGATACACCTACAATTGACTCAAATTATGTCAATTAGCCTATCAGAAGCTTATAAAGCCATGACATAATTTTCGGGAATTTTCCAAGCCGTTTTAAGGCACAGTCAACTTAGTGTATGTAAACTTCTGACCCACTGGAATTGTGATACAGTGAATTATACTGTCTGTAAACAATTGTTGGAAAAAATGTCTGTGTCATGCACAAAGTAGATGTCCTAACCGACTTGCAAAAACTATAGTTTGTTAACAAGAAATGTGTGGAGTGGTTGAAAAACACATTTGAATGACTCCAACCTAAGTGTATGTTAACTTCTGACTTCAACTGTACATTATTACCTCAACACCGGTGCCGCCTGTATATATTTTGTTATTTACTGCTGCTCTTCAATTATTTGTTATTCTTATATATTTTCTTCTTTTTATAGGTATTTTCTTCACTGCATTGTTGGTTAAGGGCCTGTAAGTAAGCATTTCACTGTAAGGTCTATTCGGCGCATGTGACAAATACAATTTTATTTGTGCCATGCATTGTCTTTCTTTTCTGATGGAAAGTATTAGGAACCTTGAGCTACAGTTGTTTAAGGGTGTTCATGCATTGCTGTTAATCTTTTCAGAGGAGAAATGTCTTGTGTCACTTATCCAGAGGGGGCATAGTAGAATTGGAATAGGATAGCCGTGGATAGAATTGAATTGATTTCTTATTTTTCTGTTCATCCAAATAATTGAATTTCATGTGGTGATCAATGCACACTAGGCCCCTGGGAGGAACACAATTGTGAAATATGCTTATTTAAAGGAAAATAGTACCATTGCCTCGGAAACAAGAGAACGCTCCTTAAATTCTGTAATCTGCTTGGAATGGCCTCTAGGATTGGCCCCAAAACAGCCATGGACAGAGAACTAAGAAACATTACCCAATACCCATTAAATAAACCTTCAGAATTTCAGGCACATAGGGAATACACACTCATTCAGAAATGAACTGGAAAGATTGAGTTCAACAGTCCGAATAATTAATGCAATCAGAAAACATGTATGATGCTCTCTCTCGCCGGGCTTTTCACTGGAGTCCGCGTTGATCTCTCTTTGGGGACAAGTGATTTTCCTCCCCACTGTGGAGTCCACAGACTCCCTCTATTTAAACTGATTCAACTGAATTGACTCGTGTGTTTTGTTGGGTCTTCCTGTATTCCAACCATGTCTCTGTGGTTGGTTGTAGGCAGGATGTGCTGGGGGTTTCTCTTACGTAGGGCTGTTGCGGTGACTGTATTACTGCAACACCGGCGGTCACAAGTCATGAAGGCAGTCAAATTCCACGTGACCGTTTAGTCACGGTAATTAGGCTTCTCCAAGCTCTGATGCTGCTGATGGTCATTAGTAGCCTACCAAACTTGCTAACTGCCTGGTATCAGCACTGTCCGTATAATCACTCTGACATCAATGCAAATGTAATCGAAAATCTAATCAAACACTTCATGAGAGCCCATTAGCTAATTTTGCGCAACATTTCTACAGGCTATGCAATTGTGTGAGAAAACAGAGTGATGGCCTCTATTAAAAATAGAAGGATCCCATCAGCTTTCTAAAGGCTAGGCCTACTATTTATTTCTCAACTTTCCTAATATTAAGCACATTGCTTCTCTTTTCAACAGGGGTATAGCCTACCTGGCTGGCATTAAAAAATGAACCACGGGAAAAGCGTCCTCCATTCACTGTTTCAGTGCACAGATGACATGTATTTTTTCCCCCTGCCCCTGTTTCGATAGAGGTGCATGATAATGGTTCATTCTAAATCAAAACAAATTTCACACATATATTATTTAATATAAGTAAAGACAAGATTAAATCAAGAAAAGTCTGATTGGTGACAAAAAAGCCTATCACTTGTGGATTATATATGATGCCCAGCGTAAGGTAAGAAACAATGCCTTATTTTTGAGCAATTAAAAAAAAAAATGTAGTCGCACACCTCATGTAGCCTAGCTCATAGGCCTATGTGTTTTGATAAGGTTTGTATCACAACTAAAGTGGCCAAAACACTTCTTAAAATTAAGCACACTAGTCCACTTCACAAGGGTTGTAGAGCCTAACTAGCATACAGTACATAAGCAGTGTGTTTCAAGTTTGGGGAACATCATTTTCACCATAAAAATGCACCTTTTATAATAAAAGCATTATGTGAAAAAAATCGAATTTGCAGTCACTTGATAATGGTGTTTTCCCACTAAAGGAACATTTGTGCTTATAGCCTACTGCCATGTGCGCATTGCTGCACTTATAATGTGAATAAATAGCCCATCAACATTTTAAGCTAAATGTTATGATCTATTGCGTAAAAAAGGCATTTTGATGCTAGTGGTTATATTAACTGTCCCAGACTATGTTTGGAATATTTATTTCTCGCACAGAATAGAATAGGTCAACTTGTGTTCTATGGGGGATAGTAAATTGTCATAGACTAGTGCTTTTGCTGTTTGTTAGGCCTACTTATCTTGTTGGCCGACAAAAAGTAAATGGACAGTTCTTCCAAATTCTTCAGAATGCACCTCGGAATTAGAGAAGGATGTACGCAGTTGCGTGTCCGATGTGTCTTCCTTCACTTCTAGCCTGTGAGAAAGACCGATTAAGACCGTGATGGAGAGCCATGTGAGTGAGAGGTGCTTCGGAGCACGCAGCACTCAGGGAAAAGGGAATTATAATTAATATCTTTAGCCCAAGGGCACAATGGCCACTGGCCACAAAAGGTATGGATTTTTTAATGTGCATTGCGGCCACACAAAGGGGATGTCGCCGAGAAATTCGAGGAATTATCAAGTGTTTGTCATTTTGTGAATAAGAGACTGTTGAAGTGTGTACAGCCTGCACAAAAAAAGACTGGGTCTGAGTTGGAACCACAGCAATACAGGAAAATTGCAATTATCTCTGTGTTCCCTGTACAAGGCTTCTGGTGCCTGTGATCCTCCGGTACTTTAGGGTGAAACATGGATCGCTAACCGTAAACATGGTGTCTGTTAGTGGGGCTTTTTCCCTCATCCCTCCAGGTCAATGTGCTCAGTGTGGTTGTTGTTGGTTGTCCAGAGCGCAGGCTTGCCTCCCTTGAGCAGCTTACACTAAACTCTCTTCAATACCTCCAGTGGGCACAGGAGAAGGATCTGTGCACTTTGGAAATGAAAACTGCTGTATACAGTCTTAGATTATAAGCCCCCAGACCTTTATAATATACAGTTGATGTCGGAAGTTTACATACACCTTAGCCAAATACATTTAAACTCAGTTTTTCACAATTCCTGACATTTAATCATTGTAAAAATTCTCTGTCTTAGGTCAGTTAGGATCACTACTTTATTTTAAGAATGTGAAATGTCAGAATGATTTATTTCAGCTTTTATTTCTTTCATCAAATTCCCAGTGGGTCAGAAGTGTACATACACTCAATTAGTATTTGGTAGCATTGCATTTAAATTGTTTAACTTGGGTCAAATGTTTCAGGTTGCCTTCCACAAGCTTCCCACAATAAGTTGGGTGAATTTTGGCCCATTCCTCCTGACAGAGCTGGTGTAACTGAGTCAGGTTTGTAGACCTCCTTGATCGCACACGCTTTTTCAGTTCTGCCCACATATTTTCTATAGGATTGAGGTCAGGGCTTTGTGATGGCCACTCCAATACCTTGACTTTGTTGTCCTTAAGCCATTTTGCCACAATTTTGGAAGTATGCTTGGGGTCATTGTCCATTTGTAAGACTCATTTGCGACCAAGCTTTAACTTCCTGACTGATGTCTTGAGATGTTGCTTCAATATATCCACATAATTGTCCTACCTCATGATGCCATCTATTTTGTGAAGTGCACCAGTCCCTCCTGCAGCATAGCACCCCCACAACTTGATGCTGCCACTCCTGTGCTTCACGGTTGGGATGTTGTTCTTCAGCTTGCAAGCCTCCCCCTTTTTCCTCCAAACATAACGATGGTCATTATGGCCGAACAGTTCTATTTATGTTTCATCAGACCAGAGGACATTTCTCCAAAAAGTACGATCTTAGTCCCCATGTGCAGTTGCAAACCGTAGTCTGGCTTTTTTATGGCGGTGTCACGCCCTGACCATAGAGAGCCCGTGACTAGGGGGTATTCTAGTTTATAATTTCTATGTTGTTGTTTTGTATGATTCCCAATTAGAGGCAGCTGGTAATCGTTGACTCTAATTGGGGATCATATTTAAGTAGCTATTTTTCCAACCTGTGTTTGTGGGATATTTTATTGTGTTTGTGCATGTGCACTACGTAGTCACGTTTAGTTGTTCGTTTATTGATATATTTTGTTTTGTTTCAGTTTCTCTTTGAATTAAACATGTGGAACTCAACATCCGCTGCGCCTTGGTCCCATTCTTACGACAGCCGTGACAGAATATCCCACCAAAATAGGACCAAGCAGCGTATCCACGAGGTAAAGGAGTTTTGGACATGGGAAGAAGTGATGGGTGGATGCGAGACCCTTCCTTGGCGGCAGACAGCGACGACGCCAGGGTTCGCGTCCACAGAAAGCCCAGGGACAATCCCAATATTTTGTTTTGGGGGGGGGGGCACAAGGGGTGGCCGACTGAGCCGCGGAAAGAGCCAGAGCTTCCGGCGACGGTTCACTGTCCAGAGCTTCCGGCGACGGTCCCCAGTCCGGAGCTTCCTGCGACGGTCCACGGTCCGGAACCTCCTGCGACGGTCCACGGTCCGGAACCTCCAGTGAGGGTCAACGGTTCGGAGAGTCCAGGCACAGTGTTCAGTCCAGCTCCAAGGCCGGAGCCTTCCTCTGCGCCGGTGCCCAGTCCTGGCACGGCGGCCAGCCCAGCTCCATGGCCGGAGCCTTCCTCAGCACCAGTGCCCAGTCCAGGCACGGCGTCCAACCCGGCTCCAGGGCTGGAGCCCTCCCCTGCACCGGTGCCCAGTCCAGGCACGGCGTTCAGCCCGGCGCCATGGTCGGATCTGGGGTCTGGGGGGGAGCTACGACCCGCACCGGAGCCGCCACCGACACTAGCCCCCCCTAACCCTAACCCTAACCCTAGCTATTTTTCCCACCTGTGTTTGTGGGATATTATTTTGTGTTTGTGCATGTGCACCACGTAGTCACCTTTTAGATGTTCGTTTATTGATATATTTTGTTTAAGTTTCTCTTTGAATTAAATATGTGGAACTCAACATCCGCTGCGCCTTGGTCCCGTTCTTACGACAGCCGTGACAGGCAGCTTTAGAGCAGTGGCTTCTTCTTTGCTGAGCGGCCTTTCAGGTTATGTCAACATAGGACTCGTTTTACTGAGGATATAGATGCTTCTGTACCCGTTTCCTCCAGCAACTTCACAAGGTACTTTGCTGCTGTTCTGGGACTGATTTGCACTTTTTGCACCAAAGTACGTCCATCTCTAGCAACAGAATGCGTCTCCTTCCTGAGCGGTATGACGGCTGCGTGGTCCCATTGTGTTTATGAAATAATTCTGAGGTCTTGACTGATTTATTTTGATTTTCCCATGATGTCAAGCAAAGAGGCACTGAGTTTGAAGGTAGGCCTTGAAATACATCCACAGGTACACCTTCAATTGACTCAAATTATGTCAATTAGCCTATCAGAAGCTTCTAAAGCCATGACATAATTTTCGGGAATTTCCCAAGCTGTTTAAAGGCACAGTCAACTTAGTGTATGTGAACTTTTGACCCACTGGAATTGTGATACAGTGAATTATAAGTGAAATAATCTGTCTGTAAACGATTGTTGGAAAAATGACTTTTGTCTTGCACAAAGTAGATGTCCTAACCGACTTGCCAAAACTATAGTTTGTTAACAAGAGATTTGTGGAGTGGTTGAAAAACGAGTTTTAATGACTCCAACCTAAGTGTATGTAAACTTCCGACTTCAACTATATGACAGAGTTAACTGCATTTAGTTATATTACCAACACATATTCTTGTTAGCACTTTGCATTTATTTGACATTTCCTTCAGATAGTGAAAGCACCTGCGGTGGATGGGGGCGGAGAATACATTATATGTACACTACCGTTCAAAAGTTTGGGGTCACTTAGAAATGTCCTTGTTTWTGAAAGAATAGCAATTTTTTTTGTCCATTTAAAATAACATCAAATTAATCATAAATACAGTGTCGACAGTGTTAATGTTGTAAATGAGTATTGTAGCTGGAAACGGCAGATTTTTAATGGAATATCTACAAAGCTGTACAGAGGCACATTATCAACAACCATCACTCCTGTGTTCCAATGGCATGTTGTGTTAGCTAATCCAAGTTTATCATTTTAAAAGGCTAATTGATTATTAGAAAACCCTTTTGCAATTATGTTAACACAGCTGAAATCTGTAGTGCTCATTTAAAGAAGCAATTAAACTGGCCTTTCGACTAGTTTTGTATCTGGAACCTCAATATTTGTGGGTTCGATTGCAGGCTCAAAATGGCTAGAAACAAAGAACTTTCTTCTGAAACTCGTCAGTCTATTCTTGTTCTGAGAATTGAAGGCTAATCCATGCGAGAAATTGCCAAGAAACTGAAGATCTCGTACAATGCTGTGTACTACTCCCTTCACAGTGCAGCGTAAACTGGCTCTAACCAGAATAAAAAGAGGAGTGGGAGGCCCTGGTGCACAACTGAGCAAGAGGACAAGTACATTACAGTGTCTAGTTTGAGAAAGATACGCCTCACAAGTCCTCAACTGGCAGCTTCATTAAATAGTACCTGCAAAACACCAATCTCAACGTCAACAGTGAAGAGGCGACTCCGGGATGCTGGCCTTCTAGGCAGAGTTGCAAAGAAAAAGCCTTATCTCAGACTGGCCAATAAATATAAAAGATTAAGATGGGCAAAAGAACAGACACTGGACAGATTGAACTCTTTTGCCTGAATGCCAAGTGTTACTTCTGGAGGAAACCTGATACCATCCCTACTGTGAAGCATGTTGGTGGCAGCATCATGCTGTAGGGATGTTTTTCAGCGGCAGGGACTGGGCGACTAGTCAGGATCGAGGGAAAGATGAACGGAGCAGTGTGCAGAGAGATCCTTGATGAAAACCAGCTTCAGGGTGCTCAGGACCTCAGCCTGGGTTGAAGGTTCACCTTCCAACAGGACAATGACCCTAAGCACACAGCCAAGACAATGCAGAAATGTTTTCGGGACAAGTCTCTGAATGTCTTTGAGTGGCCCAGCCAGAGCCCGGATTTGAACCCGGTCGAACATCTCTGGAGAGACCTGAAAATAGATGCGCGGCGAAGCTCCCCATCCCTGACAGAGCTTTAGGGGATCTGCAGAGAAGAATACCCAAGAAGACTCAATGTTGTAATCGCTGCTAAAGGTGCTTAAACAAATTACTGAGCAGAGGGTCTGAATACTTATCTAAATGTGATATTTCAGTTGATATTTTGTATTTTTTGCAAAAGTGTCTAAAACATGTTTGCTTTGTCATTATGGGGTATTGTGTGTAGATTGATACGTAAAAAAAAAATGTTTTATCAATTTTAGAATAAGGCTGTAACGTAACAAAATGTGGAAAAAGTCAAGGGGTCTGAATACATTCCGAATGCACTGTATGTTTCTGTTTGGTACCTGTGCAAATATGTATCTTTCTCTCAGCCTTTGTTTTACCAGTCCTCTCTACAACACCTGGCATACTTAACAGTGTGCTTCAGTGACTCCAGAATAGGGTGGGAAACATGTTTCATCTGTCAGGTTSCAGCTCACTACCAGAGTGTAGTTTTTACAACGTTAAGATATGACACTCTTTCAATGGAGGACTTAAAACACCGCTTGTTTCCCGGACCACATACTCCATTTTGTCTCTTTATAATGTTTGACAAACTCTTCCTTGGCTCCATTTCTTGAGTTTCAAGTCTTCTGGTTTCATCTTGGCTTTACTGGCAGATGCATATCTCCAGCATTCCCAGAAGACCGTGATATATTTTTCATGCAACAAGGGGTGATCATTCAAACTGGAATTGATTCTGGTACTCTAAAGTGACTTTATGGACATGTGGCTGGGAAATGTCAGCTCATAATAATAATTAATCTCTTTAGATTATAAATGATATTGTCACGCCCTGACCTTAGAGAGCCTTTTTTATGTCTCTTTTTGGTTTGGTCAGGGTGTGATTTGGGTGGGCATTTTATGTTCTTTATTTCTAGGTTTTGGTTTTCTATGTTTTGGCCGGGTATGGTTCTCAATCAGGGACAGCTGTCTATCGTTGTCTCTGATTGGGAATCATACTTAGGCAGCCGGTTTTGCCACTTTAGCTTGTGGGATGTTGTTTTTGTTAGCTCTGTGTAGCCTTCAAGACGTTACGTTCGTTGTTCTTTTGTTGTTTTGTTTGGTGTTCGGTTTTTTAATAAAGAAGCATGAACACGTATCACGCTGCACCTTGGTCTTCTTCCGACGAGCGTTACAGATATTATGTCTCAAGAAATGTTAGGGTGTGGTGAACCTTGCATGAAAGCAATTCGTCTTATGTTTACTTTAATATCCACTGCCATCCTTCTCCTCTGGAATCCAGACCCTTAACTGTTTTCCCAAAGCCCCGTAATTAAGATGGACATCATAATTGTGAATGGATCTGTTTCAGACTGCGGTTTCCCTCGTAATAGACCATGAGAAACAACCACTGACACACCGATAGTGCTGACTTGTTGAGTGTTCTGTTTGCAATATTTAGACTCTGAGCTTTAGAGAGTTGTTAGTTCTGTTTCCAGTCTTTCCACCAGCCAGACAGCATGTTGGTTTGACATGCGTGTAGCAGGGAGTGTTTTTCAATTTTCTTGTTTATCGGGATGCCAAACCTGTCCTCCGGAGATTTGAGATTTAATATGAGGAAATTACACTTGGTAATTTTAATTTGTATATTTTTCGCTTTGAGTTCAGTCGTAGGAAAAAATGGTTGTAAGCTCTGTTTTCCTTGATAACGTAATCTTGTTACCAGTCCCATAATGAATCACCAAATCCCAATGCACTAATGGAATTGCGTCAAGAAAAGTGGGACACACACTGACTGCCATTGTAAAGATACCTGGGCTGTAGGAATCTGGTCCCTACATTCGAATGCGAGTGAGACATAAAAAATGGATCTCCGAGAAAGAAGTAATGTGACGTCTAAACGTCAGTACTTGTATACACCCAATGATAGAATAAATTCTGAGTTTCTCGGTGCTCAAACAACTTGTTTACCAGGAATTAGTCATAACGGGATGTTTTCCTTGGGTAAGCTTTATCACTGGATTATTGTCATTGTTGAGCACCCCTCCTATGTCCCTTGTTTGTTGAAGCACAGAGGCCTACCTGGACTATAACAATATAGAGTTGCACACAGGGGAACATAATTATGATTGCCCAGATATCTCTAGGTACTACACAGCACCTGTAATGGCAATTCATTCTGATCAGAACTCTTTCTTGCTCAGGTGATGATTGATACGGTATCAATTCATGTAATGACGTTATTTGCCGTAGTAATTCATCTTCCCGTGATCCCTTTGTGAGGTCGGCTAATTGACTGAAGATAAATCATTGGCAATGTTAAGGAGTGAAGAGAATAGCTGGTTTAGATTTACAGTGTGTGTGCGTTTGCCAATGCTACATCAACACAGAGATGGGATTTCATTAGCTTCTCTTGCAGAAACGACAATATCCAGAAGGTATGACTGTAGATATCTTCAACGCCATCCAAACAGGGTAGTTTATTAAAGGAGCACAATATGAGGTAACCTGACAACAGAGCAGTACGTCTGAGAAGGACCAAGAATTTATGAGCTTTATTACTATATGACAACTTCATAAACACATTTTGTAGAGTACTATTGTGAGCACACTGAAGGACAGACCTTCTTCTGAAAGAACTATGGGGTGTTCATCTCTCCCTCTCTCTCTCTCTCTCTGTCTCTCTTTCCTTCTTTTGCTCTTCCCTCCCTCCCTCCTGACACGGTGATCCTGTTAAGAATTGCTCTGCCATTTCGTTCGGCGGTCTAATGTTCTTAATTTCTTTATTATGAAAGCTACTAAAAACACATGAGGTTTTATTATATTTCCCAGGCATGACTGCTTTTGGCCTGCTCTTTCTCATGCCTACAGGGAGTGGGAACAGAGAGCTGGCAGCGGGAACACGGGAGTAATCCTTAATTGGTTTGTGAGGAAATTCTGGGTGAGCTTGGATGACATCGTGCCCAGCATTCCTCCTTCAGGAGCTAAAATGAGCCTGGGAAAGGATAAAGCGAGAGACTTGAAAAGGCATTTGGATCCACATGCAAAATTAAAGAAGCAGACTATTTTTTTTTTCTTCCAGCAATCTAAATGAGGCTTCCACCTCATGTAGGGCCAGCTGTTACTGTCCTTTATTTTTGTATATTTGACACTGCCCTGCAGTGCCTCAATGAGCGATGTGCATCTACTAAAAGAGAACACCCTCGGCGGCTTGAAAAGCCCCCGTTCTCAAAATATACAAACATCGTACCCCAGAGTGGTTGGTGGGGTTTTATTACTAGAGGCACTGACTTTCAAAAATAATTGAGGCCTGGCACTTTTGTTGATAGTATGAAATGAGCATTAACATTTAAAATGTGCTTGCTTCACAATACGTAAGTTGTATTTTAACATTTTAAACAGACAAGTGGAGTGCAATAACATGTAACAATAGACAACATAATCTTTCTCTGAAAGCATCATTACCATCAAATCCTTGCCTCCTCTTGTTTCCTCAATTTTAAAGTGCATTAGAGGAGAGGATTCAATGTCCCTCTATTGGACTTCCTTCTCCAATGAGCTTTGAGAGGAATTGAGGAACAAGGAGGCAAGGATTTGACAGCTCATAATGTTTTCAGACATACATAGTTTATCCTCTGATGTGCTTGGCATTTCCCATGAGTCCCTATGTTTGGGTCAGGGGTCAAAGGCAAGCGTTGTGCATTAGCGGTCATTAATTTGAGCACCAGACACACAAAAAAAAATGTTTTTCAGTCAGTTTTAAAAACCAAAGAATTTATCTACCATTATTAAAGGGGTAAATTCACCACATAACACAAAGCATGTTCTAAAGACTCTCTTGGGGGTCATTTGTTTTTTCTTTGTACTGTATATGTTCAGAGAAATACAAAAGATGATCTTTCACATTTAATCATGCTATCTTCCCCACATGTAACACTGTCCTCTGGCTGGTCTAGCTTGTTTTGGTGATCAAACTTAAGTCTTGCTCATATTCTTTTTATCATATTAAAATTAGTCTTGTGTTTTGGCCTTCTCCCTATTCGGGTGTTTATAACACCCGTTATATTTCCAGAAATAATTGTATTTGTTTACCATTAGCCAGCATGATTGTAGTCTTGAATAATTGACTGACTTGTTTATGGGAAACTCTTAATAGCAGCCTCCCTATGTGACACTAACAAACCCTGGGCTTTGAAATGTTAATCAACATGAGAATCGGGAAATAATATGACTCCATCATGGTCTTCTATCAGGATTTTGTCACTTAACAGCCAAATTAGAATCATGTTTTCCGAGAAGCATTCATTTGACTGTAGAGATTTGAAATGGTACATTATCAGATGATGAATATGGCTGCAAGCAGCGATGACAGTCACCAGGCGATCTGCTTTAACATGAGAATCCTGTATCATATTACATTCAATCATGATGATCTATGATTCAAACATACTGCAGTATTGGATCCTGTTGTCAGAAGATTTAGTAACCCAATCTAACATACAGTATTCCCTTTTAGTGGCATCATAGCCCAAAATATATTTATCTATCTATCTGTGTTTTGTGTGGTCACACAGGTCTTACTGATGAGAATGGTGCTGGTGGGAATGGCCACCATTTTACGGGCTCCTGACCAATTGTGCTATTTTGTGTGTTTTTTTTGCGTACTGTTTCTTATGTCCGAAAAGAGTTTATGGACATCAGAACAGTGATTGCTCACCTCGAACTGGTTGAGGATTTTTTCTTTAATGAGTCCGGCGCGAAGGATATACTACTTATCCCGGACCAGGCCCAAATCCCTGTCATTGGTATGAAGAGGAGACGCCATTAGAGGTCGAAGAGCCGGATGCCTGGCGAGACTGCGTCGGCGAGTGGATAATGTCTCTGTCAACAACAGCTGATGCACGATCTCTAACATTAAGGAAGTCTCAAGGTTTTTTAGAGTACCTCATGATAACATTTACATTTACATTTAAGTCATTTAGCAGACGCTCTTATCCAGAGCGACTTACAAGTTGGTGCATTCACCTTATGATATCCAGTGGAACAACCACTTTACAATAGTGCATCTAACTCTTTTAAGGGGGGGGGGGTTAGAAGGATTACTTTATCCTATCCTAGGTATTCCTTAAAGAGGTGGTGTTTCAGGTGTTTCCGGAAGGTGGTGATTGACTCCGCTGACCTGGCGTCGTGGGGGAGTTTGTTCCACCATTGGGGTGCCAGAGCAGCGAACAGTTTTGACTGGGCTGAGCGGGAGCTGTACCTGTCTCTTATACACATCTAGATGTGTATAAGAGACAGGTATTGGGGAGCGGGGTGACGTGAGAGAACTTGGGAAGGTTGAACACCAGACGGGCTGCGGCGTTCTGGATGAGTTGTAGGGGTTTAATGGCACAGGCAGGGAGCCCAGCCAACAGCGAGTTGCAGTAGTCCAGACGGGAGATGACAAGTGCCTGGATTAGGACCTGCGCCGCTTCCTGTGTGAGGCAGGGTCGTACTCTGCGAATGTTGTAGAGCATGAACCTACAGGAACGGGTCACCGCCTTGATGTTAGTTGAGAACGACAGSGTGTTGTCCAGGATCACGCCAAGGTTCTTAGCACTCTGGGAGGAGGACACAATGGAGTTGTCAACCGTGATGGCGAGATCATGGAACGGGCAGTCCTTCCCCGGGAGGAAGAGCAGCTCCGTCTTGCCGAGGTTCAGCTTGAGGTGGTGATCCGTCATCCACACTGATATGTCTGCCAGACATGTAGAGATGCGATTCGCCATCGCAGAGATGCGATTCGCGATAAGCTGTAAACCACACTATGGACCAAGATAGTTTTCATCTATATTCTTCATAGCTGTCTATTTACAACCACAAAAGATGCTGGCACTTAGACCGCACTCAATCAGCTGTATAGGGCCATAAGCAAACAAAAAACGGCTCATCCAGAGGCGGCACTCCTAGTTGCTGGGGACTTTAATGCAGGTAAACTGAAATCCGTTTTACCTAATTTCTACCAGCATGTCACTAGAGGGGGGGAAAAAAACTCTAAATCACCTTTTCTGCACACACAGAGATGTGTACAAAACTCCCTCGGCCTTCATTTGGCTAATCTGAAAATAACTATATCCTCCTAATTCCTACTTTCAAGCAAAAGTTCAAACAGTAAGTACCAGTGGCACGCTCAATACGGAAGTAGTCCTATGAAGCAGATGCTAAGCTACAGGACTGTTTCACTAGCACAGACTGGAATATGTCTCAGGATTCATCTGATGCCATTGAGGTGTATACCACATCAGTCACCGGCTTAATTATAAGTGCATCGACGACAGTCCCCACAGTGACCGTACGTACGTACCCCAACCAGAAACCATGGATTACAGGCAACATCCGCACTGAGCCAAAGACTAGCGCTGCCACTTTCAAGGAGCGGGACACTAATCCAGATGCTTATAAGAAATACCGTTATGCCCTCCGACGAGCCATCAAACAGGCAAAGCATCAATACAGGACTAAGATCGAATCCTACTACACCGGCTCTGATGCTCGTCATGTGTAGCAGAGCTGGCAAACCATCATGAATTACAAAGGGAAACCCATCCGTGAGCTGCTCAGTGATGCGAGCCTACCAGACGAGCTAAGTGCCTTCTATGCTTGCTTCGAGGCAAGAAACCCTGAACCATGCATGAGAGAACCAGCTGTTCCGGACGACTGTGTGATCACCCTCTCCATAGCTGATGTGAGTAAGACCTTTTAAATAGCTAAATATTCACAAGGCCGCAGGGCAGACAGATTACCAGGACACCTTCTCAGAGCATGCTCTGACCAGCTGGTAAGTGTCTTCACTGACATTTTCAACCTCTCCCTGACCCAGTCTGTAATACCTTCATGTTTCAAGCAGACCATCATAAGCCCTGTGCCCAAGATTGCCAAGGAAACCTGACTAAATGATTACCGCCCCGTAGTACTCACATCTGTAGCCACTAAATACTTTGAAAGGCTGGTCATGGCTCACATCAACACCATCATCACAAAAACCCTGGATCCACTCCAATTTGCATACTGCCCCAACAGATCCACAGATTATACAATCTATATTGCACTCCACACTGCACTTTCCCACCTGGACAAAAGGAAAACCTGCGTGACAATGGACAATGCTTTCCATTGGCTACAACTTAGCGCCTTCCAAGCTCATCACTAAGCTAAGGAGCCTGGGACTAACTGGATCCTAGACTTCCTGACGGGCCGCCCCCAACTGGTAGGGTAGGCAACAACACATCCGCCATGCTGACCCTCAACACTGCGGGCCCCTCAGAGGTGCGTGCTTAGTCCCCTCCTGTACTCCCTGTTCGCCCACGACTTCATGGCCACGCATGACTCCAACAGCATCATTGGCCTTATCACTGACGGCGATGAGACAGCTTATAGGGAGGTGGTCAGAGACCTGTTAGTGTGGTGCCWGGACAACAACCTCTCCCTCAACGTGAGCAAGACAAACTAGCTGATCGTAGACTACAGGAAAAGGATGGCCGACATGGCCCCATTCACATTGACAGGGCTGTAGTGAAGTGGATCGAGAGCTTTAAGTTCCTTAGCATCCATATTGCTAACGACCTACCATGGTCAGAACACACCTAGGTAGTTGTGAAGAGGGCACGACAACGGCTATTCCCCCTCAAAAGGCTGAAAAGGTTTGGCATGGGACCTCAGGTCCTCAAAAAGTTATACAGCTGCACCATCAAGAGCATCCTGACTGGTTGCATCACTGCTTGGTAGGCAACTGCTCGGCATCCGACCGCAAGGTGCTACGGAGGATAGTGCGTATGGCAACAGTACACCACAGGGGCTGAGCTTCGTGCCATCCAGTACATGGCGGTGTCAGAGGAAGGCCCTAAATATTGTCAGACTCCAGCCACCCTATCTGTCATAGACTGTTCTCGCTGCTACCGCATGGTAAGGGTACCGGAGCGGGAAGTCTGGAACCAAAAAGCTCCTGTACAGCTTCTACCCCCTAGCCATAAGACTGCTGAACAGTTCATCAAATGGCTACCCGGACTATTTGCATTGACCCTCATATTTTTACCCGCATATTTTATTGTTAATTATTAATTATTAATTATTAATTATTACTTGCAAAGGCTCGATGTACACTCATTGGACTCTAACCACATACTACACTGACACTCCAACACACATAAATTCACATTCCTTCACACTCTTCACATACACTGCTGCTACTCTTTGTTTATTATCTATGCATAGTCACTTTAACTCTACGTACATGTGCATATTTCCTAAATTACCTCGACTAACCCCTGCACATTGACTCGGTACCGGTACCCCTTGTATATAGCCTCGTTATTTTGTGTTACTATTTTTCCTTTAGTTTATTTAGCTAATTTCTCCCCCCAAAAATTGCTCTGCGTTGTTGTTCAAGGGCTCGTTAGCATTTCATGGTAAGGTCTACTAGTATTTGGCGCATGTGACAAATACAATTTGATTACACAGTGTTTATATTGAGTTGGATGACTCATCTCAATTTCAGTGCTATTTGGTTTAGACACACTCTCTCTCAAATATTTGTGGCTGATTTGTTGATTTGGAGTGAGTGTATTGAAGCTCCTCATCCCAGTGTGGCATATCGATGCATCCAGAATCCAATCGAAATCTTGGAGAGGATATCTGTGACCATGACGAGAGGTGTTCCCTGGCGTGTGTCCAATGCGCTGACGAGAGCCACACTGGCTTTATGCAAAACAGAGGAACGATTACATTCTTGGCAGGTAAAGTGGCCGACCATGCACACTGGGAGGGGGGGATTGGGGGAGGGAGGAAGGGGGTGGGGGAGACTTTGCCAGGCATTGATCACATAGCCATGTGAGACCACAGAAACAGAAGGCATCTCAATCTGTGGGATGGCGTGGGTGTTTTACTTTTACTGCGCAAATGTCCTTGGCTCGGTCTGGCGCTTGCTGTCCCCTGTAGTGCTGGCATTCTATTGTGTGAAAGCAAAGCAGTGGAGAGCAGAATCCCTTTCACCAGGAGACACACAACACTGTGGCAAAGCTGCACCGCTCTGTCCTTGAACTCTGACACGTTGGCTCGGGTTGGTCCGAATAGGGAGAAGGTGGACCTATGGATGGAGCTTTGTTTACGTTTGGGAGGAGCCCCTGCAGGGACAGTATTGTTTTGCTGTTAGAGAGGAGTTCATTTTAATTTGATTGTCATAGGTGAGAATGGATTACAAAGTTGTAGGGTTGTCATGGAAGAAAAAATATAATTAAAAAATATATATATATTTTGTATTTTTTTTAGACCCTTGAATAGTTAAGAAGGCCCTTCTTCATAATCACTAAGTGTCTTGCACTAAAGACCTGGGCAATATAGAGTGGTAAGAAGTACTATTGCTGTAACTAACAGAACAAGAACAGTGTTATAATGAGTTTTTATTTTTTATTTTTTATTTCACCTTTATTTACCAGGTAGGCTAGTTGAGAACAAGTTTCATTTGCAACTGCGACCTGGCCAAGATAAAGCATAGCAGTGTGAACAGACAACACAGAGTTACACATGGAGTAAACAATAAACAAGTCAATAACATGGTAGAAAAAAAAGAGAATCTATATACAATGTGTGCAAAAGGCATGAGGTAGGCAATAAATCGAATAATTACAATTTAGCAGATTAACACTGGAGTGATAAATCATCAGATGATCATGTGCAAGAAGAGATACTGGTGTGCAAAAGAGCAGAAAAGTAAATAAATAAAAGCAGTATGGGGGGTGAGGTAGGTAAATTGGGTGGGTAGTTTACAGATGGACTATGTACAGCTGCAGCGATCGGTTAGCTGCTCGGATAGCAGATTTTTAAAGTTGTTGAGGGAGATTTACATGTTTTTGGCTTCTACAACAGTGACAGTGGTTTGTTACAGACCTAATTATATTCCATAGGTGTTGGCCACACTGGCCACACCTACTTTGTATCTGTGTCATGTTGGCTTGTATATGATTTGTATTGACAGTCCAAAGCCTATGTTGTAGGGACAATGGCTTGTTAGCCTCTGAAATGGATGTCTTTAATTGTTCACTTGGCCTGTTGCCACATTGTTGTCCTGGCACGGTGAAGCTGTAAAAGTTGCAGAGTACAGATGATTTGTGCTGCTCAGCAGCTCTCAAGGATATCTGGACTGGCTGATAGTATGAAATAAGTTCTGGCCCATCCAGTTGTACTTTGCATCTGAATACATGTTAAAGCCGGTGTTGCTTCCCCTGGGTTGGATATTGTGGGATTCAGTATTGTTGAATTTTAAGATGAATGTTCCTATATCAAGTACCTATATGTCACACTGTCGTTGAGAGTCATTGTAATAAGGAAAAATCTGTCATTGGGATTTTCCAATTACCTATGTAAAAGATGGTGTCTATAATATGTGCTGTCAGTGCCGCAGGCACGTTTGAGGTAGATAGGAGGATATTTTAATGCCCAGGAGGAGGCTTTGAAGAGAGTGAAGCTGTGTGGCCAAGACACAGAGAGGAGACTTTTCACTGTGACAGACATCCACCCAGGGCTCAGTTTTCCCTCTCCCAGCCCAGCAGGCAAGCAGGCCCTGGGGTATGGGACTCCGCTGGGATGGGGGCTCAGGCATTAACCCTGTCTCTCTGGAAGGAGCGGCTCCCTGGAGCTCTGGTTCCCTTCCCTCCCCTCCATTAAGGGCGCACACACACTAACCTTGTGGGGACACAACATTCAGTCCCATTCAAAGTCCTCTTTTCCCTAAACCTAACCATTACCTTGACCCCAAAACCTAACCTTAACCCCTGACTCTAAACCTAAAACTGATGCTAAACCTAATTCAAACCCTAAAACACACTAATTCTAACCTTAACACTAAACCCCCTAGAAATAGCATTTGACCTTGTGGGGACAACATGTCCCCAGTCGGTCAAATGTTTGTTCTTTTACTTTCCTTGTTGGGACTTCTGGTCCCCACAAGTATAGTTAAACACGTCCACACACACACACACACACAGTTTAGCTGTTAGGGCCTCTGTCAATAGAGAGGAGGCTCCGATCGATGGGAGCGAGGCAATGATGTGCTGACAGATAATAGACGGGTGTGTTAGCCAGCCTCTTGCAAGACTGCATGTCYCATCATCACAGATGCATGCTGTCAAAGTACTTAATGATGCCTGCTTTTCCCTGTTGTTGCCTCATGCTGCAGTCTTAATGTTATGTAAATGCTTCTGACAACAAACTGTCAAGCTCTGTTGATTTGTATCTGGGGGTTCGTTGTCACAAACACTCCCTTGACACCATGACCAACTTCACAGAAAACTGTGTACATTTTAGTGATTATGGAGTTACCCTTGTACCAATAATATGACGCAAAAGTGCAGTATTTAATCTAATATTGAAAAGGATTAGAATATAGGCTACCATATAGTTATTTATTTTGTATCACTTTCCCAAAGCTTTATCAATACACCATAACATTAACAAAAGCTTGTTTCGGATCTTTTGCTTTTTGCTCATGAATTCCATTTTCAGTAGCTAGAAAACACTTTGTCAACAAACGGGCTATGCTGCATTGATATATTTACACTGATCCTTTCTTGCAATGTTAAGAGCATACGGGAACTGCAGAGAGAAAATCTGACATTTCAAGTGGCATTATATTTCACTGAAGTTCTTGGCTGTCACTTTCAATGTCACATTCTTCATGTGGCTCCAAATATAGTGAGGATTATATTTAAATTATTTTCGCAGTTCTGGTCACTGTTCATTGGATATAGCTCTTTTATTGATTATGATTTTAAAAGGCTTTAGGGAAAACAAGGGATTTATGTCTCAAGCTTTGCAGACAGTTGGTTATATCATTACTTGGCAACTTTTTTCTATTTATTTACCACTAACATAATCACCTAAGCTGACATATTAGTTACAGTTACTTACAGTAAAATGTTCTATATAAATGGTCCTCTGTAGCTCAGTTGGTAGAGCATGGTGCAACACCAGGATAGTGGATTTGATTCCTTGGACCACCCATACGTAAAATGTATACATGCAAGTTGCTTTAGATAAAAGCATCTGCTAAATTTACAGTGACATTTTACCTACGGTATGTTACTAAACACAGCAAAAAAAGAAATGTCCCTTTTTCAGGACCCGGTCTTTCAAAGATAATTCGTAAGAATTATTTTCCATGCTTGTTCAATGAACCATAAACAATTAATGAACATGCACCTGTGGAACGGTCGTTAAGACACTAACTGCTTACAGACGGTAGGCAATTAAGGTCACAGTTATGAAAACTTAGGACACTAAAGAGGCCTTTCTATTGACTCTGACAAACACCAAAAGAAAGATCCCCAGGGTCCCTGCTCATCTGCATGAGGGCCTTTGGCATGCTGCAAGGAGTAATGATGACTGCAGATGTGGCCACGGCAATAAATTGCAATGTCCGTACTGTGAGACGCCTAAGACAGCGCTACAGGGAGACAGGACGGACAGCTGATCGTCCTCGCAGTGGCAGACCACGTGTAACACCCGCACAGGATCGGTACAACCGAACATCACACCTCACACAGGTACAGGATGGCAACAACAACTGCCCGAGTTACACCAGGCACGCACAATCCTTCCATCAGTGCTCAGACTGTCCGCAATAGGCTGAGAGAGGCTGGACTGAGGGCTTGTAGGCATGTTGTAAGGCAGGTCATCACCGGCAACAACGTTGCCTATGGGCACAAACCCACCGTCGCTGGACCAGACAGGACTGGCAAAAGTGCTCTTCACTGACGAGTCACCGTTTTGTCTCACCAGGGGTGATGGTCGGATTTGCGTTTATRGTCGAAGGAATGAGCGTTACACCGAGGCCTGTACTCTGGAGCGGGATTGATTTGGAGGTGGAGGGTCCGTCATGGTCTGGGGCGGTTTGTCACAGCATCATCGGACTGAGCTTGTTGTCATTGCAGGCAATCTCAACGCTGTGCGTTACAGGGAAGACCTCCTCCTCCCTCATGTAGTACCCTTCCTGCAGGCTCATCCTGCAAGACAGGTATGTCAGTGTTCTGCCATGGCCAGCGAAGAGCCCGGATCTCAATCCCATTGAGCACATCTGGGACATGTTGGATCGGAGGGTGTGGGATTGGGCCATTCCCCCCAGAAATGTCCGGGAACTGCAGGTGCCTTGGTGGAAAAGTGGGGTAACGTCTCACAGCGAGAACTGGCAAATCTGGTGCAGTCCATGAGGAGGAGATGCACTGAGGTACTTAATTGAGCTGGTGGCCACACCAGATACTGACTGTTACTTTTGATTTTGACCTCCCCTTTGTTCAGGGACACATTATTCCATTTATGTTAGTCACATGTCTGTAGAACTTGTTCAGTTTGTCTCAGTTGTTGAATCTTATGTTCATACATATATTTACACATGTTAAGTTWGCTAAAAATAAACGCAGTTGACAGTGAGATGACGTTTCTTTTTTTGCTGAGTTTATAATCACATATTACCAGTCTCAGTGAAATGACTGTATCACCACCAGTGGTATATTGGAAGATAAACGCATGTAAACTCTGTTCACGCCCCTTTATTGACCGCGAACTGAGACCAGCATTTACCTGCCATTTCCCCCTTTTTTTTACCACTACTTCACTGATCACTACATGTAACATTGCTTTTTCTGTGCAGCTATCTGTTCACCTTGCCTTTCAAGTCCTCTGAGATTGACTGTCTGTGTAGTTTTCTGTTTTACTGTGTTGATGTTCTGTTTTCATTCTCTAAATGAGATCAACACAGTCTGAGATCAGAAGTGAGCAGCAATGGGTGTCTGCAAATAAACATCAAGAAAATAAAACAATTTTGGCGGACAAAGTTCCTTTGGATGTAAAACTATTTGTTTGTTCCTAATTGTTTCCCAGGATTAGTCCTGATCTTCAATGCAGAGGTAATGACTACACACAACCAGACAGAGTGATAATAACCGCAGATAAAGAGACATTAAAGTGACGCTATTAACACATTTGTCATTGAATTGGGGATTTTCAATGTGYGATTGTGGCATTTTTGGAGTTGATGTGAAGGGGTGATAACAAAAGCATTTAATAACACTTAAATTACACCTTCATTATCTTTTCAAATATCTTAGCTGATAGGAGCACTAGATGACAAAGTGACAATGTTGTTTTTTTAATCATTTTTTGTTGTTAAACATATAGATTGGAGATGTTTGAAACCATTAAACCATGCTCATAGAGGAGACGAGGTCAAGGTGGGAGGCCTACAAGCATTCCTAGATTAAAAAGTGCCATTGCTTCTTCATCTTATAGTAAAATGCAAGTGTCTTTTATCTACAGTACAGTGCTTTTTGTGTGAGATCTGTTAAGATATCCCCCCTGGTTTATCACATTGTAGTCTCAGATACACACACAAACTTCCTGATATTGCTGCTGTTTGTTCATTATTACAGCCCTGTAACCTTGGGTTAGGTTGTGTAAACTCCCTTAGATGTTAAAACACAGGGTGATAATATCTATATACTGTATACAGAGGCACACAAAGAAATGCCTCTGTAGTAAATGCAGCACCTAGAAGAGGTGAAGAACTTGCAAAGACAAACACATCCTGCTCTGTAGATAATACATAGTGACAGAGTAGTACTGAATACTGCTGAACTGCGGTTTTCGGAGAAGGACAATGTTGTCGCTATGGCTTGAATAACGACTGGGAGATATTTATGTAATATTTATATTCATGTCATATTTATCCAAAATCATCGGTTCTCAATAGCATTATGTAAAAGCACAATGTCAAGTTGAACCGTGGGCCCCTCCTGTTAAATGTGTTTGTCTCCGGGAGAGTAGATCATTTGAATAATATACCCATGGTGAAATGAAGATGTTAGGGAATGGAAGCGTTTTGCTGTTGAAATGGTGTATGGTAAATCAACATGATGGAGCAGCTGAGACGTGGCAGGTGTGGCTGGGCATGTGCCTCAGCATACAGATCCTCATTAGCTATCCCCAGCTAGCTAGCTATCTTAGCGCTCAATCTGGAACAGCTGATTGCATTTCAGGAGGTGCTAAATTGCCTCCGTGGGAAAACAAAGGAAACACAGGGAGATCCGATAGCACCAATCAACTGGCTGAAAGGGCCTGCCACACAATGGCATACTGTGTCAGAGCTCTCAATTACTGTCAATTAACTGATATTATGTGGAGGCCATATCAAGTGGGTATGCTATATCAATACTTGTTGGAGTTATTTGAGACATAGAAAACACTATATAGTACTGATACAGTATACAAATACACATAGTATAGTCCACATAAGAAGATAGTATGATTTGCTACAGGTATACCTAGTATAATAAAGTCTTTCCTCAGCTGCAAATGCTTTCAGTTGTTRGTCTGTACGTTTCTCTTCGTAAGTAAGAGTGAGTACTTTTAAGTATGTACAGTATGTCTGTGTGTGTCAGACACAATCTGTGGGATTGCAGCCACTGTCACCATTACTATAAAAAAAGGCATCACAGTAAATTTGAACATGGAGGAGGGCAACTGTTTTAAGCCTGTCTGGAGGCTTACTTAGTAGACCATTTCCTCAATTTCAAATGTATGTTCCTGTAAACACAACAGCGTTCACAGAGAAACCCCAAAATTAATTTTGATAAATCAAAATAGAACTCTTATACAGTGTATTCAGAAAGTATTCAGACCCCTTGACATTTTCCATATTTTGTTACGTTACATCCTTATTCTAAAATTGATTCAATTGTTTCCCCCCCTCATAACTCTACACACAATATCCCATAATGACAAGGTGAAAAAACAGATTTTTTAGAAATGTTTGCAAAAAAACTAAACAGAAATACCTAATTTACATAAGTATTCAGACCTTTTGCTATCAGACTCGAAATTGAGCTCAGGTGCATTCTGTTTCCATTGATCATCCTTGAGATGTCTCTACAACTTCATTGGAGTCCACCTGTTGTAAATTCAATTGATTGAACATGATTTGGAAAGGCACACACCTGTCTATATAAGGTCCCACAGTTGACAGTGCATGTCAGAGCAAAAACCAAGCCATGAGGTCGAAGGAATTGTCCATAGAGCTCCGAGACAGGATTGTGTCGAGGCACAGATCTGGGGAAGGGTACTAACAAATGTCTGTAACATTGAAGGTCCCCATTAACACAGTGGCCTTAATCATTCTTAAATGGAAGAAGTTTGGAACCACCAAGACACTTCCTAGAGCTGGCCACCCGGCCAAACTGAGCAATTGGGGGAGAAGGGCCTTGGTCAGGGAGGTGACGATGATCCCAATGGTCACTCTGACAGAGCTCCAGAGTTCCTCTGTGGAGATGGGAGAACCTTCCAGAAGGACAACAATCTCTGCAGTACTCCACCAATCAGGCCTTTAGGGTAGAGTTGACAGACGAAAGCCACTCCCCAGTAAAAGGCAGATGACAGCCCACTTAGAGTTTGTCAAAAGGCACCTAAAGGACTCTCAGACCATGAGAAACCAGATTTTCTGGTCTGATGAAACCAAGATTGAACTCTTTGGCCTGAATGCCAAGCATCACGTCTGGAAGTATGGTGGTGGCAGCATCATGGTGTGGGGATGTTTTTTAGCGGCAGGGATTGGGAGACCAGTCAGAATCGAGGAAAAGTTGAACGGAGCAAAGTACAGAGAGATTCTTTCGGAAAACCTGCTCCAGAGTGCTCAGGACCTCAGCCTGGGGCAAAGGTTCACCTTCCAACAGGACAACGACCCTAAGCACAATGACAAGACAACAGAGGAGTGGCTTCGGGACAAGTCTCTGAATATCCTTTTGTGGCCCAGCCAGAGTCTGGACTTGAACCCGATTGAACATCTCTGGAGAGACCTGAAAAGAGCTGTGCAGCGATGCTCCCCATCCAACCTGACAGAGCTTGGGACTAAATGTGAAATAAGTGAAGAGGTCTGAATACTTTCCGAATGCACTGTATGACTATAGAGTATGTAAAAAAAAAAAGTGTTTTTATTCAACAGTGCTACCCACAAATAGATAGGGCCAGGAGTTCAGTTTTATCCAAGACTTGATAGGACCAGGAGCTTACTGAATGTATGACCTGACTGGTTGTAGCTTATACTTGGGGCCCAGAGTTTTTCCTGGTCTGGCCAGTTATTTAAAACATCAAGATGTTCAATCACTCTGTGGCAGTCCTACAAATTGAAATGTGTGCCATTGTTCCCCATATATCTGTAGTAATGCTGGCATTCACACCATTGATAATGACTATACTAATATTGTTTCCAGCAAAGGTCTGTTTAGCCATAAGTCATGGTTAGTGCTAAATTTCCATCACTGGTATAACGTAGGATCCTGAGGGATAAAAGGAGCTTTGTAGGAATCTGTATGTGTGGGAGTGAGATGACCTGATGTGCCCTGTGGATTCAGGCTTGGGTGTAGCTTTCTCTGTCAGTAAGGCATCATGATATCACAKAAMATMTGTTTAATTGTCCGTGCCTCAACCTTTTAAACTTGACTAAGCTCTGTATCAGCTCCTCTGTGAAATAAGTTTGCACTGTGTGCTCGCTTCATACTTTCCTACCACTAAACTATYAAAAGATGAGGTCTTTCAAGTTAATTTGTTGTTTAWTCAGAGTAATCTAGCACAGCKGTATGGGGTCCTGATTATTTTACTSAGATAATTGCCTTTTGTCTTGGWTAGATAAAAAATATGAGCTGCAGGTAATGGAAGATCATGAGAGTGGAACATTACAGTATAGCTTAAACCACTTTTCTAAATGTTTTTCTGAGCGCCCAGCCTCACACTGTTCCTATGTAAGGAAGTACCATCCCACTTCTGACACCAGTGTAGCAACAGTTCAATGCCCCTTGCGGGTCTTTAGCCTGGATCTTCCATCCGGTAGGCAAGAATTAGCCCTTGATTGTGCAGTTAAAAATTGTAGGTTTAGACCTCCCATTGCATTGTTTTTGTAGCAAATGTTTATACGTCACCACTGCGTGCCTGTACATTCTTCCTCTCAAATTAAATGAATAGGGTCAGAAAGAACCTTTAATAATACTGGAGCAAGGAACTGCTTTTCTCTGTACTACCATCAGAAATAATTTGTGTGATTGTGGAACTCACACACTTAAACATGGAGGAGTATCACACAAGGTGACAGTATTCTTCTCGCCTTGCTGTGTGTGTGTGTGTGTGTGTGTGTGTGTGTGTGTGTGTGTGTGTGTGTGTGTGTTTGCTCCACTAACACCTGTGCTGATCGTCTCAAACCGTACTGTGCTGGAGGGCTGGACTCCTGACATGGCAGACCTGATTGCCTTTCTGCCTGTGGAACTATCCCCATCGATCCTCTCTCCCTCCTCTCTCTCCATCCCCTACTACACGGTGCTAGGGGAATCAATCGGCCACTATGACATTTTTTGGTTGTAAATCCTACACCGTGACAAATTACTTTACGATGAACCTGTTGTTATGTTACGTAACAGCAGACACAACACAAACACTCTTTCATCCCACCGCCTGTCTTCTGACTCTGTCTGATCACACCGTAGCGTGGTGTAGCACCTGAGTCTGTGAAGAAACAGAGCCGCAGGGTTAGAGGATGTAGCCGTGGTGGCACAGTGCTACTGTGACCTCACTATGACCTTTCTGCCATGCCCTAATGCCAGGCCTGTAAACTAGTATTGACATGCTACTGTGACTCATACAGTTACACAGAATTTGAAGAAATGTATTAGATTGTAAAGATGATGTTTTCCAGACAGTTTGCCAAACCGATGGTCAAACCGAGCTGAGCTGAGCTGTACTGGGCTGGCCTAGTGGTTACATTGCCATCATCCTTGCTGGAATCATGCTGGAAACCATAATATGAGAAGAAAATATCTAAGTCAGCTAAGTACGGTTTGGGTCAGCCCTCTAGTGTGTCAGTCATAGCTTTTCTGCTGTGGTGGTGGAACCCAACCTTGGTTCATCCTCAAGAGGCTAATGGAAAAAGATTGTATTTCCAGACTAGAAAACACCTTGTTGTCATTGCCAGTATGCGTCAGCTAGGTTTTCATGTTGGCAACGTATGGTCTCTTGAAAGATGAGTCAATTAACCTGATAGCTGAAAATGTAAGGTTTAATTTGCACCGTCAATGGCAGAAAATCAGGCAGTAATAATAGTGAAACCAAAATATTTTTTTCATAACTAAGATAGTGGCTGCAGTCCAAACTCAAAGTAGACGGTCCTCTGCCCTAAACCCTCAGTCCTTGAATGACGCTTTACATCATCACATCCAAGTGTACCTTAAATGTCCCCTGCCCAAGCATGGGAGAGCGATGATCAGAGAGGCATCGTCCTTGGTGGAAATCTTGAAGTTGAGCTTAAAAACAACCAACCTAAAGCTATTAATGTACCTAGCAAGCTAACGTAGCTAGATAGCACTCCTGTCAGGTAGCTAGCTACCCATAGCTGGCAAGCTAGTTTTAAAGTTTGGTAATTTATTCCAATACATTTCAGAATCCCCCCCCTCCAAAAAAAATTGTTTAGTTAGCTATGTTTTATTGGCTTTTCACTACGAGACTAAGCCAATTTGCCAATGCTAAAATCTATTCCATAAAAAATCTGCCATTTCCAGCTACAATAGTCATTTACAACATTAACAATGTCTACACTGTATTTCTGATCAATTTGATGTTATTTTAATCGACAAAAAAWMTGATTTTCTTTTAAAAACAAGGACATTTCTAAGTGACCCCAAATCTTTGAACGGTATTGTATGTATTTTTTAGCAAGCTAGCGTCATAATTTAACACTTTGCGGTCACCGGAAWTTCACACGTGACTACGGTTTGCATTGAATTGTGGGTCATTTCTACGCCACAAGTGATTGAAGTTCTTCATTCGCTCCCTCAAGCTAAATCGAGGGCCGAGGGGGCAACGTTTGTGAATTGGACCTCAACTTAAAATGGCAATCAAACTGCATCCGGTTTCGACAGGGATTCTCCCGAAGGAAAGTGGCTAGTGTGAGGGATGAGGGGGTAAAAATGTGTTTGGACTTCAGCCAGTGTGTCACGAACAACATTGAGAGGTTACTCTGCAGTGGAAGGATTACTCCAACAGTAGCTAGGATGGGGAGAAGTCTTTCCATAATAGAGCGCTGCTCTGCATTTTTAACAGCACTATCAACAAGGCAGGTCCTACAGGCCCTAGTTTTGTAACACCTGGACTACTGTTCAGTCATGTGGTCAGGTGCCACAAAGAGGGACTTAAGAAAATTGCAATTGGCTCAGAACAAGGCAGCATGGCTGGCCTTTGGATGTACGTACACTGAGAGCTAACATTAATAATATGCATGTCAATCGCTCCTGGCTTTTTGTGAGAGGTATTGACATGTTGAATGTACCGAGCTGTCTGTTTGAACTACTGGCACACAGCTCGGACACCCATGCATACCCCACAAGACATGCCACCAGAAGTCTCTTCACAGTCCCAAAGTCCAGAACAGACTATGGGAGGCGCACAGTACTACATAGAGCCATGACTACATGGAACTCTATTCCACATCAAGTAACTCATGCAAGCAGTAAAATTTGATTTAAAAAGCACTTTATGAAACAGCAGGGACTGTGAAGCAACACAAACATAGGCACAGAAGCAGGGTGTCTGTAGTGACGCCTCAAGCACTGAGATGCGGTGCCTCAGACCGCTGCGCCACTCGGGATTCCAGCCAGTGTGTAGATACAGTATGTGGTAGTAGAGTCGGGGCCTGAGGGCACACACTTAATATGTTGTGAAATCTGTTCTGAAGTTATTGTAATATTTTAAAAATGTTATAACTGCCTTAATTTTGCTGGACCCCAGGAATCCTCATTAGCTGTTGCCTTGGCAGCATGTAATGGGGATCCATAACAAATACAAATTGCTTCTTTGCCTATATTTTTCCATTTATCAAAGAGGTTGTTTAGCTGTGTTTTTGTTACTTGATTGGTAATGAAATGTATTGACTTGAATTGGAATAAATTAATTAACGTCCATTTAGAATCTCATTATTTCAGTTGAAAGCTCAGAAAGGAAATGTACAGTTTTTCCATCTTACGGTATCACTGTTCAGTGCATAATTTAAWGGACTCTTATGTTCAGCTCAGCATGAAGCCTGAGAGTCACTTGACTTCACTAATGTTCCCGATCCAGTGGTATCGGTTCTGACGTGTGTTGTTTGGCTGTATTTAACAGGGTCATTCCTATGTCTCTATGATTTCTGGAGTATGGCACTGATTAAAAGGGTGAGGACTCTTTTACTGAGTGGTGTTTGAGGGTGTAACATGCGACTTAGTTAAGCTACTGATGTCCTTGATAGTTTGTTGATGTGTTTTTGGGTTAAAGTCATTTTAAATTGCTTTTTTATTTACGTATTGGCAAAGCAGATGCACAAACCTAGGGCGCCTTCGTTCTACGGCTTACGTTTGAATAAATTATGAATTTACTTGGCTGGATATTTACAAAAGCAATTAGGGTCCCACCTGGGCCTGCGATCAGCAGCCTTCTGATCACACACCGCATTCCATCTATCAGTGCCTCATACCACCACCACCACCCACACACACCCACACCCCACATATACACCCACACACACTTACAAGCAAATCAACTGGGAAATGAAGGCTTCTCCAAAAACAACTTGGCAACTCCAGTAACGTTGCCTATTTTCAATTCACTTCATACTCACCTTTGAGGGTGAGTTATTGTGTTAAGTTCTTAACAAACAGCATCTTACTCAAAATAGAGATTCAGTGGGGGCCACACCACTAGTTCGTTTTTGCTGTTGTGAACTCTAGTCAACCGCACAAAGCCATGGTCATTTCATTTTTCATGACAATTCAATTGTCTGTATCGTCGTTTTCTGGTGTTGCCAATACTCAAATAACCTGACAAAAGATATCTTGAACCACTGTTAAATGTAACCAATTGCTTAAGGGAATATACTGTTGATATGACGATAGTCATTTCTTTGTTTCCAGAAGGACGGTAACGAATTCCACACAACTCATGTTAATGATTTAGCAGGGAAATTGTGCTAACAGCTAACAGCTGTTGAGTCAGTTAACACCCCCCTGAGAAAAGTAGCATATCCATTGGAGCTGATTGTGCCTATATTTCCAGATAATTTGTTTTGGGCAATGTCACATTAGTTCTTTTATTCGATTTTTCATTTTAGGATTTAATCCTTCGCAGTCCACTGAGAACATCAGGAAACTTTTAATTTCCCCCATTTCAATTTTTTTTAATTACATTGAAATACTCTCAAATCAGGTTGACTAATATACATGTAACTGCCAAAATAATGGAAACCCCCAACATAAAGTGTCTTAACAGCTTCATTGTGCCTTGCCATAGATTCTACAAGTGTCCGGAACTCTACTGGAGGCTTCCATGAGAAATTCCATCATTTGGGGTTTTATTGGTGTTGGAAAACACTGTATCAAGTGTCGCTCCAGAATCTCCCAGAAGTGTTTAATTGGGTTGAGATCTGGTCTCACACACACACACACACACACACACACACACACACACACACACACACACACACACACACACACACACACACACACACACACACACACACACACACACACACACACACACACACACACACACACACACACACACACACACACACACACACACACACACACACACACCCTATGCTCCTTTGAGTCCCCTCTTCCAAAGTCACTGAGATCTCTTAATTCTAGTCATGGTATCCAAAATAATGGGAAACTGGGCATTTTTATACATGACCCTAAGCATGATGGGATGTTAACTGCTTAACTCAACTCAGGAACCACACCTGTGTGGAAGCACCTGCTTTCAATATACCTTGTATCCTTCATTTACTCAAGTGTTTCCTTTATTTTGGAGGTTACCTGCATATTAATGCGGTAAGCATTTGTCACCCAAGTTTTTACGTTTATCATTAATGCATTTTGCCACAAAATATCAAAAACACATGCTCGTAAAGCAGGGCAGGATGTCAACAAGGCTACTTGTTTCCAAACAAAAACTATAACCTTGTGACAAGTCTCCTTTGTGAAAAAGTTGCTCCTCTCATTTAGATTACATGTGGTGCTCTAAAGATGTCCCCTCAGAATAGGAAGTCCCTTGTGATAGGCAGCTATGGATTAACCTGTGTGTGTACCGCAGYGGGCCTGGCTATCTGTTCTATGGCAGGTAGATGAGTCAACAAATCAGCGACCACTGTCCATGGTCTTGAAGCTAGCTAGGCCCTACTGCAGGGGATCAACTAGATTCAGCCACGGGGCAATTCTTTCATGAGCCGATGGTCAGGAGGCTGGAACATAATTGCAAATTGACCGCAAGAAGCCCAAACAGATATAATATTTGACTAAAACATAATACTTTCAAACCTTGCATTTCAAACTCTACATTTGTATATGATCACGTGTCTCTCTATTATGCATGGAAATATTTGGAAATAGATTTCCCAAATTAAAATCACTTAGAGACGATTTCCTGATGTTTGTAAACAAATGTACACTACCGTTCAAAAGTTTGGGGTCACTTAGAAATGTCCTTGTTTTTGAAAGAAAGCACTTTTTTGTCCATTAAAATAATATCAAATTGATCAGAAATACAGTGTAGACATTGTTAATGTTGTAAATGTCTATTGTAGCTGGAAACAGCAGATTTTTAATGGAATATCTACATAAGTGTACAGAGGCCCATTAACAGCAACCCTCACTCCTGTGTTCCAATGGCACGTTGTGTTAGTTAATCCAAGTTTATCAACACCAGTCTCAACGTCAACAGTGAAGAGGCAACTCCGGGATGCTGGCATTAGGTTGTACAACATTACAACATTAACAATGTCTACACTGTAATTCTGATCAATTTTATGTTATTTTAATGGATAAAGAAATCTGCTTTTCTTTCAAAAACAAGGACATTTCTAAGTGACCCCCAAACATTTGAACGATAGTGTATGTCCAACWATTTATTTTTGCTCAGAAAACATGGGGGAACCTTGCCCTAGTGATTCACACCAGCCTCATGGCAGAACATGTTTCTGTGTGTGGACAATYGTCTTCTGGGAATGCATGTGTCACCTTTCCTTTCAGTTACACCACATTGACCATGAACAAGTACATGTGCCAAAGTCAAGTTGTGTGTACGGACATGTTTTACAATGGCTCATGGCTCTTTGACAATGTCTGATCATCTCACCTTTCCTTTCATTTTACACCATGTGAACACGCCAATGTTCCATAGTTAAGTCATTTCATGGTCCTGTGTGTGGACATGTTTTACATGGCCTCTGTCACCTTTCCGGCCATTCATAGTGTTAACATTGCCTACGTTCCACGGTCATGTCCATCCAGGTTTATAAGGGTGGTCATGCTTCTACAGTGTGGTGCTATCTGCCTGCTTACACACCAACTCACTCACTCTACCAATGAACCAAGGTCATCTGGCTGGCTGACTGGCCACACTCCTGACTGTGTCTATCGATCGTCAGGGTTTTAGCTCTATTAATGTAGGCTAGCAGTGTACGTCATTCTCAGCCCTCCCCCTCACCTGTCAAGGAGAATGATGTTCCTAATATGGATTATGTACAGCTCACAATCTCGGTAGTGTGAGCTGGTGCATGTGCGGCAAGCAAATCTTATTTGTTTTTCCAATCCGCTATGAGTTGTATTTCTCTGACTGTCTATGCAGTAGCAGTGCTTTGGTGTAAACTCACTGTGGAAGCTAATCCAGGAAAACAAAGTCATATTACAACCTATGTGTTGTGATAATTGCATTGTTTTCACTATAATCTGTTAGTTCATATGCCTTGACACCATGATATAAAGGCCTAAGGCTAGACAATAAGAAGACACAGCGGTAGAATAAACTTAATCTGTCTGGTGAAGTCCACAAAACATATTGCATGACCAACATTATGGTCATGTGAGGTAATGTTTCCGACATTTTTGGACTACTAAACAACTATTGATTTAGAACGATGGAGAGTTACTGCAAGCCGCACCATTTAACACTTCAGCATCATCTAATCCCTATGCTTGTCTAATACAGTGACAACTAAAAGATACCAAAACAATTTAGTCCAATTAACGTAAGCTAAGTATGTGGCTGTCCATGTGTAACGGATGTGAAATGGCTAGCTAGTTAGCGGGTACGCGCTAATAGCGTTTCAATCGGTTACGTCACTTGCTCTGAGACTTGAAGTAGGGTTTCCCCTTGCTCTGCAAGGGCGCGGCCTTTGTGGAGTGATGGGTAACGATGCTTCGTGGGCGACCGTTGTTGATGTGTGCAGAGGGTCCCTGGTTCGCGCCCGTGGTCGGGGCGAGGGGAGGTCTAAAGTTATATTTCTGTACATTGGTGCCGTGACCCGGATCACTGGTTGTCGCGGAAAAGGAGGAGGTTGAAAGGGGGGTGAGTGTAACGGATGTGAAATGGCTAGCTAGTTAGCGGGTACGCGCTAATAGCGTTTCAATCAGTTACGTCACTTGCTCTGAAACCTAGAAGTAGTGGTTCCCCTTGCTCTGCAAGGGCCGCGGCTTTTGTGGAGCGATGGGTAACGAGCGCTTCGTGGGTGACTGTTGTTGATGTGTGCAGAGGGTCCCTGGTTCGCCCGCGTGTCGGGCGAGGGGACAGTCTAAGTTATACTGTTACATTGATGCTGTTGACCCGGATCACTGGTGTGCTGCGGAAAAGGAGGAGGTCGAAAGGGGGGGTGAGTGTAACGGATGTGAAATGGCTAGCTAGTTAGCGGGTACGTGCTAATAGCGTTTCAATCGGTTACGTCACTTGCTCTGAGACTTGAAGTAGTGTTTCCCCTTGCTCTGCAAGGGCCTTTGTGGAGCGATGGGTAACGATTGCTTCGTGGGGCGACCGTTGTTGATGTGTGCAGAGGGTCCTGGTTCATGCCCGTGTCGGGGCGAGGGGACGGTCTAAGTTATACTGTTACACATGGTACTGATTTCTGTGTGTGTGCGCATGCGTGAGTGCAAGTAGACTAAACATGTTGACTCACCCTACTTGTAGAGAATGCAATGCCTAAATGGTATATGACTCTGTCATATATAGTACACGCTTTTAGTTTTTGTTGTCCTAGGCACCTGCTAAAATGCTTGCTGCACTTAACTTACTTTCATTGGCAACGATGTGCTAGGCCAGCTAGTTAACATTTGCATACTACATCTAGATCAACCTGGTCTCAAAGCATTTCGTATATACTCTGTAACTAAATCCGAGACACTTCATTTAGTATGATATGTTACGTTTCGTATGGTACAGTTGAAGTCGGAGTTTACATACACCTTAGCCAAATTACATATAAACTCTTATCCAGAGCGACTTACAGTAGTGAGTGCATACATTTTAATACTTTTTCATACTGGTCCCCCATGGAATCGAACCCAACAACCCTGCATTTTGAGATTGTCCTATCATGGCAGATTCTTTTTAGGTCTCAATTGTCCTATTTGCGTTCAAAGAAAAGGTTGGTGTATTTCGATGACAGTTTTTCAAAATCATGTTTCTTCCAAAAATAGTGCACAGACTATATATACACACACAGTTGAAGTCAGAAGTTTACACACACCTTAGCGAAATACATTGAAACTCAGTTTTTCACCATTCTTGACATTTAAACCGAGTAAAAAAAAAACTGTTTTAGGTCAGATAGGACCACCACTTTATTTTAAGAATGTGAAATATCAGAATAATAGTCGAGAGAATGATTTCTTTCATCACATTCCCAGTGGATCAGAAGTTTACATACACTAAATTAGTATTTGGTAGCATTGCCTTTAAATTGTTTAACTTGGGTCAAACGTTTCGGGTAGCCTTCCACAAGCTTCCCATAATAAGTTGGGTGAATTTTGGCCCATTCCTCCTGACAGAGCTGGTGTAACTGAGTCAGGTTTGTAGGCCTCCTTGCTCGCACACGCTTTTTCAGTTCGCGCACACATTTTCTATAGGATGAGGTAAGGGCTTTGAGATGGCACTCCAATACCTTGACTTTGTTGTCCTTAAGCCATTTTCCAAAACTTTAGAAGTATGCTTGGGGTCATTGTCATTGTCCATTTGGAAAACCCATTTGCGACCAAGCTTTAACTTCCTGATTGATGTCTTGAGATGTTGCTTCAATATATCCACATAATTTTCCTCCTCATGATGCCATATATTTTGTGAAGTGCACCAGTCCTTCCTGCAGCAAAGCACACACCCCAAACATGATGCTGCCACCACCGTGCTTCACGGTTGGGATGGTGTTCTTCTGCTTGCAAGCCTCTCCCTTTTTCCTCCAAACATAACGATGGTCATTATTGCCAAACAGTTCTATTTTTGTTTCACAGACCAGAGAACATTTCTCCAAAAAGTACGATCTTTGTCCCCTATGTGCAGTTGCAAACCGTAGTATGGCTTTTGTATGACGGTTTTGGAGCAGTGGCTTCTTCCTTGCTGAGCGGCCTTTCAGGTTATGTTGATATAGGACTCGTTTTACTGTGAATATAGATACTTTTGTACCTGTTTCCTCCAGCATCTTCACAAGGTTCTTTGCTGTTGTTCTGGATTGATTTGCACTTTTCGCATCGAAGTACGTTTATCTCTATGTGACATAACGCGTCTCCTTCCTGATTGGTATGACGGCTGCGTGGCTCCATGGTGTTTAACTTGCATACTATTGTTTGTACAGAAGAACGTGGTACCTTTAGGCGTTTGCAAATTGCTCCCAAGGATGAACCAGAATAGTGGGGTCTACAATTTATTTTCTGATGTCTTGGCTGATTTATTTTGATTTTCCCATGATTTCAAGCAAGGAGGCACTGAGTTTGAAGGTAGGCCTTGAAATACATCCACAGTTACACCTCCAACTGACTCAAATGATGTCAATTAACCTATCAGAAGCTTCTAAAGCCATTACATCATTTAAAAAAAAATTACAAGTTGTTTAAAGGCACAGTCAACTTAGTGTATGTAAACTTCTGACCTACTCGAATTGTGATACAGTGAATTATAAGTAAAATATTCTGTCTGTAAAAAATTGTTTGGAAAATTACTTGTGTCATGCCACAAGTAGATGTCCTAACCGACTTGCCAAAACTATAGTTTAACAAGAAAATTTGTGGAGGGGTTGAAAAACAAGTTTAAATGACTCCAACCTAAGTGTATGTAAACGTCCGACTTCAACTGTATGTATTACCTGTGGATGTTCATCACCCATGATATTAGGATATTTACAAATTACAACTTGTATTATATGTTAAGAATTTGCAAAAGTGAAATGTGTTACGAATTTGCTAAAGGTACGAATTTGCAAATGTATAAAATGTTACAAATTCTGGCTAGCTGGCTAAAGTTAGCTGGGCTAGGGGTTAGGGTTTAGTTTTGGACTTAGGTTAAAGGGGTTAGGGGTAGGGGACGTTTAGCTAGAAAGGTTTAGGGGAAGGTTAGATAACATGCTAAGTAGTTGCAAAGGAGCTGAACACTTTTAAGTAGTTGAAAAGTTGCTAATTAGCTAAAATTGTCCAAGATAGATTTGAACTTGCAACCTTGGGTTGCTAGGCATTCGTGTTATACGCCCACACATCCACCCCAATCAACCATCCTACTTTCTTTTTGCTTTAAGTATCCATACTAAACATAACATATACTATTTGAGTGTCCAGATTTACGATTACTATGTTACGTCTAGTCTGGAGACCAGGTTTTCTGCTACGTGTTGAACTTCCATCTTCTATGCCAGGGGCCCAATGTATGGATCAGAATTGCCGTTATAATCACTGACCATTGACGGAGAATTAAGTAAACCACAAGTCCAAATCTCTATTCCCCATCCATGGCTAATTTAGCAAATGGATGATTTTAGCTACCTAGTTAGCCACCGGAGGCAACAACACAACGAGATGCAACAACTCAAGTTTTTTTTCCTGACAAAATGATGTTTGGCTTGTGATGTGATTGGTCTGAAGCCAAATAAACTGGCTACCTTGACAC
>NC_036841.1:10351957-10529528 GCF_002910315.2 Salvelinus sp. IW2-2015 | reverse complement strand
ATGGGCTGGCTGACTGGCCACACTCCTGACTGTGTCTATCGATCGTCAGGGTTTTAGCTCTATTAATGTAGGCTAGCAGGTGTACGTCATTCCTCAGCCCTCACCCCTCACCTGTCAAGGAGGAATGATTGTTCCTAATATGGATTATGTACAGCTCACAATCTCGGTAGTGTGAGACTGGTGCATGTGCGGCAAGCAAATCTTATTTGTTTTTCCAATCCGCTATGAGTTGTCATTCTCTGACGTCTATGCAGTAGCAGTGCTTTGGTAAACTCACTGTGGAAGCTAATCCAGGAAAACAAAGTCATATTACAACCTATGTGTTGTGATAATTGCATTGTTTTTCACTATAATCTGTTAGTTCATATGCCTTGACACCATGATATAAAGGCCTAAGGCTAGACAATAAGAAGACACAGCGGTAGAATAAACTTAATCTGTCTGGTGAAGTCACAAAACATATTGCATGACCAACATTATGGTCATGTGAGGTAATGTTTCCGACATTTTTGGACTACAAACAACTATTGATTTAGAACGATGGAGAGTTACTGCAAGCCGCAGCCATTTAACACTTCAGCATCATCTAATCACCTATGCTTAGTCTAATACAGTGACAACTAAAAGATACCAAAACAATTTAGTCCAATTAACGTAAGCTAAGTATGTGGCTGTCCATGTGTAACGGATGTGAAATGGCTAGCTATTAGCGGGTACGCCTAATAGCGTTCAATCGGTTACGTCACTTGCTCTGAACTTGAAGTAGGGTTTCCCCTTGCTCTGCAAGGCCGCGGCCTTTGTGGAGTGATGGGTAACGAGCTTCGTGGGCGACCGTTGTTGATGTGTGCAGAGGGTCCCTGGTTCGCGCCCGTGTCGGGGCGAGGGGAGGTCTAAAGTTATACTGTTACATTGGTGCCGTGACCCGGATCACTGGTTGCTGCGGAAAAGGAGGAGGTTGAAAGGGGGGTGAGTGTAACGGATGTGAAATGGCTAGCTAGTTAGCGGGTACGCCTAATAGCGTTTCAATCAGTTACGTCACTTGCTCTGAAACCTGAAGTAGTGGTTCCCCTTGCTCTGCAAGGGCCGCGGCTTTTGTGGAGCGATGGGTAACGACGCTTCGTGGGTGACTGTTGTTGATGTGTGCAGAGGGTCCCTGGTTCGCGCCCGTGTCGGGGCGAGGGGACAGTCTAAAGTTATACTGTTACATTGATGCTGTTGACCCGGATCACTGGTTGCTGCGGAAAAGGAGGAGGTCGAAAGGGGGGGGTGAGTGTAACGGATGTGAAATGGCTAGCTAGTTAGCGGGTACGTGCTAATAGCGTTTCAATCGGTTACGTCACTTGCTCTGAGACTTGAAGTAGTGTTTCCCCTTGCTCTGCAAGGGCCTTTGTGGAGCGATGGGTAACGATGCTTCGTGGGCGACCGTTGTTGATGTGTGCAGAGGGTCCCTGGTTCATGCCCGTGTCGGGGCGAGGGGACGGTCTAAAGTTATACTGTTACACATGGTACTGATTTCTGTGTGTGTGCGCATGCGTGAGTGCAAGTAGACTAAACATGTTGACTCACCCTACTTGTAGAGAAATGCTAATGCCTAAATGGTATATGACTCTGTCATATAGTACACGCTTTTAGTTTTTGTTGTCCTAGGCTACCTGGCTAAAATGCTTGCTGCTAGCCTAACTTACTTTCATTGGCAACGATGTGCTAGGCCAGCTAGTTAACATTTGCATACTACATCTAGATCAACCTGGTCTCAAAGCATTTCGTATTACTCTGTAACTAAATCCGAGACACTTCATTTAGTATGATATGTTACGTTTCGTATGGTACAGTTGAAGTCGGAAGTTTACATACACCTTAGCCAAATACATATAAACTCTTATCCAGAGCGACTTACAGTAGTGAGTGCATACATTTTAATACTTTTTTCATACTGGTCCCCCATGGGAATCGAACCCACAACCCCTGCATTTTGAGATTGTCCCTATCATGGCAGATTCTTTTTAGGTCTCAATTGTCCTATTTGCGTTCAAAGAAAAGGTTTGGGTATTTCGATGACAGTTTTCAAAATCATGTTTCTTCCAAACAATAGTGCACAGACTATATATACACACACAGTTGAAGTCAGAAGTTTACACACACCTTAGCGAAATACATTGAAACTCAGTTTTTCACCATTCTTGACATTTAAACCGAGTAAAAAAAWKKCTGTTTTAGGTCAGATAGGACCACCACTTTATTTTAAGAATGTGAAATYTCAGAATAATAGTCGAGAGAATGATTTCTTTCATCACATTCCCAGTGGATCAGAAGTTTACATACACTAAATTAGTATTTGGTAGCATTGCCTTTAAATTGTTTAACTTGGGTCAAACGTTTCGGGTAGCCTTCCACAAGCTTCCCATAATAAGTTGGGTGAATTTTGGCCCATTCCTCCTGACAGAGCTGGTGTAACTGAGTCAGGTTTGTAGGCCTCCTTGCTCGCACACGCTTTTTCAGTTCTGCGCACACATTTTCTATAGGATGAGGTAAGGGCTTTGAGATGGCCACTCCAATACCTTGACTTTGTTGTCCTTAAGCCATTTTCCAAAACTTTAGAAGTATGCTTGGGGTCATTGTCATTGTCCATTTGGAAAACCCATTTGCGACCAAGCTTTAACTTCCTGATTGATGTCTTGAGATGTTGCTTCAATATATCCACATAATTTTCCCTCCTCATGATGCCATATATTTTGTGAAGTGCACCAGTCCTTCCTGCAGCAAAGCACACCCCAAACATGATGCTGCCACCACCGTGCTTCACGGTTGGGATGGTGTTCTTCTGCTTGCAAGCCTCTCCCTTTTTCCTCCAAACATAACGATGGTCATTATTGCCAAACAGTTCTATTTTTGTTTCACAGACCAGAGAACATTTCTCCAAAAAGTACGATCTTTGTCCCCTATGTGCAGTTGCAAACCGTAGTATGGCTTTTGTATGGCGGTTTTGGAGCAGTGGCTTCTTCCTTGCTGAGCGGCCTTTCAGGTTATGTTGATATAGGACTCGTTTTACTGTGAATATAGATACTTTTGTACCTGTTTCCTCCAGCATCTTCACAAGGTTCTTTGCTGTTGTTCTGGGATTGATTTGCACTTTTCGCATCGAAGTACGTTTATCTCTAGTGGACATACGCGTCTCCTTCCTGATTGGTATGACGGCTGCGTGGTCCCATGGTGTTTATACTTGCATACTATTGTTTGTACAGAAAACGTGGTACCTTTAGGCGTTTGCAAATTGCTCCCAAGGATGAACCAGAATAGTGGGGGTCTACAATATTATTTTCTGATGTCTTGGCTGATTTATTTTGATTTCCCATGATTTCAAGCAAGGAGGCACTGAGTTTGAAGGTAGGCCTTGAAATACATCCACAGTTACACCTCCAACTGACTCAAATGATGCAATTAACCTATCAGAAGCTTCTAAAGCCATTACATCATTTAAAAAAAAATTACAAGTTGTTTTAAAGGCACAGTCAACTTAGTGTATGTAAACTTCTGACCTACTCGAATTGTTGATACAGTGAATTATAAGTAAAATATTCTGTCTGTAAAAAATTGTTTGGAAAATTACTTGTGTCATGCACAAAGTAGATGTCCTAACCGACTTGCCAAAACTATAGTTTAACAAGAAATTTGTGGAGGGGTTGAAAAACAAGTTTAAATGACTCCAACCTAAGTGTATGTAAACMTCCGACTTCAACTGTATGTATTAACCTGTGGATGTTCATCACCCATGATATTAGGATATTTTACAAATTACAACTTGTATTATATGTTAAGAATTTGCAAAAGTGAAATGTGTTACGAATTTGCTAAAGGTACGAATTTGCAAATGTATAAAATGTTACAAATTCTGGCTAGCTGGCTAAAGTTAGCTGGGCTAGGGGTTAGGGTTTAGTTTTGGACTTAGGTTAAAGGGGTTAGGGGTAGGGGAACGTTTAGCTAGAAAGGTTTAGGGGAAGGTTAGATAACATGCTAAGTAGTTGCAAAGGAGCTGAACACTTTTAAGTAGTTGAAAAGTTGCTAATTAGCTAAAATTGTCCAAGATGAGATTTGAACTTGCAACCTTTGGGTTGCTAGGCATTCGTGTTATACGCCCACACATCCACCCCAATCAACCATCCTACTTTCTTTTTGCTTTAAGTATCCATACTAAACATAACATATACTAATTTGAGTGTTCCAGATTTACGATTACTATGTTACGTCTAGTCTGAGACCAGGTTTTCTAGCTACGTGTTGAACTTCCATCCTCTAATGCCAGGGGCCCAATGTATGGATTTATGGTTGGATCAGAATTGCCGTTATAATCACTGACCATTGACGGAGAATTAAGTAAAACCACAAGTCCAAATCTTTATCCCCATCCATGGCTAATTTAGCAAATGGATGATTTTAGCTACCTAGTTAGCCACCGGAGGGCAACAACACAACGAGATGCAACAACTCAAGTTTTTTTTCCTGACAAAAATGATGTTTGGCTTGTGATGTGATTGGTCTGAAGCCAAATCCAAACTGGCTTACCTTGACACTTTTTTTTTGGTGTGCCAGGACCATTCACAGCTGAGCTCAATCAGTTTAGCTCAAGGCTGATTGGAAATCATTTTTTGGGGAGGCCAAATGCTTGCTGGCTTCCCTTGCATTCAATGCTACAGGTACTCTTTCTGACCAGACAGCATCAGATAGATATGCTACACATACTGAGACAGAGGGGCGCTGTTTCGTTCCCTCGGGTGCTTTCTCCGATGAGATACATTCCGCCTCTTGCGAATTAAAGGAAATGTAGGAATCAGAGACACTAAAGATAAAGAATTTTTTGTTTTTTTCTTGTTTTCTTGGTCAATGTTTTGGGAGAGCCTGGCTTCCATTGGCAAACATTAATACACTCCATTGGTCTAATGTAACGTAATGCCTCATGCCACTCACTTCTGACACTTGACGAGATATGTAGCTGATCCATTGACAAAATGATATTCCAGAGCAACAGAGGCCTAATGCACTACATTAGGTTTGTAGATATTTTATGCAGTGGCTGTGTGAGGTGAAATCCCCCTACAGCACACATCTGCCACATTAAATGCCATTTCAATCAGTCAGTCATACCCACCAGCCCCTCTGCCTCGTGCCGCTAATAGCTAAATGTTATGGAGCTTTTCGGAACCTCCCCGGCCTGCTCTCTAGTGTAACCTCCAGTTCAACTGTGGATGCATTTTGAATAAAGGATTTTCTAAATGGGCTGTTGGATGTGAATATTCCATGTGTTGGGTGGGTATGCTGAGATGAGTTGGCTAGCCTGGATCTCTGTGTAGTCTGAACCACAGAAAAACATAAGGCCTGAGCAACAGGCTGACCAGGATTACAGTAATACCTGTGTGCCTGGAACTAAGTGCATATACAGTCTAGTCTATCAATCACTGTCAAACACCTATTTATAAAGCATTATTCATACTGTAACTGGTTGAAATCGTCTGCAGTACTTGATTCTTTCTCTCACAACAGCATTGTTAATGTCTAACGGGGAAAGCTCAGGTCGAATAACATAATAATTTTTTCTGTTAATTNACATTAGGTTTGTAGATATTTTATGCAGTGGCTGTGTGAGGTGAAATCCCCCTACAGCACACATCTGCCACATTAAATGCCATTTCAATCAGTCAGTCATACCCACCAGCCCCTCTGCCTCGTGCCGCTAATAGCTAAATGTTATGGAGCTTTTCGGAACCTCCCCGGCCTGCTCTCTAGTGTAACCTCCAGTTCAACTGTGGATGCATTTTGAATAAAGGATTTTCTAAATGGGCTGTTGGATGTGAATATTCCATGTGTTGGGTGGGTATGCTGAGATGAGTTGGCTAGCCTGGATCTCTGTGTAGTCTGAACCACAGAAAAACATAAGGCCTGAGCAACAGGCTGACCAGGATTACAGTAATACCTGTGTGCCTGGAACTAAGTGCATATACAGTCTAGTCTATCAATCACTGTCAAACACCTATTTATAAAGCATTATTCATACTGTAACTGGTTGAAATCGTCTGCAGTACTTGATTCTTTCTCTCACAACAGCATTGTTAATGTCTAACGGGGAAAGCTCAGGTCGAATAACATAATAATTTTTTCTGTTAATTTAACATCTCTGTTTTTCGACTAGAGCTCCTGCCTCAGTAAAAATCATAGCAACTTGGGAAAGCATTTCTCTTATATAGATTTATGGCACCATGAGCGAATTATAGCCATTTTATAATCCAGACATGAAAATTTGTTCTCCCAGTCAAAGCTGACATTAAACCAACCGATTGTACAACTGTTATACCCCCTCCTCCATCTATAACGATACATCTCACTCATCCATTTGTGGAGATTGAAGTGTGGGCTAGGCCTTGTGAACGCTGTGTGGTTGGTTGTTATGTCATATGAATACATGCTTAGGTCACTCCAATGTTATCGTCTATAAAATAAAAGCCTCAGGTTAAAAAGTGAAAAGATGCCACCCGAGTGGCGCAGCATCACTACAGACCCGGGTTCAATCCCAGGCTGTCCCGGCCATGACCGGGAGTCCCATTGGGTGGCGCACAATTGGCCCAGCGTCGTCCGGGTTAAGAGAGGGTTTGTCTGGAGGGGCTTTACTTGGCGCCTGCAGGCTGACTTCCGGTCGTCAGTTGAATGGTGTTCCCTCCGACACATTGTGTCACGTTCCTGACCTATTTCTGCTGTCTCTTATACACATCTAGATGTGTATAAGAGACAGGTATGTTCGTGCCACACGGGACTGTAGCGTTTGTTTGTAGTCGTGTACCTGTTCATGCGTTCTTCACGTTATATGTAAGTTCGTGTCCAGGTCTGTCTTCATCGTTTTGTTGTTTTGTAAAATTATCAAGTGTTCTTCGTGTGTTTAGTTTCGTCTTGTTAATAAATCATTATGACATCATACCTCGCTGCACATTGGTCTTCAGATCCCTCTCTCCTCTCCTCGTCCGAGGAGGAGGAGGAATTAGAGTTCCGTTACACATTGGTGCAGCTGGCGTGGTTTGGCGGGTCATGTTTCGGCGGACGCTTACGTGACCTTCACCTCTCCCGAGCCCGTTGGGGAGTTGCAGCAATGAGACTCGATCGCAATTGGATATTGGGGAGAAAAAGGGGCTAAAATACAAAAAAATTATATATACGACATTTATAGGCTACAGGTGTATGTATTGCTGTGATAAAACTACCTGTTAGGGGTAAATTAATCACTCATTAATTCGTAATGGCAGCCGTTTGTTGCCACCTATTTTAGAGTTTAAAGCTGTAGTGTTACCCTTCTGAGACTGCTTGTTGGCTGAGTTTAAGAGAAACACATTCCAGAGTGAAGTTTCCACAACATACAGTCTGAGGGGAGATGTTCCCACAAGGCCTAGTACAGAGGGCTGTTTGAGAATAACCAAGAGGCAACATGACTGTGTGCTGGTGCCAGGTTCAGAAAGCACAGCTCTTTATCATCACCATCTCCCTTATAAGGCCACCTACCCACTACTAGGAACTCTACTGCATCTTACTAACAGACTAAAACACTGTCTGAGTTTAGATAGACGGGGATTTTCTGCTGCTTGGGGAAGCGAAGTAGGTCTTTACTTTAGACTTCAGTCAGTTTTGTGTCTGCATAAGTTAATGTCGCAACATCAAATAAAATGTTATTGGTCACATACTGTACACATATTTAACAGATGTTAAATGCTTGTGTTCCTAGCTCCAATAGTGCAGTAATATCTAACAATTCACAAGTCTAAAAGTAAAACAATGGAATATATAAATATTAGGACGAGCAATGTCGGAGTGGCATTGACTAAATACAGTAGAATACAGTATATACATATGAAATGAGTAAAGCAGTATGTAACCATTATTAAAGTGACTAGGGATTCCATGTTTATGTATTTAGGGCAGCAGCCTCTAAGAGGCAGGGTTGAGTAACCGTGTGGTAGCCGGCTAGTGATGTAATCAGKCCTCTCTTAAGGTAATGTCCARAATTTGTCAGTTGAATTGGTATCCGTGTGTGCTTACTTGATTAACACACATTTGCATATTGGCAGCTGGTCCATACCGCGCACCATGCATATGCTCCAGGTGTTTCGAGTCAAAATTCATTTGCTCGGTTCTTACTTTATGCTCAATGTCCATAACGTCTCCAACATTTATTATGTACATTTAAGTTTAGTCCCCACATGCCGCGCCCATGCTTCCTCTGCACGTAATATGTTGAAATATTTGAGGCGTAAGGAATTTGACCTTCAACAGATTGCAATGCATAATGCATGGCTGAACAACACAGAAMACATTTAAACAGCTCAAGGTATACATAAACTGAGAGACACTGAGTCACACAATCACAAAACAAATGCATTTTTAAACCAACATTTTAATAGGCCCCAGTAACTTTACTTCTTGTCCAATGACCTTTCCGTGAGCGACTCCAGGCAGAATTGGATAATACGTGCAATATGAATCTCTTGATACATGTGATATTTTGAGCAAAGCATCATAACCAAATTATAAGAGGAAACAGTTATGTTGTTGACCTTTTGGCCTTCAAAACAACAGCATAAGTCAAACAACAAATATTGCTTTAGTCCCCATCCTATGTTGTCATGATGGGTACTCTCCCAACTTAAAGTGTGGTCCTTTGCCTTAAAGGGATGAATTACTAGGGTTTTGGTTCCATGGTGAACCGTTAATGCATTTCAGGAAGTTTTAATGATATAAACAAATTTTCTTCTATATTTCATTCTACTTTTAAATAACTTATATCAATTGTATTTTGAGAACAATTTCCTACATTTGAAATTAGATTATTCCTGTGTCAATTAATTATATTCTATATTTTTCTTTGCTCAAAAATATGTTGATTACGTTATTAAACTGAGAACAATTCATTCAAACTTTTTAATAAAAGGGWATAAGATTTTAATCTAAAATAAGAAATGGTAAAATAATGAACATGTATGTATGTACAGTATGTATGTATTTAACTATTGCACAGACATGAACGTGTCAAATGTAGACTACTAAATGGTCCAAATTACACAGAGGAAATATAAATAAAATGCATTAAAGATATTGGTTTGTTTTGCTTCCCCTGTATGGAAGCAGAATCATGTCGTAAATTTCTCTCGTGGACAGATTCACATGTAAATGAGAAGCAACTTTGCAAGAATTGTACTAATATTTAATCGAGATTTATGCCAAAATAAATCAAATAATAATAAAATGAAATAAAATGACTTACTGGAATGTATGTTAAAGGGAAATGCATGAGTGGTGTACATGTCTTTGGCTGAGGCACCATTTAGATGGTAAAACTTGGACATGGGTATATGCACTTTAGTTTACCTGATAGTGATTGTTCACCACATTTTTCCAGTGCTGTAGGTAGTGAATATACCCAAATAATGTCCCATAAGAGTTAGTTGTTTTCATATTCACTGGTATTGTAAGCCTAAACAGACAGAGGAAATGTGATGTGTCCTAGGACTAACCTCAACAGAACACTCAATTCCATGACCAGAGGAAAATGTTAGTGTGAAAATGAGGTAGACTGTATATGGATGTTTTCTCATGTTCTACACTAAGTTGGGTAAATCCCAGAAGCAACAATCAGTGTTTGTATATGAATTCATAAAGCCCTTTCAGCTGGCCCATTCTGTTTTAAGATGATTTCACACCTCAATCCACCAGGGAACAAATATACTATTTTGTTAGTGGATTCTTCGGCAAAGATTTGACCCCTGTGTTTTCAGCCGTTAGTGTCTCTGAGGCAGATACCTCTTACTGTATTTGTTGGTCTGATGGTATAACCAGATGATGTGAACTACAGCTCAGTGTTCAACACCATAGTGCCCATAAAGCTCATCACTAAGCTAAGGACCCTGGGACTAAACACCTCCCTCTGCAACTGGATCCTGGACTTCCTGACTGGCCGCCCCAAGTTGGTAAGGGTAGGCAARAACATGTCTGCCATGCTGATTCTCAACACATCCTCAATCCTCCTCTCTAGGTTTCGGCCTTTCGAAGGACGTTTTTCTAGCCACCGTGCTTCTACACCTGCATTGCTTGCTGTTTGGGGTTTTAGGCTGGGWTTCTGTACAGCACTTTGTGACATCAGCTGATGTAAGTTGGGCTTTATAAATACATTTGATTGATTGAACACTGGGGCCACTCAGGGGTGTGTGCTTAGTCCCCTCCTGTCCTGTACTCCCTGTTCACCCATGACTGCGTGGCCAAACACGACTCCAACACCATCATTAAGTTTGACGATGACACAACAGTGGTAGGCCTGATCACCAACAACGATGAGACAGCCTATAGGGAGGAGGTCAGAGACCTGGCAGTGTGGTGCAAGGAAAACAACCTCTCCCTCAATGTGATCAAGACAATTGAGCTGATCGTGGACTGTAGGAAAAGGTGGACCGAACAGGCCCCCATTAACATCGATGGGGCTGCAGTTGAGCGGGTCTGGAGTTTTAAGTTCCTTGGTGCCAACGAACTATCATGGTCCAAACACACCAGACCGTCATGAAGAGCGCACGACAACACCTTATCCCCTTCAGGAGACTGAAAAGATTTGGCATTGGTCTTCAGATCCTCAAAAAGTTCTACAGCTGCACCATCGAGAGCATCCTGACCGGTTGCATCAGACGTAAGGCGCTACAGAGGGTAGTGCGTACGGCCCAGTACATCACTGGGGGTAAGCTTCCTGCCATCCAGGACCTATATACTAGGCGTGTCAGAGGAAAGCCCAAAAAATGGTCAGACTCCAGTCACCCAAGTCTGACTGTTCTCTCTGCCACCACACGGCAAGCTGTACCGGAGCGCCAAGTCTGGGACCAACAGGCTTCTAGCCCCAAGCAATAAGACTGCTGAACAATTAATGAAATGCCCCCCCCCCATTTGTTTTTACACTGCTGCTACTCGCTGTTTATTATCTATGCATTGTCATTTCACCCCTACCAAATTACCTTGACCTACCTGTACCCCCGCACATTGACTCGATACCGGTACCCCCTGTATATAGCCTCGTTATTGTTATTTTATTGTCTTACTTTTCATACATTTTTTGGTTTATTTGTTAAATATTTTCTTGACTCTTTCTTGACCTGCACTGTTAAGAGCTTGTAAGTAAGTATTTCACGCTAAGGTCTACACCTATTGTATTCGGCGCATGTGACAACGTTTGATTTGATTTAATGGGGTCCATTTAGGTAGTTAGTCCTAAAATGGACACCTTATGAAGATTAGAAAAGTCCATTAAGGCTTGCCAGGTCAGCATGGCGCTGAAACCTATCCAATTTACTGCAAATGTAAGGAAAATGTATTTAGTAACTTATAAAAAGGGTACTCTCTTCTACTCCTCCAGACTTCATTGATGTTTTCAAAATCCATTCACTTATCCATTTGTATAGTAAAAGCTTTTAGATTGAGTACTATGCTAGGCATATGTTCTTTAACCAGTGTATGCAACAGCTGCTGTTCTGTAAATGGCAGCAGTCGCTTGATGCATAGTTATGCAAACATTTATAAATATATGCATAACTGATCAATAGACGTGTAGTGTTTTTCCAGGCATCACTGACATCTCTAGTACACAGGACTAATAGGATGCGTGGCAGGTACAGCATCGTGGGGGATAAAGAGCCATTTAAAGGGGGTTGGTAATAATTAGCATGGTAGAGCCCGGCCTGACTAAAAGTGGGGAACTCAACCTAAATGATGAGTAGTCGTGGCAAATGTTTCATTTGCATCAGTATTCAGATGTGCTGCGGTTGGCTGCCTGCGCCTACGATCCGCCCTAAAGGCGCATAATGACTCTGTCAGGAGAGATGAGGGGGGCTGCAGCGGTGCAGTATGGGGCCTGATTGGCCCACACAGGGCAGGCTCCTGATGGTCACTGATCCTGAAGAGATGGAGACACTGTAATCTCATAGTGAGAACAACCAAGGCTACTTCCCTTTATTCAAATCAAATCAAAATGTATTTATATAGCCCTTCGTACATCAGCTAATATCTCGAAGTGCTGTACAGAACCCAGCCTAAAACCCCAAACAGCAAGCAATGCAGGTGTAGAAGCACGGTGGCTAGGAAAAACTCCCTAGAAAGGCCAAAACCTAGGAAGAAACCTAGAGAGGAACAGGCTATGAGGGGTGGCCAGTCCTCTTCTGGCTGTGCCGGGTGGAGATTATAACAGAACATGGCCAAGATGTTCAAATGTTCATAAATGACAGCATGGTCAAATAATAATATCACAGTAGTTGTCGAGGGTGCAGCAAGTCAGCACCTCAGGAGTAAATGTCAGTTGGCTTTTCATAGCCGATCATTAAGAGTATCTACCGCTCCTGCGGTCTCTAGAGAGTTGAAAACAGCAGGTCTGGACAGGTAGCACGTCGGTGGACAGGTCAGGGTTCCATAGCCGCAGGCAAAACAGTTGAAACTGGAACAGCAGCAAGGCCAGGTGGACTGGGGACAGCAAGGAGTCATCATGCCCGGTAGTCCTGACTGATGGTCCTAGGCTCAGGTCCTCCGAGAGAGAGAAAAGAAAGAGAGAAGGAGAGAATTAGAGAGAGCATACTTAAATTCACACAGGACACCGGATAAGACAGAGAATTACTCCAGATATAACAAACTGACCCTAGCCCCCACACATAAACTACTGCAGCATAAATACTGGAGCTGAGACAGGAGGGGTCAGGAGACACTGTGGCCCCATCCGATGATACCCCGGACAGGGCCAAATAGGAAGGATATAACCCCCACCACTTTGCCAAAGCACAGCCCCCGCACCACTAGAGGGATATCTTCAACCACCAACTTACATCCTGAGACAAGGCCGAGTATAGCCCACAAAGATCTCGCCACGGCACAAACCAAACAAACCGGGGGGGGGGGAAGATCACGTCAGTGACTCAACCCACTCAAGTGACGCACCCCTCCTAGGGACGGCATAAAAGAGCACCAGTAAGCCAGTGACTCAGCCCCTGTAATAGGGTTAGGGGCAGAGAATCCCAGTGGAGAGAGGGGAAACGGCCAGGCAGAGACAGCAAGGGCGGTTCGTTGCTCCAGAGCCTTTCCATTCACCTTCACACTCCTGGGCCAGACTTCACTCAATCATATGACCTACTGAAGAGATGTCTTCAGTAAAGACTTAAAGGTTGAGACCGAGTCTGCGTCTCTCACATGGGTAGGCAGACCATTCCATAAAAATMGAGATCTATAGGAGAAAGCCCTGCCTCCAGCTCTTTGCTTAGAAATTCTAGGGACAATTAGGAGGCCTGCGTCTTGTGACCGTAGCGTACGTGTAGGTATGTACAGCAGGACCAAATCAGAAAGATAGGTAGGAGCAAGCCCATGTAATGCTTTGTAGGTTAACAGTAAAACCTTGAAATCAGCCCTTGCCTTAACAGGAAGCCAGTGTAGGGAAGCTAGCACTGGAGTAATATGATCAAACTTTTTGGTTCTAGTCAGGATTCTAGCAGCCGTATTTAGCACTAACTGAAGTTTATTTAGTACTTTATCCGGGTAGCCGGAATTGATGACACACATGCGCGTGCACGCACACACCACAGTTTGTAGTAGTAAGCTCGTTTACATGTTAGTTCTTTTTTCTCTGTCTGTGAAATATATCTCGTAAATCACGAGTGACATTCTCCATCAACAGCACCTGGCAGCCTCCTCAGTGATCGCTTTGATCTGTCAGGATCCCGTAGTAAAGCGGGAAAGGTTGGTCGCCGGGTAATTTGGGTGACGCCCTGTAAATTGCATCTGAAGATAATATCTCTCGCTTGTTGTTGTCAAAGGCATTTTGATCAGCATTCTCATTTCTAACAATATCTTATGACTACCTGAAGCCGTAGATACCCCTTTGAATCCTCTTATTCCACCTAAATATAAGAACAAATGTTTTCATAGGAAAGAGTGTCACCCCTGGCCATATTTCACTCAGCGTATGGGTAGGTTCATTGTTCAGCCCAGTCCTTTTCTCATGGTCTGTGCAGCAAGCAGCTAATGCAGTGAAATGAGAGGGGTTTGGGGGGTAAACCTGATAACTCATCCATTGATTCCTATCTCATTAGTTTGTCATGGAGGCTGATGTAATTGAGTCCCTCTCCTCCTCTTTAACTGCATTTATGTTTGATATTCAGTAAGCACCCTGGGGGGACAATAACTGCCAGGGTTTAAGGCAGTGATAGATTTCCTCTTTGCAGTTTCACACAGTTTTCAGTTGTTGTTCCCTCTCTCTCTCAGCTTCCTCTGCAGGGAATAGATAAATGATGTGAGTAAGCTTCACATTTCAAATCATCCTAATGGCTCATAATGGCTCAGTGAAAGTTGTGGCCTGACGTTTTCCGCCTATCCAGGCATGGCGCACAGCATTACTTTCAAGCTAAACAAAGAGACAGGCTTACGCTAGATGTGACAATAGGTGTGGGTGGCCTCATAGCTACAGTGCTGACACATGCCTGGTATTTTTGAAGCAAAGGCGAATTCCGGAATATTTAGCCTACAGTGTCTGCTGCCCACAAGGCATTTAGAGATATGATTTGGCGAACCGTTTGTTTTTTGCCGTCGGAATAACTTATTTGTACTGTAGTATACTTGAAGAAGACGACTTAATGGCCCATTGTCATGTTCAGATCACATTGCTGCTTTTTAAATTACTTATAACTATCAAGCATCAACAGCATCTCAATACTGGGATTTGCCTTGGCTTGAATTGCAAACATTTCAAAATGAGTTTCTCGATAAGAAAGGCTATTGTTTTTAAATCTCATTGATATTTTTTWAAATTACTATCATATTCATTGTGTCATTGGAGCTTGGGGGATATAGGGAAGATGTGATGCTTGGAAAAAGATTTCACACACGTGGATAGGATGTACACAAGTGGCGGTTAAGATCGAAGACAAGATCGAAATTGGGGGGGTGGATACRACAAAAATATGAACTAACGCATTAGTAAACCCACTACAATCATGCAGTGCAGTGTACAGTCAGCAAGTAAAAGTGTACAGTCAGCAAGCAGTTTATCAGTTATACATTTGGGCCCCAGTGGCAATAAATTCATAAAACCAAAAGCTTACCTTCACTTGGAAGAGTTCCAGTGTTGGATAGCTATAGCCAGTTAGCTAACATAGCATCCCTCTCTGTTTTAGCCGGGTGTTTGAGTTGGCTAAACTAGCTAGCTAAGTAAGTGAAAAATACAACGAAATATAGCTAGCTCTCACTTTCTCTTGCTTCTCTTTCATTTTTGAAGAAATGTATTTGTGACTTATTTCAGGAAACTGTGTATGTCGCACATCCCTACTTCACAGGAGCGGCATTTGAACGTAAATATTTTTTTTATCAAAATGTGTTTTTGGGCAGAAATGCCTTCTGGAACATGTGCCTTAATAACAAACTTGTATTCCAGCCATGAATATGAATAAAATTCTTAAATTACTAGCCTAGTTAGTTTAGCCACGGAAAAAGGCAGGAACCTTCCCYCTAGCCATGATTGGCTGAGATAATGGATGGGCTGGACATGCCAGGAGGCAGGTTTGGATTGGTCTGCCGTGTAGCATGCTTCTGTCTATAACGTGAGCTGTTTGTGTTGACAGTCCTTTCTACAGCGCCATTTTTGAAAGATATAACGTTAGCCATCGAGAACTCAAAAAGTTTTGTAARTTTTCTCAACAACATTGATTCCCTGAATTTAGCAGGCGCTATCGACAGATCAGTTGGAAAAAGTGATGGACTACTTTCTGCACACACCGCGGTCAGTGTGAACCAGAGTGACTTGACACAACGCTGGCCAAACAAGATGCAGCTATAAACAAAATGGAGTTAAATGGTTCCAGTCTGCTATGAAGCATTCATCCATGTTTTTGGTAAGAGTCTAGCTACAGGTTCTAGTCTGCTGTGAAGCATTCATCCATGTATATGGGTAAGAGTCTAGCTACATTTTAGATATAAGTTTCTAATTTTGTCAGAAAATGAGTTTTTATTGCAAGCTAAACTGTACATTTAGTTAGCTAGCAAGCTAGGTAACATTGCGTGTATGATCTGTGTAGAATGTTATTCGAATCAGAAAACATTTCCATTGCTAGTTATAGCCTAATGTTAGCTAGCTAAAATTGAACCTAGTTTGTTAGCTTTAGCTACCTGCAGATTCATATTACAGCTATGGCAATGTTTGTATTGGTAGTAGTATGAGTTGGGATTATGCCGGTTTATTGTTTAGCTAGCTATCCACCTAGCTAGCTACACATATAAACAAAAAACTAGACTTTGGCCGGATTATTAGATGACCCATCAAATTAACCAGCTGTGGGGGTGATTATGGCCATCTATTGTATTTAATGAACATGTGTATATGTCGTCCAAATATATTTATGTATTCTTAACTCCATTCCTTTAGATTGTGTGTATTGTTAGATATTACTTGTTAGATATTACTGCACTGTTGAAGCTAGAAACACAAGCATTTCGCTACACCCGCAATAACATTTGCTAAACATGTGTATGTGACAAATAACATTTGATTTGATGTCTAGACTATAGTGACTCATTCACTTAGCTAGATGTGGCTGGGGAGTGGTTATAGCATTTCCTTCACATGACCCATCAATTTAGAGACGTGTGTCGGGTAAGCGTCATCTAATAATGTTTTTGATATTTTGACTTTCTGTTTTTGATATTGCTACTCTGCAAGTAACCACTTCACTGTATCATTTACACCTTCTGTATCCTGTGCATGTGACAAATAAACTTAGATTTTATTTGATATAGCGTGTGTTTACCACATGGCCTCACATGTGAATCCTTAAAGAGATGGGTGGGGCTAAGCGTTAAGAGGGTGTGAAAGATGCTGAATGGGTGTAGAAAAATAAGAGCTCTCCAGCAGGTGTTCCAAAACATTCCAGGGTTGTTCTCAAAAGTGGGGTTACAAGTTTATCAACTTTCGAAGCAGAATTACTTTCCCATTGTTCCTCAACTGTAGTGTATGAATACCATTTTCTATCTCTGAGTCTCTACTTTTATCCAATGTAAAAAATACAATTTCAAATTTTTGCTACATATTATTGAGGCTGTCYGGCACATTTGCCTTTTTTGCTCTTTGTGTCTGGTTAGAGGACGTCCTCCGGAAGTTGTCATAATTACTGTGTAAGTCTATGGAATGGGATGAGAACCATGAGCCTCCTAGGTTTTGTATTGAAGTCAATGTACCCAGAGGAGGACGGAAACTAGCTGTCCTCTGGCTACACCATGGTGCTACGATACAGAGTGCTGTTGAGGCTACTATGGACCTTAATTGCAAAACATATTTGAATCCATTATTCGGTGACGTGAATATATTTTGTATAGTTTTATAAAAAATTATAGCTCTTTTAATGTTTCACCATTTTAATTTTTATGATAAAATTCACTGAGGAGGATGGTCCTCCCCTTCCTCTGAGAAGCCTCCACTGATGTGCAGTGTATATTAGGGATGACCCCAAAACCTAGAAACATTCAGATTCTATTAGTTTTACTTTGATTCAAATCACTTTTTGCTGATTCGCGTGTTCACATAATGTTTTTGCATGGAGCACATCTCTATCAATATTCCAGAGTGCCAAGAAGCGCAAAATGTTTCTGTTGCAGAGGGAAAAGACAAAGCCAGACTGTAAGAACAAGTTTTGATCAGTCATAATGTTGATTTTTGGAAACATATAATGCTAAGTTGTTGACTCACCATTTTAAGAATTTATCATATAGAGAACAAGCAATTATCCGACTAGAGCTAGCTAATGTTAGCAATCATGTCTACTTGGCAACAAAAAATATTTATTTTATATTTTTTTCAAGAATAGTTGAATATTTGTTTCGAAATGACAAATCTGWTTCCAATCTTACAATTTTGATTGGGGGACAGCATACTCCGACATATGCCTGTTTTACTTTTAGTACTGTATCCAGCATACATACTGATGTTTTTAAAGGTGCATAATGATAATTACTTTTCTCATTAAACTTTAAGCAGTGGGTATACTTTCCCAGCATTATAACCTACCTGCAGGTGTTTGTAGCTGGTTGTTTATATTTCAAATTACTAAATTTGATCCACTGTTTTTAATTAGCTTCCGATGGCCTTTTGCTGAGGATAGAATGGTTTGGTTATGAGTTATGTTGATTTCAAATGTATCAAATTAGCTGCTAATAAATGACTGGGCATACAACAAATTCAAATAATAATAGTATTTAATTTCTCTGAATTGCTTTTCATTCATTGTACCAGGGGAAATACAAGAGCCTTTTATGAATGATAACTTGAGGARACAACTTCTCTTTTTAAGATAACTTTTATGTTTGGCCTCTTGGCAGCTGRTACAGCAGCTTTTGTTTTCTAGGTCACTGAGACACTACAGCATGATGCCAATCTCTAGTGACATCTCCCGTGCACTCTGAAGGTGACCATATGCCTGAAAAATTCCCAAATCTCAACATGACCAAAAACAAATTATTTTGCTGACTGTGTATTCTCTCAGTGTGAGTTTAAAGCCATTGTACAGTACTGTATGTTGAAATGAAATAGACTGTCAGGAAGGCATACTTTGAATAAATCCTGGCAAGAAAAAAGGGTACTGTTTAAAAAGCACACATTCCTGATTGTCCATGTCATTTAAACACTGAATAAATCTTGGCAGGAAAATGCATACTGTTAAAGTGTGGGTTTGTTTTTATTGTTAAGTTTATCAGCAGAAAATAGCAAGTTCTCTGCCTTTCTGTTTATTTGAGTACAGTCACTGAGATTTGTTATACTAATGCTGTTAAATTCATGGAACGGCTGTTGAATTCTTATAACYTGCATCATTATAGTATTATAGTAAAAAAAATCCTGTTGTCTGAGTTCAAATTCAGGGCGAGGTAGCAAACACGATCTTTCAACATCCACCAATATTTTTTTTCATTTATATTTCACTCCCCACTGTATACCACCTACTCCCTATGACAACAGTCTCTATTGAGGTCAGAATTTATACATTGTATTTGTACATTGATGTGTTCCCACCACAATAAGCTCCACAACACATTGTGAGTAACGATAAGTCATGAGCAGCAGTGGCTGTGGCCCAGTCCCTGGAAAGCAGAGCCAGTCTTCTAACCATATTGGCCCCACAACTAGCTGTGTTCTAGTGGTGAGCAAGGACATAATTGCATGCTGGGAACTTGGCATTAAGAGAGTGGGGGGATTAAGCTGAATGTGAGACACTGAACACYTTGCGTGTCCAAAAATGCCTTTCTTCCTCACGGTATGTCCTTGCTGGGTTGGAGACAGGCACACAAACGGATTGCTTGTCATTCCCTAGCTATACAGCCAGTACATTTGTGTAGCAGAGGAGACTTGAGGTTTTCAAACTAATTGGCTCAGAGAGAATGTTTGTGCTGCCACAGAATGTCTGTCTCCTTTACCAACAGATTAACTTTTCGGTGTAGGCCCACTTTTCTTGTGGAAAGTGTTTGCCTCCCTCAGAGAAAGGCTAATTCTGCTTGTCAGCAGGTGGCCATCAGAACACAATTCTAAGTTCTTCAGTACTTCAGTTAATCAAATATAAATCACAAATTAATTCAAACATAGGCCTGCAGTATTCTCTGGGCCTATAACCAATCAGGTGTCAGACAAGAGCTTTCTCAACAAGTTAAGGCTGTGAATCCTTTGACCTCCTCCTACACGGTAATCTCAGCAGAAGATGGACATCAGCTGTGTATTTTGAGTCCTGGCACCAATGTAACCAACTGGGTATCAAACCTGGGTGTTTGGTGCACCTCAAGACAACAGTGTTAGCCTGCTGGTCTAAACCCTATAGGTGTTGTTAAGCATGGCTAGTGTTGATACGGTTTTGACCTGCAATATGAAAAAAACTATGACTAGTAAAGTTAATTCAAAAGAACCATGTTATTGTGAAGGCACAATAATTAGATGGTGTAGGGAATGCATCAAGTAGAATGCATTCATCAATCCACTAGTTCTCTATTTATTTCCTTCTTTTAATCTATAATAAAATAACATGAATAATGTTGGAGCGTAATGGAGTGTAGGATTCTTCATCTATTGCCAGGGCTTGGGGGATGATAAAGTTTGTTGTTTCTACAAGGAAGCTGCAATAGGACCAGGAAGTCCCTGTGGAGACTGTGATGTCATCACAGAGTGACAGGCAGGCTTCTTTGAAACGGGGAGATAAGGGGCAACTGGGCCTGTCCCCAACACCAGCACCTGGGCCCAGATCTGTGTGACGAACAGAGTGACAGACATCTATCAGCAGCTCACAGGTGACGGCTAGAGGCCAAAAGGGCTCCTCTCCTCCATCCTCCTCCACACAGCCTCATCCTGCTGGGGAACACAGTCACAGAAATCAAGGACATGGTGTGCTGTGCAGCGCAACATGGGATTAGGACATGGGAATGTGTCTAAGATGCATCATTATTACCGTGCATTCCGTCTGTATTCACCCAAGACAGTGCTTTGATTTGATATTGGCCTCAATGGTTTGGATGAGAGCAGATTTTGGTTTTGCCTTTTGAATGATATTGTGGAATTGAATTGTGAGGTAATACGATTATTTCCCTATTTGGATAACATAATGCACTGACAGCTCTGCATTGAACAGTCATTTATGCTTCCTCCTACAGTCAAGAGATTCAATACAGTCTACAAAGCCGAACCCATAATGTTCACCAAGTGCATAAAACATAACAAAACCAATGGAAATGATATGGCTGATTTCCCACTCAGACTGACCTGAATGGTATCATTGTTAAATAATAACTGAATATTGGTGCCCCTCTTTCTTTTCCGTTCCCCTCTTCAACTCGTAATGAAACATTCTAAATAGGCGCCATGAACGATTAAACAAAAAAATGAATATTCTTACATTAAATGGTTCAATGAGTTATTTGTGATAAAAGGAAGATCAGCTTGTGTTAATAATAAAGTCCTAATTATTGTTACTCATTACRATTAGATATACAGTGCATTCGGAAAGTKWTCAGTTGATTGGACATGATTTGGAAAGGCACACACCTGTCTATAAGGTCCCACAGTTGACAGTGCATGTCAGAGCAAAAACCAAGCCATGAGTTCCAAGGAATTGTCCGTATAGCTCCGAGACAGGATTTTGTCGAGGCACAGATCTGGGGAAGGGTATCAAACAATTTCCGCAGCGTTGAAGGTCCACAAGACCACAGTTGCCTCCGTTATTCTTAAGTGGAAGTTTAGAACCACTAAGACTCTTCCTAGAGCTGGCCGCCCAGCCAAACTGAACATTCGGGGGAGAAGGGCCTTGGTCAGGAGGGAAGAACATTGTTTGAATCCATGAGCTAGCAAGCATTTTTTTTATGACCAGCACTGTACGTGCGCAAGACAACTTTACCAGCATCATAACATACGTATCGATGAATTGAAATACGAGTGATAGTGTAATCAATGTGTAATAACTACGTAAAAAATTGATGAACGCGTTAAATTATTATGTGGTGTGCAGTCATATTCAGGTCCTGATTGGTCAACAAGCTTATTTGACACGTCAAATAGTGTTCATTAGTATATTTTTTGACATGCAAAGACCCAAACGGCGTTCCATAGAAATCCTGGTTGAGAATTAAATGACTGAACAAATTAACAACGAAACAGCACAGCAAGTAAGGTTTTACTGGTAATGGGGACATAAGTAAATGCCAACAAAATAACTTTGTGGTCAGTGTGTGTGTGTGTGTGTGTGTAACCTTTATTTAACTAGGCAAGTCCGTTAAGAACATTATTATTTACAATGACGGCTAACCCCGGCCGAACCCGGACGACGCTGGGCCAATTGTGCGCCGCCCTATGGGACTCCCAATCACGGCCGGATGTGATACAGCCTGGATTCGAACCAGGGACTGTAGTGACACCTCTTGCACTGAGATACAGTGCCTTAGACTGCTGCATCCGTGTGTGTGTTAACTATTTAACTCTACTAGAATACTTACATATCGGTATCGTTTTTTGGGACAAGGAAAATATTGAATATCGGTATCGGTCAAAAATGTCACATCGGTGCATCACTAGTACTAATGTGTAGCCTATATTTAGTGTGTATATTTCAGGATTGCCAAATTAATCGTAACSTGAGYAAGCTCAATCTGTATTTAATGCAGTTAGATGACTCTGCACTGTCATGGATATAGTAATCACTGAAACATGTGGCCATTTGGCCCTCCAGCCTAGCGTTCATTACTTATTTGTATTCTTTTAGGATATATAATKTCTCATTACAGTGCCCTTTTCTAACCAGAACGATTTAGAWTGACCAAAGATGTCTCTTTATAATTGAAAACACCAGAATAGTATTAATTTCTTACTTTACAGTGTGTCAAAAGTAACACATTCATTACTATGCTTATTTTCATGGGTCCATAACCTTTTTTTTTTAGACATAAGTAAAGTAATTGACATGCATGAAATCCCTATTTAAGTTTACGTGCACTGCATAATTCCTGTTGGATAGTATTTGCCAATGTGGTGAATAAAGACATCAAGCACTGTTTTCAACAATTAGAAGTGCCTTGTGAAAACATTTATCTTGTASAAGTTCCCAATCAATACTCTCGTTAGAGGTCATTTGTATGTAGAGCAGAAAACATATTTCACATGTTTCACTTTCTCTCCACAATGGGATTTGCAACAGAAGCTCTGGGGTATAAAGTGCAATCATTGTAACGCTAGGGACAGAGATAGTTTTACACCACTGATTTCAAACTACAGCTCTGTTACTTTCAAACAAGGTTTCAGAAACCCTTGTCCGTAGTAATCCTTTACGTGTTTAAAGAACATGCTAAATTGAATGAAGAGTCGCACTGTTTTCTTAAAAGGCCAGAGTGCATTTTGGCATGCAGTACATTTGCAGTTTAATGATTTAAMACAATACCATTTAATAGTATCATAAAACAAAAACTAGATGAGAAAGACAGATTGCAATACAGTATAACCATAGTCCATTGAAAAAGGCCTGAGAAACTAAGATGATCCTCTGGATCTAGTGAGCAAAAAATGAAAAGATAATCAAACTGTCTGGTAACACAGAAAAATACATTAGTTGTATAGGTTGTCCTTTTACCACATCAACTAAAGCAAATGTAACTTCATAGTGGGAGTCAGTCGAGGTATGGTAAATGGCCATCTGACTGGCGAAGATAGGTACTCTACCATAAAGAGACATGATGGAAGAATTTATTCAGCGATTATACCTCCTGCTTGTTTTATTCAAATGCATTTGCATAATGTTCCCTACAAAAACGTATTCATGTTCTGTATTTCTTATGATGCACCCAGCATTCTCACATAATAATACAGTAGCCCACTATTCCAATCACATTTCTGTTCTCTCAAGGTCAGTTTGTTGTTTTTAACTTCTAATTAATTTTAAAGCATAATAGAGCATTAATTTGTTTCTGACATAAAAAACTTCTGTAAGGCAGTAACTTTTATATCCAAGCAAGTAGTAATTCAATTAAACCTGTGTCTATGTACTAAAGCTTGGTGATATGGACAAAAATCTCACCTGATCTGCTATGTACCCATTCTGAAGTGATTTTCAGTCCATAGTTTCTGAATCTTATCTGTTGAGGTCAAGCTTCCTTTAACCGGCACGTCTACTTCTGACAAACACAGAGTGCCTCTTCTCCCCTGACACACAGACACACACACACACACAAAACCACACACACACACCAAACCACACACACACACACAGTGGACGGCCCCTGCCCCTCGACACTGAATGTTTCTTCCCAGGAGTTGACCTCCTGACAACATACCCTGTCTCATAGCTGTCTTTCCAGAGGACACGTTGTCATTTTGTTAAACACTTATTTCCTTTTTCCTGTCAGAGTCAGTTGAATGGGAAAAGGGTGATTTATTAAAAAAACAGCCGCTCAAATTGGATTTGTTGCCTCCCTCGTGGAAAATAATTGTTGCCAGCATAATCTGAATTAAAGCAGGAATTATTGAAAGCGTTTGCTTACATTTGTGCACTCAGGGCATGTTAAATAGAGTCCTTTCTAATACACATTAATTAGAGCCAAAGTACTCAGCCTGGCTTCTAAGATTCAAATTGTTTGATTTAGGCAAAAATATACCTGCAACGAGGTCACGCCTGATGTCAATGACATTTTCTATGTGATCAGTTTTTGAAAGAACAGAAGGTTATTAAGATAGAGAAAGGAGTGCTCAAAGCAATCACATTGRTGAGGTTTTAAAGAGATACAGCCCTACTGTATCAATAACTTCAGTGGTGGATGAGAACACACTGTGTTTAGAAGAATGACGACATTTACTTCATTAAGTTTGCTATACAGAGCAATTAGTAGCAGTGGTGAGAGTATTGTAGGCCCTTTCAGGCAGGGAGTCTGTATAGCTTTCTCTTTGAAAACCTGTATGAGCCTACAGAGAGCTCAGAGATCGACCTAATGGGCTCTGCTCAGAAAACCCACAGGATCAGTCTGGAAGACATATTACGCATGAAATGTTTGAGATGACAACATTTCTAAATAATTGTGCTCTGCAGTATGTTGAGGGGGTCAATGCCCCCCTTCTAATATCTGTTATATTTTACAGGAAATATTTTTGGGCCAACATTTCTTAGATCAAATGGGCGTCAGTGGCCTGAAGCTAAGTTGAAGAGGAGTGATGTAGCTTAAACACAGTATTATTAAATGCACTTTGAAAGGGACTTGTCATTCTCTAGCCATGTGCTGCACTGAGACAAAGACCTACCGACTAGAGATATGCAAAACAGAACAGCAAAATGAATAGTCATTTGTAGCTTGGCATTTGCACTCCAGAGGTGTCTGTAGTAAGGAAGGACATTATGTCAACAAACAACCCATTGACTTTCCTAATGTAGCGTATTCCTCTGTAAGACCCCTAACAGAGAGGACTTGTCAGTATCCATAATCAGATCTTGGAACCAGCCTGTGACATCACTCCTCAATATATGATTTATTCTACTGTGTATTCTATTATATTTGTTACAATACTATTGAACATGGAATCTAGGCTATGAGGACCAACACCAAGTTGATCAGGAACAGAACTACAGTCATAACCCCTCCACCCTTGCCTTATCAAATAGTTGCATACTGAAGGGGACTTTCTTCTTCATAGTGCACCGGTCTCTATGGCAGCAGCCGTGCAGTTTGGAGCCGAGCTATGGCCTCTTTTTCAGGCGGAGGTCCAACTCTCCTAATTACGAGCAGAAGGAGGATCTGMTGTTCTCGGCTTTCAAACAGCTCTACTCTAGTCCTGGGTATCTAGACGGACTTCACTATTATTAGGTGTGGARAGAGCATCTGGATAAGGCATGTTGGASWGTCAGTGCTGAGAGAAGGGCTGACTGGTTAGAACTGGATCTTACTATTTAAGGACATAAAACGGTTTCCTATATTTCCCTGAAGAAATATGTCTTGTTTGATTTGACTCATTCTTTATTCGCCTCCAGGAGGATGGACTAGTGTTAAAAAAACGTTTTCTTCCGCATCTGTTGATCTGGCTTTTAGAGCACTTTCAATCACCTTTGAGATGTTATTGTTCATGTGAAATGARAAGTAATGGTTTTGTGATCAATATCTCTGCACTATGACTGCACTAGTGCTCTGTAWTAAATGGCACTAAAGCAGACCACTGAGCATTAAGGCTTATAGTTGTGTGGAGTGGCYTGTCACAAATGCTTGTTGGCAAAGTTGCRTGAAAATGACCAAGTGCAATTAGGGTATATACTGTAGAGTATTGTCAATGTTATCATTATTAGTGCACCATATTTCAGGAATACAGAAAGACAGAYGGGTCAATATTGTTATTTGTGTTTACTTTCTTTTTCTTCAGATGGTACTTTTTGAAGGCCTCTGTTTCTCCTCACTTCCTTGCTCTGTACCATCTGCTCAGGAGTGAAAATGTCACGATAGCAGGACCAGCAGGGGAGATGCCAGACGGCCTTTGTGTTTCTGTGTTCTCTGACAGGTCCTTACAGCAGGGGAGCTGTAGCAAACACCCTCGTTTTGACTATAACAACATACAACTCTCATCTTTGGCAGATACTGCCGGCTTACTGTCTTTCAGAAGTAGAAGAATATGTCGGGGGAGGGAAACCTTTTGGAGATGTGAGATATGTTGTGTATTGTTGACGGGACTAGTTTTCTTGGTAATGAAAAACAATGCATTGTCCCTGCAGTAATGTATTCTAATTAAGGAATTCCCCAATGACGTACGACTTGAAATAGTTTTCCTAAAGGCAGTGGTGCTATTTTCATAGCTTTGGTGCCGTTTATTCCTGCTTTGTGGAATGAACCATTCTCTCAATACCTGATGGAAGTTTGTCTCATAATAAGGCTAACATTCCCTCAACAGACTGTTGACATGAGGACTAGTTCCAGACTGTCAGGCAAGGCAACGATGTTCACTGCAGAAACAGTTGTCAGTATCTTGTCAGTATCCAACCTCCTAGTGTAGTATGGTAGGACCAATAGTCTGTGCATAATGAAAGCTTCCAGAATGACCAGTTTAATAGGAAATGGGTGGACATGTTACCCCACATCTAGTCCTCTACCAAGGCAGTCATATTCTAAGTAAACTTGGGAGGGCCTTTGCTGCTTCCTGAAGTTAAGAGTGATGTATTAGGGCTGTTATAGACCCAATACAATTATGGAACGCTCTATTCCACCCAGTTCCATCTGAATATCAATTAGCTGAAATTTAGTGAATAACGCAAAGAGGTGTTTTTTTCATCTCAATAGGTTACATAAGGATTCATCTAGGTGGGTTCACTGAACTTTCATGACGGTGCACTGGTTCCATGCTGCTCTCTGATACACCAACCATGCAAATATCCATTTCTATGAATCTTTATAATAACAGATTGAGAATACTCAAATTGCAGGGGAATTATTCTCATGCTTTGTTGAGTTAGAATTGTTTAATTTTCGGTATGATAATTGCCATTTGATGAAAAACCACTCGGTGGGGCTATGACAGGAAGAGTTGGTAATTGATCATTCCGGCCAATGGAATGAAAGCGGGAGTTGGTATTTGGGATTGCTGATGGTAAATGTGAAGGGAGAAGCCCCTGAAGCAGCGAGGAGAGAGAAGGTGCGTCTAAAAAGGCACGCTATTCCTTACTGTATATGCACTACTTTTCACCAGGGGCCGTAGAAGTCTGGTCAAAATTTGTGCACTACATAGGGAATAGGGAGCCATTTCAGACACATCCAGAGAGAGCGAGGCCGGTATAGGAGAGTACCTTATCCATCACTGCCATACAGGGTAGCTTCATCTCTGCACTGCCTGGAACTGAATCTGTGCTTCCAATCAATAGTCCTCCTACCAATGATGGATACTCCATCACAGCACTCCCGGACGCTTCATAGAATCACATATTARCTGTCAGTCCACGACCTGCCACTCACCTGTCCGTTTTACAGACTCCTGACTCACAGCTCTCTATCTCTCCATGGAATTGAGGGAGAACGTCCAGTGCAGTGTGTGTGTGTGAGTGCATGTGGTGGGGGGCTCTTCTAGATGTTTGGAGAGTGAAAATGACAGAGGTGTACTGAAAAGTATTTCTGCATGGGCAGGATCTGATTTCACTGTTTCTGCTCTTCCAGTAGGTCTATTCTCCCTTTAGTTTTTTTTAATTTTGTAGCCACAGTTCCCTATTGTTGATATCCAGATGGTGGTCTTGTCTTGTTAAATTTACCTCCACTTTATCACCCTCTAAATCCACAGATTACCACTCATTATCTGAGGTGAAAAAAATGGAAATCCACCACAGCACACAATCCTAATGCGAGATCAACGCTCGATTTATGGAAAGTTCTAATGACACATGGATTTCTCAAGTTAGGACTTGGCCCATTGTTTGGATTCAATAGAAATGTTAAATCTCACACAGCTTGCTTGCAGCAAGCATTGTATCTCTTTTTTTTGTGTGTGCATACATCATCATCCATGATGGTGGATGGAGAGGTGGGATGTACGTCCTGTCCTGAAATTCTAATGTGTCCTTCTGTCCTTCTGTATTTCTGGAACACACTTCTTGATCATATGACCAAGACCACCCCTATGGCAAGGGACTTCCTAATATGGATGCTGTATACTCATCAAGCTGGCTAAGACTTCCTAATATGGATGCTGTATACCCAACAAGTTGGCTAAGACCTATTAATATGGATGCTGTATACCCATCAAGCTGGCTAAGACTTTCTAATATGGATGTTGTATACCCATTCAAGCAAGCTAACTATGCCTTATAAAGTTGCAGTATCAAGCTGGCTAAGACTTCCTAATATGGATGCTGTATACCCACCAAACTGGCTAAGACTTTCTAATATGGATGCTGTATACCCATCAAGCTGGCTAAGACTTCCTAATATGGATGCTGTATACCACAAACTGGCTAAGACTTTCTATATGGAGTTGTATACCCATCAAGCTGGCTAAGACTTCCTAATATGGATGCTGTATACCCACCAAACTGGCTAAGACTTCCTAATATGGATGTGTATACCCACAAACTGGCTAAGACTCCTAATATGGATGTTGTATACCCATCAAACTGGCTAAGACTTCCTAATATGGATGCTGTATACCCATCAAACTGGCTAAGACTTCCTAATATGGATGTTGTATACCCACAAACTGGCTAAGACTTCCTAATATGGATGTTGTATACCCATCAACTGGCTAAGACTTCCTAATATGGATGCTGTATACCCATCAAACTGGCTAAGACCTCCTAATATGGATGCTGTATACCCACAAACTGGCTAAGACTTTCTAATATGGATGCTGTATACCATCAAACTGGCTAAGACTTTCTAATATGGATGCTGTATACCCATCAAACTGGCTAAGACTTCCTAATATGGATGCTGTATACCCATCAAGCTGGCTAACAGAAGGTAGTTCTGGGTTTTGATAGTGAGATATGTCTTCAGAAAGGAATGCCACACACAGACAATCAAAGTCCCTCCTCTCACTAACAGGCCTGCGCATTGTTGGGRAAGGATAATGYTGTTTGACATAGTGTCTTTGTGTGGCTGCTCTGACTTCTTTGGTCAGGTGATGCACTTCACAGAAGTTTGTGATGCTGGAAATAATGTTCCGATTGGAGCTGCAATGACAAAGCCATTAAGCCTGCCTGACACAGAACACCTACATTGGGGCTTCGTCACTGGGAATAGAGGGCCTAAATTAGCATAGTGAATTAATTTAAAGTACAGCTTTAGTCCGTCTCCTCACTCCAAAGCTCCAGCATTTTATCTTGAATATGTCCCCTGATGACAAAATTAGCATGGACCACAAATCCTTACAGGTCTACAGGATGATGATTCAGCATGGCATCGTTGTGACCCATGATTATTTCATTTAGGTACAGTATATTTTGTGAATATCCATATGCTTGAATAAGCTCAACATAAGCAGAAGTTAATTGCAGTGTGTATAAGATGTARTTGATGCACCCTCATGGTAATACAGACTTGTGAGGTACAAACTGTATATCGGTTATACTATACCATAACTGAATACCTCATGGATACAACATGATGTGTTTGTAATGTTATTACTAGTATTACTGGTAAGTAATTACCAGTAAGAGGTTTTAATCTCCTTTTRTAAATTCATTTTTCAAATGTCTGCGTTTGGTATTTAGGTATSGGCATGCAGTATAGGGGAGTCAGTGTTTTTGTATYGTGTTTAGAATATACTGTTTTAGATTAGCACCAACTGTAAGGGCATCCAAGGAGATTATGAGACCTTAGAGACTTGATTAGCTTCTGTAACTCTCTCTCACTGGCATAGTAATCAGAGCACTGTCTCCCCAACTAGTGCAATGATATAATTAACATGTACTTTTTGCCCATTGTGATTTTGGCAATGACATTTCTGTACCTCCCATGATATACTTAAGCAATAAGGCACGGGGGGGGGGGGTATATGGCCAATATACCACGGCTAAGGGCTGTTCTTAGGCACGACGCATCACGTTGTGGTATATATACCACAAACCCCAGAGGTGCCTTATTATACACTGGTTATCAACGTAATTAGAGCAGTAAAAATAAATGTTGTGTCATACCCATGGTATACGGTCTGATATACCATGGCTGTCAGCCAATCAGCATTCAGGGCTCTAACCCCCCATTTTATAACGTGTGTTTGTTAATCTTGCAGCACCACAGCAGTATTTTTTAATCCACGGTATAATTTCGTTTTAAAAATAACAATAAGATGAACTTTTAATTTTTAAATATGTTGTTTTTATTGTTGAGCTCTGATAATGAGCACTTTGCAACAAAGATGATCCCAATGTTCGTATAGTTTTTTAATCAAATATATTTTTGTAATACGGTAGTGTCTTCTATTTGAGGATTAGTGTTGTTGTTTCTTTCTGCCCCTTCTTCATTACAATTACTTTGTCATTACTATTACTTTGTCATTAACGTTCCTTTGGAAAAGGTTGATTTGCATAAAACAGTGGGTGGATGGCAACCCCTATCAGGATGAACAGATTTCATTAATTTGTTGTGCAATTCTACGTCTTGTAGGATGAGAGTGACCATGACACCGTTGTCTATGGACTGTGAAGTGTTACGTCTCAAACCAAGTTCTCCTCTGTTGCCAAGATTAACTTCATGTCATCCCACAAACATTGAAAACAATAGTTTCGTAAGATAAGCAAAAAATATACAAAAAAATTACATTCCATCATTTATAATCCAATTATAATTTTGTCGCTGGTGGATTATAAACAAATGTCCCTGAGTGCACTTTAAGAAATTAATTTGTGTAATCCTAAAACCATTGAGGAAAAAGTTAGGTTTTTTCCCCAGCATGATCTCATTACAAGAGGAAGTGAAATGAAAAGTAGTAAATCGTTAAAGCGCTGGGTTCAGTGCTCTGTTTTGTCTCCAGATAATCTTTGTATGGCAACTGGCAAGGGCCCTTCGTTCTATACATGGAGAAGCTCAACGATTATTTCAATGGCACACATCCAAAAGAGTCCTCTACAAAACGCTTTCTCTCCCCATCCATCTTGATCCATTTCTATGCTAACTAATTACCAGGAGGATTTCTCATTTCTACTCTCCTTTCAACAAGTTGGCTTACAAAAGACAGAGAACAGGAGAAAAACCTTGACAAATGAGGGACAACTTGATTGCGAGCCTGAAGGCGTGCATTCATCTATCATTTGAGATAAGCTACAGAGAGATACAATAGCAAATTTAACTCAGAACCTGGCACTGGAGTTGTCTAATTTCGTAGGCACATAAATTACCAGGCAGTGGACTTTCACTTTGGAAATGAGAGTTATGCTCATACATCACATGGTCTGCTTTGAGTCCATCACTGAAGCATATTGATGATCCCAATACACTTTCCACTGGTGTGTTTAAAAAAAATGAAATCACTGGATTTATTCTGTCAATATTGCTAATACTACTACCTGTAATGCTGTATTGAGATAGGATACGATGAGATTAACAAGATTGTCCTTGACAAAATTGCCTTGTACGCCTACATACAAGGCTGCTACAGTATATCAAAATGTGCAAAGCTGTCAAGGCAAAAGGTGGCTATTTTGAAGAATCTCAAATATATTTAGACTTGTTTAACACTTTTTTTGGGTACTACATGGTTCCATGTGTTATTTCATAGTGTTGATGTTTTCACTATTATTCTACAATGTAGAATAATAGTCAGAATAAAGAAAAACATTTGAATGAGTAGGTGTCCAGTAGGAGTCAGTTGATGGTTGGAATTCCACAGTTGATGGTATATACAAGATATGTATTTTATGATGATATCCAGGAGGATTATTTTCTGTGACCATTTACAAGCAACAACAAGGGGAGAGGACATTTTCAGGGTGGTTGACAATCATTTGAAAGACTTGCAACTTGACAGGGCAAATTGTGTTGGGATTTGCACTGATGGTGCAAGAAACATGACTGGGTGCAACTCTGGATTCACAGCTCATGTCTGCAGAGTGGTGCCCAACGTGAAGCTGACACATTGTATACTGCACAGGGATTCTTTGGCCAGAAAAGCATTACAACCTAACCTAGGGGCTGTTTTCGACTCAGTCGTAAAGTTGGTGAATCTGTAGGGTAATGGGAGCAGACCATGAGTACCTGCTCTTTCGTTGTGAGGTTAGGTGGTTGTCTAGGGGGAGGGTCGTGAAGAAGCTGTGGGAAGTGAGAGAGGAGGTTCTGGAATATCTGGAGAAAGGACGGCGACCTTTCAAACCTCTTCCGTGACAAACTGTGGCTGGCTAGGCTGGCGGACATTTTCTGAAAGCTCAATGAGCTGAACACAAGCCTCCAGGGCAAGGAATCAACCATTTTGGAGCTCGTAGAGCTTGAAGATGGCATCAGCGGATTCACCGCATGCCTGGGATTGTGGCAGTGACAGCTGAATGCTGGAGCATATGGCATGTTCCCTCTTCTGTCAGCTCACCTGGAGCAGATAGATTCATCCGTGTGAAGATGGACATGGCTGAGCACATGGCCAGCCTGCAGCAGAACTCTGACCGGTACTTCCCTAACCCACAGGGATCTCAACAACTTCAATGGGTGAGGTATCCCTTTCAAGCAATGTCATCATCAGACCTAGGACTAAGTCTGCCAGAAATGGAGGCCTTAGTGACACTGCAAGCAAGCAATGGCAGCAAGATGCTTTTCGAGGCAAACACAATCACACAGTTCTGCGTTGCTCATCTACAGCAGGAAGAGGTCTCCTGCCTGGCTGAGAAAGCAGTAATGTTCTGATCCAGTTTCGCATCACATACCAATGAATCAGGGTTCTCAACTCCGCCATACTTATAAAACAAGTACAGAAACATTCTCAATGCTGAGCATGACCTCAATGTTGCACTGTCAAAAACTAAGCCCAGAATAGACCTGCTTGTTGAAAATTACCAACCAGGGCCACGCACACGCTCACTGCATAGCTTAAGAGTGTGTGTGTGTGTGTGTGTGTGTGTGTGTGTGGTGTGTGTGTGTGTGTGTGTGTGTGGTGTGTGTGGTGTGTGTGTGTGTGGTGTGTGTGTGTGTGTGTTGTGTGTGTGTGGTGCGTGTCTGGGTCTACATCTGTGTGATGTGATTAGTTTCTTCCAGTTCAGAATAAAAAATTTGAACAGCAACAGTTCCAACCGAGACTTTTTTAAACAATAATTTCTACATAAAGATGTAGTAGGCCTCATCATTTTGTATCTGTACTGTTACTTAGGGTTGCACTATTAAAAACCTGAGCCTGTGTGTGTGTTCTGTTATACATCTGTGTGATGTGATCAATCAGTTTATTCCAGTTCAGAATGAAAATGATTTATTGCAGCAGTTCCAACCTAGACAGATACAGTATGAGTTTTTTTGAATAGGGAAACATTTACATGCATTGCTATTTATATGGGTATTTCATTTCATTGTTATTTGTTTGTCTATATTGCATTTGTTTTAGTCATAATGGGAATGATATGTACCGATATTTACGTATAGTTGCATGTTTTTATAAGCTTGGGTCCCAGGAAACACAGAATTTCTAATTCTAATAGAGCATGTAAAAAATGCTGTAGGCTAGTGTGTTGGTCAACATCCAGGACTGTTATCAAATGACCAATCTCTCCTCTCTGCAATCAATGAGCCTGCATTTCATAGAATTGGTGAAGTTGCTTATTTATTCACCAACACTTTTAATAGGGTCCCCAAACAGGCATGCATAAATCAGCAATTATTTAGTCTTTAATTGCCCAACTGATAGTGGTGTCAACACATCTGCAAAAGCCTTTCGCTGTTGGGACATCAGCTACAGAATCACATCAACATAACAGATTTGTTTGGCTCCATGTTCTCGGGTTCTGGATGAGGCAGCTTCCTTTTGTGTSAGCCTTTTAATTGACTCTTCTGAAATACAAGTCAACCTGTTAGCCAGCCCTCCTGGCTATGGGAGTCTGTAATCAATAATTATTACGCCAGAAAATTGTACAACGTTATTAAGTTCTCCTGCTCTCTCGGTGTTCTCTGTTCTGGGCCACAGAGCTTTATGTATGGGCTCTGTCCCCTTGCCTTTTGTCCAAATCATGAACTACACACTTCCCAGGCTCCCTGATGAACACATCCTGGGCAAACGCTGTCTTGCTCAGCAACTCACAGGGAAGTACAAACATGTCCGCTGCCAAACTCGGGCTCGCATGGGTGACTGAGCGGGCATCATTTCTAGTTGAGCAGCCATGTAAGCCATGTCATCTTTGGTTCCATGACCCCAGTCAGTCAGGAAACYCACAGAAGAACATATTTACCAGTGCAGGTGGTGATTCCTTTTGAAATCCTATCAAGCTGGCGGTTGTATTTGTCACAACAATTGCAGAGCTTTCCCCAGATTACCCTATTCCTAAATGTTTGGTGTSTGTRCTTTAATCTTTATTGCTGATAAATGTCTCAGTCTAGAAATGTAGGGATTCACAGGGTCTTGTGCTCCACTAAATGTCAAAATGGTTTATAGAGAGTAGTGTCAAAATGAATGCCAATAATGTGGTCATTAATCTCCCAATGCCCCGAGGGRGTCAATGTAGATAGTAATGTCAGGGCAACCATGATCACAGGCAGACAGGTTATATAAATCATATCATACATTTAGGATTTCATCTTTCAAATCTACTCTCTACTGGGATGCATTTGGGGAGTTTTTGCCATTCTTTATGATATCTGTCGACTCAGACTGAGCAGCATACCTCCTAACCTTATTAACTAGGACTGCATTTTCAAATAGGCAACAATCAAATAATGTCAGGAAGATAAAGAGGGATTCTGACTGCCACCCAGCATAACCAGAACACCAATGAACCATGTACTGTGTTGCATTAATGACATTCCTGTACACCGTTTTCTAGTTGACATTTTAGTCATTTAGCAGACGCTCTTTTCCTTTTTCAAATTCTTCCAGACAAATAGTTAAGACATACTGTAGTGAGGTAAGCAATCATTTTATCTTTTGTTGTGCATCATTGAAGCATGCTTGATATACTGCAGAGAAGTGATTATTTATTCTTGGAGCATTAGTAGCAAATACCAAGGAAGATTCCTCAGGAGGGCTGGCAGAGACAATCTAGAATATCTATGTCAATGAAAGCAAGCAGGGGAGTGTGTTTTAACATCTGCATTAATAAGAGGTAACCATGCTGCTCTTCCTTTGTTTACAGTAATTATTCCCACCTCCTTGTGAAGGTAGATCTGATTTAATGACTCGTTCTGTGGGTTGGATAACAGAGCTAGAGGAATCTACAGTTACAGTATAACCCTCTATCCAATATACTGTACACAATATAATTGTAATGAATTTTTTATTCATCAAAACTACCAGACACTATGAACTCATAGATTTACTAGGTTTATTAGGTACACCACCCTGTTCACGGAAATGGTTCGCTCCTACGGACTGTGAGTCATGTGGCCGTGGCTTGCTATATAAAGCAGGCAGACCGGTGACTTTCAGCGTGATATGAATATCAGTGCCAGGCGCACCGATCCAGTATCTCAGAAATGTCCAGCCTCCTGGGCTTTTCGCGCACAACAGTGTCTAGGGTTTACAGAGAGAGAGAAAAAACATCAAGTCGGCAGCAGTCCTGTGGAAGAAAACAGCTCATTGATGAGAGAGATCGAAGGAGAACAGCAAGAATAAGCTAACAGGCGGGCCACAAACAGGCAAATAACAGCGCAGTACAACAGCGGTGTGCAGAATGGCATCTCGGAACACACAACTCGTAGGTCCATGTCACAGATGGCCTATCGGAGCAGATGATCACACCGGGTTCCATTCCTATCAGCTAAAAAGAAGAAGCGGCTCCAGTGGGCACGGGATCACCAACACTGGACAATTGAGTGGAAAAACATTGCCAGGTCCGACGAATCCCGGTTCATGTTGCGTCATGCTGATGTCAGTCAGAATTTGGCGTTAGCAGCATGAGTCCGTGGCCCCATCCTGCTTGGTGTCAACGGTACACACTGGTAGTGGTGGTTGTGATGGTGTGGGAAATGTTTTCCTGGCACACGTTTAGTCCCTTGATACCAATTGAGCAACGTTTGAATGCCACACCTTGTAGAATCCAAACTCGAAAAATGTAGGCTGTTCTGGAGGCGAAAGGGAGTCCGACCCGGTACTAGATGGTGGTACCTAATACACTGAGTGTAGATATTCTGGCTAGTATCTGTGCCAGTATGAATCTGTCTATTCAGAGCTATTAGTCTTAAATAGCTATTAGAGTCTTAAAGATATTACTTGACCTTGCTTAAACCCATAAATGCTTTAGAACAGGGGTGTCAAACTAGACAACCAGGTGAGGGGAGTTCCTTAATATTTAGTGATCTTAATTCATCAATCAAGTACAAGGGTGGAGTGAAAACCTGCATACACTRGGCCCTCCATGGAATGAGTTTGACACGTGCTTTACAGCTACTCTCCAGGGGTATGTAGGGTGATTCAGGTCTATTTTTTTCATTCAACTTTGGGATTTTGGCAATGAGGCCCTTTATCTACTTCCCAAAAGTCAGATGAACTCATGGATACCATTCTTATGTCTCTGCATCCAGTAAGTTAGAGGTAGTTTCGCAAGCCAATGGTAACTAGCATAAGCYCAATGACTGGAAGTCTATGGTATCTACTAGCATGCTAGGAGTTACCATAGACTTAGTCATTTTGCTAACGTTAGTTACCAGATGCATGTCCTTTTTCTTTCTTTGGTCAATATAACCTCCGGTCGAGTTGTTTTCGACTATCTGTTGCTCCACTTCTCTCATTGTTTATTAAGGTTGAGTTCTTTGTTGACAAACATGCAGAATGGCTGCATGTCTAGGGCCTTCCGAGTGGTGCAGCGGTCTAAGGCACTTCATCTCAGTGCTAGAGGCGTCACTAAAGACCCTGGTTCGATTCCAGGCTGTATCACAACTGGCCGTGATTGGGAGTCCCATAGGGTGACTCACAATTGACCCAGCGTCATCCGGTTTAGAGGAAGGTTTGGCCGGGGTAGGCCGTCACTGTAGATAAGAATTCACTGTACAGTGGGTAGAATGGCGCCGGAGAGGATGGCTGARGTTTCACGTGCTCCTAACCAACTGTGTTATTTGGTTCGTTTTTTTGTGTTGTTTGTAACTTATTTTGTACATAATGTTGCTGCTACCATCTCTTATGACCAAAAATTACTTTTGGACATCAGAACAGCGATTACTCACCAAGAACTGGTAGAAGCTTTTTCCTTTAGCGAGTCCAACGGGACATTAAAAACTGTAATATCTTATGTTTCACTGAGTTGTGGCTGAACGACGACATGAATAACATACAACTGGTGGGTTTAACACTATCGGCAGGATAGAAAAGCAGCCTCAAGTAAGACAAGGGGTGGCGGTCTATGTATATTTGTAAACAGCTGGAGCACAATATCTAAGGAAGTCTCAAGGTTTTTCTCACCTGAAGTAGAGTATCTCATGATAACCTGTAGACCACACTATCTCCCTATAGAGCTTTCATCTGTATATTTCATAGCTGTCCACATACCACCACAGACCGATGCTGGCACTAAGACCGCACTCAATGAGCTGTATWCCACCATAAGCAAACAGGAAAACACTAATCCAGAGGCGGCGCTCCTAGTGGCCGGAGACTTTAATGCAAATTTCCACCAGCAAGTMAAATGTGCAACCAGAGGAAAAAAAACTCTAGACCACCTTCACTCCACACACAGAGATGCATACAAATCTCTCCCTCGCCCTCCATTTGGCAAATCTGACYATAATTCTATTCTCCTGATTCCTGCATACAAGCAAAAATTAAAGCAGGAAGCACCAGTAACTCGGTCTATAAAAAAGTGGTCAGATGAAGCAGATGCTAAGCTACAGGACTGTTTTCGTAGCACAGACTGGAATATGTTCCGTGATTCTTCCGATGGCATTGAGGAGTACACCAGATTAGTCACTGGCTTCATCAATATGTGCATCGATGACATCGTCCCCACGGTCACGAACCGGCTCAAAGTCCGTAGCAAAAAAGGAAGACAACGTGGAGATAAGGAATAACTAAATATATTTATTAACTGAAGTAAACTAAATACAATTAACAATGGTGTGTGTAGTCAGTAATCAGTAGTGTATGTGAGTGTTTGCATGCATAAATGTGATAATGAGGGGTGTTGAAAGGTGCCAAAGCAGACAAACGGCCACAAAAATGCTACAACCAAAATCTATAACTGTGTCTGCATGGAGAGTCTCCTCAATGAATGGGGAAAAGGTGTATTMATCCCGGGCCCAGGTGTGTCCCATGTCGCTAACAACCCGCCGAGATCCTAATAAGGAAAACAAGAGCAAAGAGAAAGAATACGGCAGACAGAGTGGGAGGGTCGTCACACCACAATGATTGTACGTACATACCCCAACCAGAAGCCATGGATTACAGGTTATATCCGCACTGAGCAAAAGGGTAGAGCAAAGCATCAATACAGGACTAAGATCGAATCGTACTACACCGGCTCCGACGCTTGTTGGATGTGGCAAGGCTTGCAAACTATTACAGACTACAATGGAAAGCACAGCCAAGAGCTGCCCAGTAACATGAGCCTGCCAGATGAGCTAATGTGACGAATACAATTTTATTTTATTTGAATTTGTTCTGACTTGCCTAGCTAAATAAATAAATGGATTTTACATGGACTTATTACTAATGGATAAGGTCATTTATCTAACGTAGATCGAACCAAACAAGTCATGCGGCTTGAATCAGTAGATTGGCTTACTTTTTGAGCCTCAGGAGTTTATCCAAGTGCATTAAAAAAAWATATATATATAATTTTTTAACTAGGCAAGTCAGTTAAGAACAAATTCTTATTTACAATAACGGCCTACCCCGGCCAAACCCAGACGACGCTGGMCCAATTTTGCGCCTCCCTATGGGACTCCCAATCACGGCCGGATGTGAAACAGCCTGGAATCGAACCAGGAACTGTAAGGATGCCTCTAGCACTGAGATGCAGTGCCTTAGACCGCTGCGCCACTCCTGAGCCCATCCATATGTAAACAAAATAACGAGCATGCATAAATAATTAGAGCCACCAGAGATGAGTCTGTGTTCAAAACAGTCAAGGTTTCAAACTACAAAAACCATAATGGTATCTTACCTTGCAGTGGAATTGGCTGTGTGTCTTTGGATATATTTCACAGTGGGGATCAATGGTTTGGAAAACAAAGAACAGGGAGAAATGCAGGGTGCAATAACTTGGATTTCCCAGGGTAATCAGTAATAGACCACAATGCAACTCATACGGCATATGAGTAAACACATTTGTGGCATGTAGCGGTTAGTCGTTTTGACAAGCCTTTGAATAATTGTCCCCCAGCCTCGTAAGAGCCTTCTCTATTCTCCATCTCCACATTTCATATTTTTTTCAGTCTGACTGTAAATAGTGCCTGCCCACTCAATACACAATAGCCTCTCTGGCTCAGCCGTGGTGATCTGGCATTTACAGAGAGAAAGGAAGCCCCTGTCCATTGATTCCCAGCTTTGTCACCGGTCCCTGGCCCGACGCGCTAAGGAGGCCCTCCTGGAATAGAAAATAGAAATGTCTGATGATGAAAAAGGAATGGAGATGGAGCGGTCTCTCTTCCCTGCTGCTGCCAGGGATACTGTAGCTCAGGACTATTTGTTTTTACACTGCTGCTACTACAACAGAAAACACACATCTTTTAACAGGGAAATAATAATMAGTAAATTGGACACACCTGAGTTTCGTTAATGTCTCTGGGACGGTCTCTGCCGCCCTCTGGTGACAGGTGGAACCATGACAACCCGGACAGCTGATGAAAATGTGAGTATGCACAACCGAAGAATTGCTGCACAAACTGTCAGAAACCATCTCAGGGAAGCTCATCTGCATGCTCGTCGTCCTCATCAGGGTCTTGACCTGACTGCAGTTCGGCGTTGTAACCGACTTCAGTGGGCAAATGCTCACCTTCGATGGCCACTGGCACGCTGGAGAAGTGTGCTCTTCACGGATGAATCCTGGTTTCAACCTTACCGACCAGATGGCAGACAGCGTGTATGGCGTCATGTAGGCTAGCGGTTTGTAGATGTCAACGTTGTGAACAGAGTGACCCAAGGTGGCAGTGGGGTTATGGTATGGGCAGGCATAACGAACACAATTGCATTTTATAGATGCCAATTTGAATGCACAGAAAATACCTGGATGAGATCCTCAGGCCCATTTGTCGTGCCATTCATCTGCCGCCATCACGTCATGTTTCAACATGATAATGCACAGCCCCTTGCCGCAAGGATCTGTACGCAATTCCTGGAAGCTGAAAATGTCCCAGTTCTTCTATGGCCTGCATACTCACCAGACAGTTCACCCATTTAGGATGCTCTGTATCGACGTGTATGACAGCGTGTTCCAGTTCACGCCAATATCCAGCAACTTCGCACAGCAAATGAAAATTAGTAGGACAACATTCCACGATCAACAGCCTGATCAACTCTATGTGAAGGAGATGTGTCTCACTGCGTGAGGCAAATGGTGGTCACACCACATACTGACTGGTTTTCTGATCCTCACCCCTACCTTTTTTTAAGGTATCTGTGACCAACAAATTCATATCTGTATTCCTAGGCCTAATTTATTTATTTCAATTGACTGATTTCCTTATATGTGTAACTGAGTAAAATCTTTGAAATTGATGCATGTTGCGTTTATAATTTTGTTCAGCAGTTGAGACGTTTTCTTCCTTCGCATGACTGAGTGCTGTAGATGAAAGGCAAAACCCCCTAAATGAACCAACCTAAAGGCTTAATTTGCTTTCCAGTCTTTTTATTATAGAGATTATTTGTTAATTAATAGGCTAAATGAAGTGTGACAGAGAGAGATTAGAAATCCACCTCCTTCAGTATCGAAGACACAATAATCTCTCTCGGAATTCCGAGGTACGGAAAATAAATMAATTTGAATTATACTAAATGTGTTTAAATCGCATGCCTATCTCATTAAAAATGATTTATTTTCTTTCATTGTGCAGCTTTATTTTCCAGCACATTTCAGAATCTTTGACTCGGAGCATAAGAAAAAGGCCTCAACCCCCTCTATGCAGGCCTATAATACAATATGTGCGCCACCACCTAGATTTGGTCCTATGTAGCAAAATTAGAAATTGTGTTTTTTTTAAAACACAATTAAAAATGTTGCTACATAAGACCAGACCTCTGAAGACAGAGTGGAAGAAGTAAACCTTCGAAACTCAAAACATTACTTGAACTTGAAGTGTAAAAACCTTAGGAGTGAACCGAAGAGCACATTTTCCTTTAGGGAGTTCACTCCAACTATTCTCTATGACAGCGTGCAATATGAACAACGTTAGAGGTAATTTCATGAGCCAATGCTAACTAGCATTAGCGCAATGACTGGAAGTCTACAGGTACCGCTAGCATACCTCTAACTTCCTTCATACTGCACGCAGAGACATAAAAATGGTATCCATGGTTCATCTGACTCTGAGAAATGGAATTGCCAGAATCTCACACTATCCCTTTAACGATTGGGATTTTAGTCATCAGATGGATTATTTAGCACAAGTTGACCTTTAATCAACCAATCTTGCTAGAAATGATCATTTGATTTTGACTATAATTTTCTGTAACAGCAACGAACTGATACGTTAAAGAAACATCTGTAGACTGTCTGGTGTTAAATCCACTGCCTCCACTAGATGTGGTCATCATACATCATTCTTTGGAAGACCATGGGGACTCATTTTTACACATTGTAGCAGCGCCTGCTCAACCTTACAGTACACGTACATCTCAAGTGTTTATAGGTTTCTGTCTATGTCCTTATTCTTACTCCTAGCAATGGAATGGCCATGCTTTCGTTCTTTTAATATTGCATTTATTAATAAGTGTTGTATGATAATGCCTCTGTCACTTGTGGTTCCAGCGTGTTCCAGTATGGCAGTTATCAAAGTTGCACCAATAAAAAGTAACACTTCAAACTTCTGAATGAAGCAGAAAAGAGGGGAGAGCATGCATAGCTTGAACTGTTCTAGAATTTAAGAGATGAATACTGTGTATCTGAAATAAATGTATAATGAGTCATATTTCTCATTTGAACAAATTTGATCAGTAAAGGCGTATGCAATGCCATGTATGTTGTTTCATGTCTTCCATCCCATGGGAGTATTTCTATTTCCTCTGGTCAGTCCCCTTGGCCTTTTACAGACCCCCACTACATAGTCTCATCGCTGGTAAATAGTGTTCATTAACCTGAATGAAAATGAATAGCGCTTTGAGCCTGGTAAACAAATGTTTCCTTCATCTGTCCTAGCCTCCCAAAGACAAGGAATCACTAACCTGCTGCACTTTTGTAAATTGCTTCCTGCATCTGCAGACTCATTTCCCTATGACCTATTAATCATATCAGTCAGCTTGCCTTAATTTACACCAATGGTTACTAGAAACGTAAAAACAAGTTAGAGCAGATGCAGTGAAGTGAACATCTGAGATCTGTCTGCCAAATAAACCTTACTGCCTGTCTCGTAATTTCACAGTACTTGAATGTCATTGTTTCGAAGAGCTGTCCTCTAATTTCCGTTTGTCAAATGGATGGGGAATTTCCTTTTGAAATACTCTCTCCTCAGCAGAGAATTTCCATTTAAATAGCTCTGCATCACCGTCAGTGATAAACTGTATTTTTAGTATTKAAATATGTCAATGAATAGGCTCACTGTATGGATGTACACATTGACTTAGCCACCTTGACTCTACCCACCCTGACTCTACCCAATCAATACATKAATCTCAATATGTAAGGTACTGTATAATTAGATAAACAATGCAGGCTGTACTGTAGGAGTAGAGACCATAATGCTAAATCGATTACATTGAATCAGTCACTTCTTGAAGTAATCCTGTCTCCAAAAAGATATTCAGAGGTTAATGCCTTATTGCGATTGGATACTTTTAAACTTGTTGACATAAAGTGTATTCAGAAAGTATTCAGACCCCTTGACTTTTTCAACATTTTGTTACGTTACAGCCTTATTCTAAAATGTATTCAAAAAAAAAATTCTCATCCATCTACACAAAATACCCCATAATGACAAAGCAAAAACAGTTTTTTTGAAATGTTTGCAAATTTGTCACTGACAGAGCTCCAGAATTCCTTTGTGGAGATGGGAGAACCTTCCAGAAGGTTCTCCCATCTCTGCAGCACTCCACCAATCAGGCCTTTGTGGTAGAGTGGCCAGACGGAAGCAACTCTTTAGGAAAAGGCACATATCAACCCGCTTGGAGTTTGCCAAAAGGATTCTCTGGTCTGAAGAAGATTGAACTCTTTGGCCTGAATGCCAAGCCTCACGTCTGGAGGAAACCTGGCACCATCCCTATGAAGAAGCATGGTGTTGGAAGCAGCATCATGCTGTGGGGATGTTTTTCAGCAGCAGGGACTGGGTGACTATTCAGGATCGAGGGAAAGATGAACGGAGCAAAGTAGACAGATCCTTGATGAAAACCTGCTCCAGAGTGCTCAGAACCTTCCAGCAGGACAACGATCCTAAGCACACACCCAAGTCAAACGCAGGAGTGGCTTTGGGACAAATCTTATTGTCTTGAGTGGCCCAGCCAGAGCCCAGTTTGAGCCCGGACTTGAACCCGATAGAACATCTCTGGAGAGACCTGGAAATGCAGTTGAAGTCAGAATTTACATACACTTAAGTTGGAGTCATTAAAACTCTTTTTTCAACCACCACAAATGTCTTGTTAACAAACTATAGTTTTGGAAAGTCGGTTAGGACATGTACTTTGTGCATGACACAAGTCATTTATACAACAATTGTTGGACAGACAAATTATTTCACTTATACTTCACTGTATCACAATTTCAATGTGTCTAAAGTTTACATACACTAATTTGACTGTGCCTTTAAACAGCTTGGAAAATTCCAGAAAATGATGTCATGGCTTTGGAAGCTTCTGATAGGCTAATTGACGTCATTTGAGTCAATTGGAGGTGTATATGTGGATGTATTTCAAGGCCTACCTTCAAACTCAGTGCCTCTTTAGTTGACATCATGGGAAAATCAAAAGAAATCAGCCAAGACCTCATWAAAAAAATTGTAGACTTCCACAAGTCTGGTTCATCCTTGGGAGCAATTTCCAAACGCCTGAAGGTACCACGTTCATCTGTACAAATAATAGTACACAAGTATAAACACCATGGGACCACGCAGCCGTCATACCGCTCAGGAAGGAGACGCGTTCTGTCTCCGAGAGATGAACGTACTTTGGTGCGAAAAGTGCAAATCAATCCCAGAACAACAGCAAAGGACCTTGTGAAGATGCTGGAGGAAACAGGTACAAAAGTATCTATATCCACAGTAAAACAAGTCCTAAATCGACATAACCTGAATGGCCGCTCAGCAAGGAAGAAGCCACTGCTCCAAAACCTCCATTAAAAAGCCAGACTACGGTTTGCAACTGCACATGGGGACAAAGATCGTACTTTTTGGACAAATGTCCTCTGGTCTGATGAAACAAAATATAACTGTTTTGGCCATAATGACCATCGTTATGTTTGGAGTAAAAAGGGGGAGGCTTGCAAGCCGAAGGACACCATCCCAACCGTGAAGCACGGGGGTGGCAGCGTCATGTTTTGGGGGTGCTATGCTGCAGGAGGGACTGGTGCACTTCACAAAATAGATGGCATCATGAGGCAGACAATTATGTGGATATATTTAAGCAACATCTCAAGACATCAGTCAGGAAGTTGGTCGCAAATGGGTCTTCCAAATGGACAATGACCCCAAGCATACTTCCAAAGTTGTGGCAAAATGGCTTAAGGACACCAAGTCAAGGTATTGGAGTGGCATCACAAAGCCCTGACCTCAATCCCATAGAATATTTGTGGGCAGATTTGAAAAAGCGTGTGTGAGCAAGGAGGCCTACAAACCTGACTCAGTTACACCATCTCTGTCAGGAGAATGGGCCAAAATTCACCCAACTTATTGTGGGAAGCTTGTGGAAGGCTACCTGGAACATTTGACCCAAGTTAAAACAATTTAAAGGCAATGCTACCAAATACCAATTGAGTGTATGTAAACTTCTGACCCACTGGGAATGTGATGAAAGAAATAAAAGCTGAAATAAATCATTCTCTCTACTATTATTCTGAAATGTCACATTCTTAAAATAAAGTGGTGATCCTAACTCACTTAAGATAGGGATTTTTTACTAGGATTAAATGTCAGGAATTGTGAAAAACTGAGTTTAAATGTATTTGGCTAAGTATATGTAAGTAAACTTACGACTTCAACTGTAGCTGTGCCTCAACACTCTCCTTACAGCCTGACAGAACTTGAGAGAATTTGCAGAGAAGAATGGGAGAAACACTCCAAATACATGTGTGCCAAGCTTGTAGCGTCATACCCAATAAGTCTTGAGTCTGTAATCGCTACCAAAGGTGCTTAAACAAAGTACTGACGATTTACATTTATATTCAAGTTTTATTTATTTTTACCCCCTTTTCGTGGTATCCAATTGTTAGTAGTTACTGTCTTGTCTCATCACTACAACTCCTGTACGGGCTCGGGAGAGACGAAGGTCGAGAGTCATGCGTCCTCCAAAACACAACCCAAACAAGCCGCACTGCTTCTTAACACAGCGCGCATCCAACCCGGAAGCCAGCCGCACCAATGTGTCGGAGGAAACACCGTACACCTAGTGCGGTTTCTGATGTATCAAATACTTATGTCATGCAATAAAATGCAAATTAATTACTTAAAAATCATACAATGTGATTTTCTCGATTTTTGTTTTAGATTCCGTCTCTCACAGTTGAAGTGTACCTATGATAAAAATGACAGACCTCTACATGCTTTGTAAGTAGGAAAACCTGCAAAATCGGCAGTGTATCAAATACTTCTTCTCCCCACTGTATATACATATTTGCTAAAATTTCTAAACCTGTTTTTGCTTTGTCTTTATTGGGTATTGTGTATAGAATGATGAGGAAAGAAACAATTTAATACATTTTAGAATAACGTAACAAAATGTGAAAAAAGTCAAGAGGTCTGAATACTTTCCGAATGCACTGTAGTTGGCTAGCTTAGGCATGGCCCAGAGTCCATATGATGTTATTCTCCATATTTTTGATTTCAGTCATTTAGAAAATGCTCTTATCCAGACCAGAGCGACTTACAGAGACAATTAGGGTTACGTGCCTTGCTCAAGGGSACATGAACAGATTTTTCACATTGTCGACCTTTTGGTTACTGGCCCAACGGTCTTAACCCATAGACTACCTGCCGCCCATATTTCCATTGACACATTCTTAATAACTTCTTTGAAAGGTCTGTTTGCTCTCTAGRGTGTACTGAATATGACATAATGCTACATCACTCTCTCACTTTTAAATTTAAATATTTTTTAATCCAACATTAACATTTGTAGCATGGTCCATGAGATACATAACAGACGACTCGGCTTTTGTTAGGGTATATTTATGCTATTTTCTGTTATCTAACTTTAAATTGCTGTGGAACTCTTTTCTGGGGTGGTAGGTGGATAATAAGCCGCCAAATGCATTGGTTCCAGGTTGGCATTGTTGTGGTGTCATAGAAAATCACAGATCCTAATGGAATATTAATAATATCCTCTTAGGATCTTACCATTTTTCCCCCAATTTTCACCTAAAATGACATACCCACATCTAACTGCCTATATCTCAGGACCTGAAGCAGGGATATGCATATTCTTGATACAATTTGAAAGGAAATACATTGAAGTTTGTGGAATTGTGAAATTAATGTAGGATAATATAACACATTAGATCTGGTAAAAGATAATACAAACAAAAAAACTTGTTTATTTTTTTTATTTTTTGTTCCATCTTTGAAATGCAAGAGAAAGGCCATAATGTATTATTGCAGTTTAGGTGCAATTTAGATTTTGGCCACTAGATGTGTGTGTGCAAAGTTTGATCCAGTGAAGCATGGCAATACTGGACAATATTTTGTATCAAGTCTGCCCAAATGTGCCGAATTGGTCAATTGATATATTTTGTAGTACATAACTATAGAGAACATACAAAAATGATATGGTAATACAAAATGTAAGTTTACACACTCCCAGGAATGTCATACATGATGGATCATTAGCTTATACATTAACTGTTACAAGAATTTTGTTCTCAGTTGTTCATAATACCCAAATTGAATTAATTACTCAGCCTGAAACCCAGAATTTGTAAGAAACTGGTTGAAATGAATCAGGTGGAGGCCCAGCTACGATAGTCAGGAATGTTTATTTAGAGAGCTCTCATGTGTATATACAAAAACGTTCCTTTAATACCTCTTAATCTACGCACATACATACACACTAAACTTTGGATTCTCTCTTCTTCTCCTGGAGTCTCACCAAAGTTTATTACCACACAGCTGACAGTTCCAGCTCTCCATGTCTTATCTTATCTCCCCAGAGTTATAGCCAGGTCGGTTCAAACATAGTTTAATGATCCACTTTGTTTTCTTTAGGCACACACATACCTTCCTCTCTTCCCATGTACATGCTACATAACCTCTTTCTTATGAACTAACATTATTTATCAATACAGAAAAACAGAGTAGAATTCAATTAGTTCTAGTTCTAGTTAKATGTATACATCATTTAGTCATTATTCATAAAATTCATAACACTAACTTTCACACATCTAGATGGCCGGGTGAGGTGGGTGTGGAGCCAGAGACAGCAGGGGTTCAAACTGTAGAACCCAGTTCCTACATTTGAATATAAAAATGGATTTTATCAATCAAAACTACGCTAAATTTTATCTCTGGGACCCTCAGGATGACAAATCAAACCAAGATTACTGAATGTAATTACATTATTTACCTTCAGAGGTGAATGTATCAAACCAGTTGCAGTGATAAAAGGGTTGTTGTTGTGCACTCGCCTCAAACAATAGCATGGTATTTTTTCCACTGTAATAGCTACTGTAAATTGGACAGTGCAGTTAGATTAACAATAATTTAATTTCTATGTCCTGGACAGTTTGCTGTTAATTACAACTGTCATGCTAATCACATTAGCGCATGTTAGCTACACCGTCCCGGTATAGGGACACTGATCCTGTAGAGGTTTTAAAGTGCAAAACACAAATAGAACATTTCAAATAGAAGGGTTTGTTCTGCCACTCGATTTGCGTTTAATTTACAGAGGCTTAGTAATATATTCCTGTCAGGAGAAAAGGATCTGTAGTCGTGTTGTAAAAAGAATGCAGTTGGGATATAGTCACTCAACTCAATTTGTTCCCGGCGAGCTCATTTACATTTGACTCCCCATGCTTTGAGTTGAGAGTCGAGCTTTAATGCATTTCATTGACAGGCTTTAAAAAACAACAGGAGCTTGAGCATCAAGAGGAAGACGGCGCCGCAAAACAAATATATTAATCAGCACAAACTTTGAGGAGCTGGCGTTTTGGCAGCGGATCAGCCTGTGTGTGTTGTTGCTGTTTTACATTCGTTCAGGCTTCAGAGGTGTTTCAGACATCCTAGGTCACTGTCGCCTGTGTCTGTTCCTATTTAGCAGTCAGTACGTCAACCCTCTTTCTGACGATGCATAGATGAAAATGGAAGGGGAATGAGAGAAAATGCCCAGGATACCTGCCAGCCAAAGTCATTTGAAATCCAAATGAAGGTCCAAAATAAAGATGCCTTCTGGAAAGGGTTGATTTCTYCCTAAGATTGACTAAGATTCAATACTGGGTTTGAATAATGGAATGGCTTGAAATGGATAGGGGCGCTCCAGATCCTCTTGTAAAAATAAGTAGATTATGTCGCTCACATACAGTGTAGAGGCACTCTCATACTCAAATTCTCTATAGCCCTCTAAGGACTCCACTTTTGGGGGAGAGCTTGGTCAATGGGTTTAGGCTAGATCCTTGTTTATATCTGAACATGTTTGGGTTTCAAAGAGACAATTATTCTATGCTTCCCTGTTATATTGTGGATGTTTGGCGTTTTTCATCTCCCTCTTACAGTAATAGATTTGATTCAGATTTGGGGTTGAGTTTGGAACAGCACATGTTCTGCAAACCTTTGTTAGTGTATTTAAACTAGAAGTGTGTGCATGTGAGTTAATTGTGTGTTGAACACTTTTGGACGTTATCCTCTGTAAGAACTGCTTGAGGCCAAATTCCACAGAAACGTACTGCTTTTAATGGATTACATTCTGGGCTTTTCACATTATTCTTGAGATAAAGCTGTTCAATACAGGCACATCTAATCTTAATTACAATAATAACATTGGTGCCTGAATCAATTTGTGAAAAGGTTTACGGCCTCCACTTCTGCTTACATGCGACGCTAAATTGGGGACTATAAATTCACATGGGGTCACTCAGCTTTTTGTAAATGACTGATACCTTTTCTCTCCTACTTTATCTGTGTAAAGGTTACACCTTCAATGGTGCTACTGCTGTACTGTGTATAGGGCTGACTTTATATTGGGTTGACTGATTTTAGGTTGAAAGGTTGAGATTTTGAAGGGGTTGGCAATATCATATTTTTTTCTGTCTTTTGTCAACGTGCTTGCCACACAGCTGTTGAGAACCACAGTGAACATGTATTCATTGCCTTGAAATGAAGGTTAAAGTTGAATTCATTGCCTCAATATCACACTGTTTTGTAAGTGGTTGAATATCTATCTTTACGAAATGTGTATGCAAGTAAATGTATCTTTTTGGAGAAATATTTTCTTTCATACCTTTCCTTCTAATATCTACTTGTTGTTCAATTACCTTTTAAGTACACATAAGTACTAATTGTACCATGCAATTTTCTTGTGTATTCTACTTTAATATAAACTGTACATAGCATTCTGATGTACTTTACTATTTACAACCAAAATACTGAATTCAGATTAAATCCTTGCTTTAAGGTTTTAATCCTTATGTAGTACAGTGACAACATTTACAGTTCCTAGAGTTTCACAGTATAAATTCATGAATCGCCTCCGGTGTACCTATTGCGTGACAAGCTCAGATCAGATTTTTAACCAAAAATATTCACTGTTTCAGTGCAGCATCATTTATGTTGTTCTACCTTTTCCTTGTTCTAGGTAAGTGGGAGAGCTCTTTAAACCTGTTTGTGTGCCAGAGGGGAAATGGGGGCACGTGATCCTCCTGGGTGTGCAGGGACTTCACAAAAGACACAGTAAGACAACAGCTCCTCACTGTACTCAGCATTACATGACGTTCCTGCTCTTTGATTTATGCTTCCCTCTCCTGTGTACAGTACCTCACACAAAGAGGAACATTTTCTTTGTATGTTGCATTTCAAGCTGTTTAATTGGGATTGATTTAGTCAAATCAAATGTGTTGTGTTTGATGGGGAACTAGGAGCAGAGACTTAGTTTGAGATCCTATTATTGGGATATTGATGATATGTTCCTTGTGATGATAGGGTTAACATTATCTAAAGTACATATACAGTACTATAGTTACTCATGCATACTATATACAGTGGGGAGAACAAGTATTTGATACACTGCCGATTTTGCAGGTTTTCCTACTTACAAAGCATGTAGAGGTCTGTAATTTTTATCATAGGTACACTTCAACTGTGAGAGACGGAATCTAAAACAAGAATCCAGAAAATCACATTGTATGATTTTTAAATAATTAATTTGCATTTTATTGCATGACATAAGTATTTGATCACCTACCAACCAGTAAGAATTCCGGCTCTCACAGACCTGTTAGTTTTTCTTTAAGAAGCCCTCCTGTTCTCCACTCATTACCTGTATTAACTGCACCTGTTTGAACTCGTTACCTGTATAAAAGACACCTGTCCACACACAATCAAACAGATTCCAACCTCTCCACAATGGCCAAGACCAGAGAGCTGTGTAAGGACATCAGGGATAAAATTGTAGACCTGCACAAGGCTGGGATGGGCTACAGGACAATAGGCAAGCAGCTTGGTGAGAAGGAAACAACTGTTGGCGCAATTATTAGAAAATGGAAGAAGTTCAAGATGACGGTCAATCACCCTCGGTCTGGGGCTCCATGCAAGATTTCACCTCGTGGGGCATCAATGATCATGAGGAAGGTGAGGGATCAGCCCAGAACTACACGGCAGGACCTGGTCAATGACCTGAAGAGAGCTGGGACCACAGTCTCAAAGAAAACCATTAGTAACACACTACGCCGTCATGGATTAAAATCCTGCAGCGCACGCAAGGTCCCCCTGCTTAAGCCAGTGCATGTCCAGGCCTGTCTGAAGTTTGCCAATGACCATCTGGATGATCCAGAGGAGGAATGGGAGAAGGTCATGTGGTCTGATGAGACAAAAATAGAGCTTTTTGGTCTAACTCCACTCGCCGTGCTGTCTCTTATACACATCTAGATGTGTATAAGAGACAGTCCCAACCGTGAAGCATGGAGGTGGAAACATCATTCTTTGGGGATGCTTTTCTGCAAAGGGGACAGGACGACTGCACCGTATTGAGGGGAGGATGGATGGGGCCATGTATCGCGAGATCTTGACCAACAACCTCCTTCCCTCAGTAAGAGCATTGAAGATGGGTCGTGGCTGGGTCTTCCAGCATGACAACGACCCGAAACACACAGCCAGGGCAACTAAGGAGTGGCTCCGTAAGAAGCATCTCAAGGTCCTGGAGTGGCCTAGCCAGTCTCCAGACCTGAGCCCAATAGAAAATCTTTGGAGGGAGCCGAAAGTCCGTATTGCCCAGCGACAGCCCCGAAACCTGAAGGATCTGGAGAAGGTCTGTATGGAGGAGTGGGCCAAAATCCCTGCTGCAGTGTGTGCAAACCTGGTCAAGAACTACAGGAAACGTATGATCTCTGTAATTGCAAACTAAGGTTTCTGTACCAAATATTCAGTTCTGCTTTTCTGATGTATCAAATACTTATGTCATGCAATAAAATGCAAATTAATTACTTAAAAATCATACAATGTGATTTTCTGGATTTTTGTTTTAGATTCCMTCTCTCACAGTTGAAGTGTACCTATGATAAAAATTACAGACCTCTACATGCTTTGTAAGTAGGAAAACCTGCAAAATTGTCAGTGTATCAAATACTTGTTCTCCCCACTGTATCACTCTTACCTTGTAGTTAAGTTGAACCAGAAACTTTTACTTTAAACCAGGAAGTTTTATTTTGGTACTCAAGACAATTTTGTGCAGAGGGGCWGCAAGTATGCACTGGAGCAGAGAGCATTGCTCACTTTTTCTAAGGAGACCTTCTCTAGCGGGATGCCTGGTTCTCAGTCAACAGGGGGTTGTGTTAAATAAAATGGCTCTAGGCCTCGTCATTGACACCGGTGTCCGCTTTTATTATTTCACCCATACAAGGACGTACTACGTGTGGCTCAGGACGATGAGGCTGGCCTCTTTTCCCCAGGAATATTTTCTAAAAGCAGGTGACACATGGATGTGCACTAGCCCCTGTGACAGGTTTAAGGTAGAGAATGTGACTGGAATGTCAGTTCTGAAATGAAGACATTCTGTACCTCTAGTGACCGAGTAAGGAAACAGTTTTGAAATGGTACCTGTATGTTTTCATTTTAAGTTAGMKATCACCAATATGTAGCCAACAACATTCGTAAAGCTGACATAGCCTATAACTGATACAGTATTTCAACCAGGGTGACAGAGTGCCTTCAGAAAGAAATCATACCCCTTGACTTTTTCCAAATTTAGTTGTGTTCCAGCCTGAATTTAAAAGAAAGAAATGAACARCATGTCCTGAATACAAAGCGTTATATTTGGGGCAAATCCAACAAAACACATCACCGAGTACCACTTCATATTTTCAAGCATGGTGGTAGCTGCTTCATGTTATGGGTATGCTTGTCATTGGCAAGGACTAGGGAGTCTTTTGGAGGGATAAAAATAAATGGAATAGAGCTAAGCACAGGCAAAATCCTAGAGTAAAACCTGGTTGTCTGCTTTTTACCAAACACTGGGCGACAAATTCACCTTTCAGCAGGACAATAACCTGAAACACAAGGCCAAATATACACTGGAGTTGCTTACCAAGACGACAATGAATGTTCCTGAGTGGCCTATTTTCAGTTTTTACATAAATCGCCTTGCATATCTATGGTAAGACTTGACAATGGCTGTTAAGCAGTGATCAACAACCAACTTGACAGAGCTTGAAGAATTTTGTACAATACAGGTGTGCAAAGCTCTTAGAGACTTGCGCAGAAAGACTCACAGCTGTAATCACTGCCAAAGGTGATTCTAACATGTAATGCCCTAAGGGGTTGAATACTTATCTAATCAAGATATACTGGTGTTTTTATTTTTCGTTATTTTATTTTTTTACAACAAAAAGAACTCCACTTTGACATTAGAGTATTTTGTGTAGATCATTGACAGAAAATGACAATTAAATCAATTTTATTCCCACTTTGTAACACAACAAAATGTGGAAAAAGTCAAGGGGTGTGATTACTTTCTGTATAAATGCAATGGTTAAATGTCACTTTTGACATATTATAATGAGTAAAGATTGCCACGGAAAGATAAAGATTGCACTATTACTGCAATGATCCTGTTGTGATGTGGTGGTGTCTGTTTTAAGCAGTTGCTGTAGTGGCTGTTGAAACAATCCATGCATTTTGTTGACCCACTCTCATAAAGCTGGACCAATTACTATACCTCATTAAATCCGTTTGAAGTTACTTAAGCATACATAATTAATAAACAAACTGGTACCATGTGACTATCTATCAAAAATAATACATTATTTGTTTCATATTCATAAGGTTGATGACTATTTATCACTTTGATCAAAGTTAACTAACAGTGGTTTTGTCAGGTGCATTGTGGTGGGATGGTCAAGTTATCATTCCTTTGGGGTGACATCGTCTGTTTCCCAAAACAATGCAATTTCACATAGATGGAAGGATAATTTATATGAAACAATTTTGGAGGAATACAGCAGCTTCCAGTTGCATTACGTGCATTGCATTCATCCAATGATCCAGTGCACCAATTTCACATACAGTAGCTTTATGCAGATCTAAAGTAAACAATTGCTGCCATCTCATGGACCTTATTGCAAAAAAAGACAGGGTCCTACTGAAATTGTATTATGCCTATTTTGTGCACGTCACCTGTTTAGTTTACAGTAAGCATATAGTTAGGATAAAGGATTGGACACTTATTCCTCTAAGGTTTTCCTGGCTGGTGTGTTATGTCTCCATGGTTCCCTGTGGCTAGAATCTCTGAGCCTACTCAACATGGCAGACATGGTATTAGCCAGCTGTCTCTCTGGCCCTGTCCAAGTACTCTTCATACTGTAACTGCCTTCCTTAATTCTTTCTTAGGTTTTTCCCTTTTTTCCTGCTGTCCTTTCGTCTTCCTTTATTTCTTTCTTTCTTTCTTCCTTCCTTGCTAGCTTCCTCCCTCTCAACCTCCCTCCCTTCCTTACTTCCTTCCTTAATTTTCTTAGCTCCTTCAATCCTACCTTCCTTCAATTATGTACCACCTCTGAAAATAGTGGATAGGTAGGTAAAAGAAATGGCTGGAAACCATCGTGGGATCACCCCCATATCAGTATCAAACCTCTAGTACTCTCAGAACAATATTCAAGACAGGCAGGATAGAGGGACTTAGGGAAAGAATAAGGGAGAGAAGCAAAATATGTTGATTAGGTAACTGAACTCCCCCCTGGTTCCCTCTCTGACTAAGTCTGTGTGTTGCCGTCTGCTGTGTGGGAGCTAGCCACCTCAACACACAGAGCGACTGTAAAGCCTTGCAGGTGCCTGTCAATCTCGGTTGACTGCAGAGCTTGTCCTACTAATCATCCTCCCTCCCTGTGTCTGGTAAGACAGTGGGATATGTGCTGCCGGTGCTAGTCTCCCCACTCTAGGCTCCCTGGCTGGGCCTGAGACAGCTGTAGTGTACCATCTGAATCAGATGAACCAGCCGTACCCGTCTGTCGCTAGCGGCACAAGCCCAGCCCTCCCCTACACCACATGGGGGATTGAGAAGACTAGACAGGGTCCCTGGTTCTCTGGAGGGTTGCCCCACTCAGGCTCCATCTGCAGCGCTCCATGACCTGGCTCATACAATCATATCATGCGTCTGAGAGGCAGCCCGACACCTGTCCTCCCCGGGCCCTAGCTAGCTATAATCCCATGTTGGATAACGGAGCAAGCATATTACGAAGACTGTTGTGGTTCTCTCTCAGCCATGTCAGGGCAATCAGAGCGTGTCTCTCTCTTATCAGTTACGAAGAAGGTGACCAGGTTGACAGTGGACTCAGTGCCTGTAAAAAATCTCCACAACAGMAAATGTGTGTTTGGGCCAGACTCTGATAATCCTCCTGATCTGAAAGAGAAAATACAACCCTGGTGGTGTGAGTCATCAGTCTCTGAGCAAGGTGATGTGTTTTTATGTTGTTTTATTAATACTGGAATACCCACTCCTGACCAGAGAAAAATCCATCCACCAAAGCCAGAGAAACGTTGTTTCAAGGTCATCCGCTATGTCTATAGCGATTGCTATTCCAAGGTGGATTGTTTTACTTTCTCTAAAGACACATTACTTTGTACGTGTCCTTATCACTAATGAAATGGATCCCAAGCCACACCGGGTAATTCAATATCTCAAATGATATTAGTCCCTCTCAGGTCTACAGAGACACAGAGAGAGAGATTTGGGCAGTAGTCCTCATTCAAATATCAACAGGAAAGGACATGTGTCATGATGTTCAATTCAAACCAGGGGTTCAGGGACAAAGCCATAAGAATACATCTACATCACCCCCCCCCCACCCCCCTCAAGTTGTCTGAATAGTTTTCATGAATTAACCCTCTAGAAATTAGTTTTGTGCAGTATATTCATTAGGGTTTAGCTTTAATGGCTGGACATAGTTCTGCTTCCATGTTGTCACTGTTAGAATTGAAGTGYCTTAAAGCAAAATCATTTTTACACAAGTTTATAAAAATACGTACTTTACTCTTGGCCAGGCAATACCGAGTTAAACCATATAATGTATTATTTAGTGTAGATTACTCCATACTATATTCACTTTCAAAATTGATAGATTTTGTCCAAAAATGTGATCAACTGGACATAACTGTGCTGCTGAAAATCCTTTCTGACTTTGCCCTTGCATTCTTTCAAATCTCTTTGAATAATTGACCAACTCAACAAATTATATATGCACTGACTTATGAGAGGTGTCTGTTGGATGGCTACTTCAGGATTGACCACTGATGCTGTATTGCAATAGGGTACAGAACGCAATGGGCACTCTACTGTTCCCCCTCAGGAGACTAAAAAGATTTGGTATGGGTCCCCAGATCGGTGTCAGAGGAAGGCCCAAACAATTGTCAAAGACTCCAGTCACCCAAGTCATAGACTCTTCTCTCTGCTACCGCATGGCAAGCGGTACCGGAGCAGCAAGTCTATGTCCAAAAGGCTCCTTAACAGCTTTTACCCCCAGGCCATAAGACTGCTGAACAATTAATCAAATGGCAACCCGGACTATCTACATTGACACCCCCCTGCCTTTTTTTTTTTGACACTGCTGCTACTCGCTGTTTATTATCTATGCATAGTCACTTTACCCCTACCTACATGTACATATTACCTCGATTAACCTGTACCACCACACATTGACTCGGTACCGGTACCCCTGTATATAGCCTCGTTATAGTTTTTGTATTGTGTTACTTTTTATCAAAAATGTTACTTTAGTTTATTTAGTAAATATTTTAACTATATTTCTTGAACTGCACCGTTGGTTAAGAGCTTGTAAGTAAGCATTTCACGGTAAGGTTATATTATATTCGGCACATGTGACAAATAAAATGAGATTTGATTTGTTGACTGGGCCCTATTGAATATTCATGAGGGTGAGGCAGTCATCCTTTCTGATCACTCGCATTAATATTCATGAGCGGGGATGGAACATATTTTTGGTATCTAAGAATGTTCTTGCAATTCTCGCATATGAACTTTTGACATGCTTGATGTTTGACATGCTTTTTATATTTGTATCACAAACCATTTATTTTGTTCAATCATGATGAAAGTGGCCATTTTAGGCCCCTTTTAGACCTATATGCCTCCTGAAAGACCTTATGATTCATGAACCGTACATGATACAGACAACATCTTGATGTCATTATACTCCTTATAGTGTGCTCTAACATATGGAGTATGTCTAGACTCTGAAATACAAATGTTCACATTCATTTATTCAACATTAAAATATTAATATGAATCTCTCAAAACTACCCTCTTTGATTTTGCTTATTTTTAGACATATTGTTTGGAACAATATACTCATCATATTTACAGGGCTCTCTGGTATTTTTTATGATATGACCTGTTTTATACAGTAAAATTATAAGTCATTAACCAATCACAAACCTCATTTAGAATTGCACATTCGGCAACTCACCTGCAGAGGGAGTTTCCTTTAAATCCATTTTCCCATTTGGTGGTGCTCATAACTTCAGAATTAGCAGAAAGCCCACTCTGAAAATTTGATGTACTTGTTGAGTATATTGTTCCAAACAATATGTCTTAAAATGAACAAAATCAAAAAGAGTACTTCTGAGATATGTATATTGTTGAATACATGTGAAAATGTGTTTTTCATCATCTAGACATACTCCATATTGTAATGACCTGACTAGATCATAAATGAACAATTGTCCAGACAGAGGCTTGAGTTTGCGAATTGACGGTTTATTAAACCAACTTTACACAGGCTACTGTTTGGGCCGTAGCACACGCCAAATAGATGACAGATAACCCACAAGCCAATCGTGACCTTCTCTTGTGAAGCCCAGACGTAAGAGAGAGAGAACAAAAAGCTAAACCTGGTCTTAACTTCCAATGCTCCATCCCCCTGCCCAACCCCCCTCCACGCCACTCCGCCAACCACCAGGATGCCCGGCATCAGAACATTCCAGGCATTCCCGTGATTGGCAGATAGCAGGTTGATTGACATGTCGGACCCCGCGAACACTGGGTACTGGTCAGTACAACACAACCACCTCCTAGCCTAACACATAACACACAGCTGTCTGTGCGGGTCGCTACAATATGTTAGAGTGCACTATAAGGAGTATAATGACATCAATATGTTGTCTGTATCATGTACAGTTCACAGATAAGGTCTTACAGGATGAATGTATAGGGCAGTCCCTATTCCCTCCAGGATGTTGCTCTTTTTTTGTGATATCTGCGGCCAAAAATGCATTTGTTTTTGTTTTTATCACGTCTTTTAAATTTATACCGTGGCATTGTTGAATACTTGTTTCTGATTGGCTTGAAGTACATTCTGGAGCGTGCATTATTTCCATATAACACACAGTATATTTTCATGGTACAATTCAATGGCTATAGTTCATTCTTGCATGTTGAGCTGCTTTTGAAAGCATTAGTTGAATTGAAAACATTATTGGCATTGCTGAATTCGATTTTGCACATTAGCAGGATAGTGGTGGGGAGTTGACTCCTTGCCTGTCCACTCCCATTTCTGGGTGTCATGCTTAGATTCCTCTAGGAATTGACTCTTTGATTCCAAAGATTCAGTATTTTTTGCAATGAAGAAAACGACAGTACGTAGTTGCCGTATGCTACTTTAGAGAATGCAAAGAAAGTCAGAACCGTGCATCGGTAATCAAAATATGTACAGACTCACAATGCTGTCTCTCAATTTCTTGGCTTGCAATGTCTCACGCAAGTTCACTAAAGTAGGGGCTTTCGCTGAGTAGGCTGGGCTATTCTACACGCAACAAACCAAAGACCAAAGACAGACTAGCGTTTTTCATAGCGAATAGAAAAAGCAGGAGAGCCAGGGAGGGGGAGAGAGGATCGGGGCAGACAGACAGTCGGAACCGTGCGCATAAGCAATATCTTGGTCATCTGTATCTTGCAGTTTCTTGTCTTGCATTGCCTCATAAATTCACCAAAAGTATATTAAAGTAAATATTAGGCTATCAATGAGTATGAAGCTATTCCTTAGTGTCAATGAATTGAAGTTGACTGTTGGTGTACTAGGTCAGCGCTCTCCAACCCCGTTTCTGGAGAGCAACCTTCCTGTAGGTTTTTGCACCAACAACAGTTGTAACTAACCTGATTCCGTTTATCAATCAGCTAATTGAACCTACAGGCTTCCGTCATTAGAATCTATTTAATTTGAAAAATAAATAATTACAGGGGTCAATTTGGAAAAAGTAATACCTGTTCTAATAGGGCTATAACATAGCAAAGAATAGGTTTATCAGCGTTGCATCATCCCATGGGGTCCGTCAAGGCTTCGCACAGCCGAAATGTCACAGAAAGAAATATTCTAGTTCCTACACATCACCTTCTATGTTCAAACAAAATAGGTATTTTTTTAGGCTACGTTGATGAGCAAATGTGCAGCATCATGCGCATGTCAGTCCTCTAGAACGCTGTCTTTAATTTTAATTTTACTTCAGTTTATTTTAATAAATACTTTCTTAACACTTATTTTTCTCAACTGCATTGTTGGTTAATAGCTTGTAAGTAAGCATTTCAATGTAAGGTCTACTACACCTGTTGTATTCAGATCATGTGACAATTTTTTWAAATTTGATTTGACTCTGAACTAATGTGGCATATACGTGTGTGCGTATCCGTTTTAGCGTGTTTTGGGAGTCGAGCAAGAGTCGACTCATTCTACTCCAACCACAGAAGTCAGAGTCGACTCCAAAAATACTGGAGTCGTGCACCACTAGCTATGACTGTCTGATGATATAGCTAGCTAAACTAGCAAGTCTGTTTATTTGGTTACCACGGGAACCACTGTTGCTGTCTAGTAAACTTGCTAGCTACTTCAGTGGATGTTGAACACATTTCTAGTGGCAAATGTGTTACATTTTAGCCATGGTGTAAAGGGGATAATCAACTCGGGGCTCTATGCGTTCTCTTGAAAATAATGCAAGTCAGTGGTAGGTCAGTTCCAATCCGCTAGCACATCGTGAATCACCTTCCACGTCGTTCATGACTTTCCATAGAACGCATAGCCCCTCGTTGATTATAACTTACATAAAGCATTAAAAAGTCATATGCTCAGTTCTAGTACAGTTTTTTTAATACGTCTCTTGAACAGTGAATGTTGGTTACTAAACCGACAATGTGTGCACTGTTGCCGACACAACAGTTGAAATAATGGCTGTACTATGAACATTGTGCATTGAGTTAAATACGGTTTTGTTGGGTAACATGGGAATTGGGGAGCTTTGTGGCTGACCTACATTAGTTAAGCAGGCTTTCTCATCATGACTATTTGAGGAATCCTAGCTACTGTCCCTTACAAAAAAAGATTGCAGTAAAGTGCAATAACTGCAGTCGACTGGAATTTTGGACACAGTAATTTCCGAATAATGGTCTAAGGCACTGCATCTCAGTACTAGAGGCGTCACTACAGACCCTGGTTCGATCCCGGGCTGTATCACAACTGGCCGTGATCGGGAATCCCATAGGGCGGCGCATAATTGGCCCAGCGTCATGGGAGAGTTTTGCCGGGGTAGGCCGTCATTGTAAAATAAGAATTTGTTCTTAACTGACTTGCCTAGTAAATAAAGGTTGAATACAAATACAATACAGAACTGTGGGCCACATAAACACTTAATTAGGGCCTCCAACTGGAGCTGTGTGTGTTGTAGGACCAGGGAGTCAGGCAGGAAGGAAGCAAACAATGTCACAGGGCACAGTGTCATTATGAAAAATGAATAAAGGTGGGTCATTACCACAGCTCCCAAGAGGACTCAGTGGAGGATAAGTGCAGAAAAAGAATAAAAACACTTTTCATATAGTGTCTGAGCGATATGGTTTCAGTCTAAACACTGGGTGACATTTATATACAGTTAGAGGAGAGAAATATGACATGATTATGTGAAATGTGAACATCCACCCTTGTGATGTGACATCAATAAACCAGGCTATTTAAATATGTACATTTCTGTGTTTATTGTCCTTGTCAGTTTATGAGATATGAGTTGTTCTGAATGCTTAGGCCAATGGCATATGAGATTTTTTTATTATGTTTTCATGTACCACACATGAGTAGTATGAGTAGTCTAATGTTAGCCTACTAGACTATACCCCCTTAGAAGCATCATATGTACATACTGTAGGTTAGCTGTGTCCCTGAAAAAGTCCTGAACATGTAAGTCTGTGGTTAGATGCAAATCCACCTTGATACGTTTCCATTTTACAATCTCACAAATGTTACTAGCTCACTCTGCAGTCAGATGACCTAGTGGCCTCATGGTTGGAATGTTGTTAATTATTTTCATAATTTCATAATTAATAAACATTATTTAATAAAACCAGCAGCAAATCCAATGTTTCTATGTCAAACTGTTTTGTTATACACTGCTCAAAAAAATAAAGGGAACACTAAAATAACACATCCTAGATCTGAATGAATGAAATATTCTTATTAAATACTTTTTTCTTTACATAGTTGAATGTGCTGACAACAAAATCACACAAAAATTATCAATGGAAATCAAATTTATCAACCCATGGAGGTCTGGATTTGGAGTCACACTCAAAATTAAAGTGGAAAACCACACTACAGGCTGATCCAACTTTGATGTAATGTCCTTAAAACCAGTCAAAATGAGGCTCAGTAGTGTGTGTGGCCTCCACGTGCCTGTATGACCTCCCTACAACGCCTGGGCATGTTCCTGATGAGGTGGCGGATGGTCTCCTGAGGGATCTCCTCCCAGACCTGGACTAAAGCATCCGCCAACTCCTGGACAGTCTGTGGTGCAACGTGGCGCTGGTGGATGGAGCGAGACATGATGTCCCAGATGTGCTCAATTGGATTCAGGTCTGGGGAACGGGCGGGCCAGTCCATAGCATCAATGCCTTCCTCTTGCAGGAACTGCTGACACACTCCAGCCACATGAGGTCTAGCATTGTCTTGCATTAGGAGGAACCCAGGGCCAACCGCACCAGCATATGGTCTCACAAGGGGTCTGAGGATCTCATCTCGGTACCTAATGGCAGTCAGGCTACCTCTGGCGAGCACATGGAGGGCTGTGCGGCCCCCCAAAGAAATGCCACCCCACACCATGACTGACCCACCGCCAAACCGGTCATGCTTGAGGATGTTGCAGGCAGCAGAACGTTCTCCACGGCATCTCCAGACTCTGTCACGTCTGTCACATGTGCGTGTGAACCTGCTTTCATCTGTGAAGAGCACAGGGCGCCAGTGGCGAATTTGCCAATCTTGGTGTTCTCTGGCAAATGCCAAACGTCCTGCACGGTGTTGGGCTGTAAGCACAACCCCCAKCTGTGGACGTCGGGCCCTCATACCACCCTCATGGAGTCTGTTTCTGACCGTTTGAGCAGACACATGCACATTTGTGGCCTGCTGGAGGTCATTTTGCAGGGCTCTGGCAGTGCCCCCCCTGCTTTTCCTGTCTCTTATACACATCTAGATGTGTATAAGAGACAGGAATAACACATCCTAGATCTGAATGAATGAAATATTCTTATTAAATACTTTTTTCTTTACATAGTTGAATGTGCTGACAACAAAATCACACAAAAATTATCAATGGAAATCAAATTTATCAACCTCCATGGGGCTGTCTCTTATACACATCTAGATGTGTATAAGAGACAACCACTAGAGTGAAAGCACCGCCAGCATTCAAAAGTGACCAAAACATCAGCCAGGAAGCATAGGAACTGAGAAGTGGTCTGTGGTCACCACCTGCAGAACCACTCCTTTATTGGGGGTGTCTTGCTAATTGCCTATAATTTCCACGTGTTGTCTATTCCATTTGCACAACAGCATGTGAAATGTATTGTCATTCAGTGTTGCTTCCTAAGTGGACAGTTTGATTTCACAGAAGTGTGATTGACTTGGAGTTACATTGTGTTGTTTAAGTGTTCCCTTTATTTTTTTGAGCAGTGAATTTCAGTCTTCTGTGATGTATATAAAGTGCAATATTGGGATGCAAACGCAAAGTGTAATACTCTATATCTGACATAGTGTRTTTTTTGTAAGCCCATAACCATGTGTATGAGGTGTATACTTTTGTTTCAAAGTAGATTTGCTTGACTACCAAGAATCACTCTGTGTGACCCTGATTTAGCCCACTGCAGTGAAAGGTTATTCATCTGTATTCCACTTCACTGCTTGTTGAACTCACCGCGACAAGGAGTGGCACTTTCTGTGGCTCCACTGGCCCTTACATCATGAAATGGTGAGTGTGACTTGAATTCAACTTCAATTTGAAAAGTCAACTTGAAATAATGTTTTTTGAGAAAAGAAAACTACATTAAATACAATATGCAATTTGTACACTGCATTAATTAATGAAAGTAGACAAAACAGGACATTTAAATACACCACACACTGAATATCTGATACAGAAACATAATATAGCCTAAAAGCTTACCAGACAACACACAAATATTATGCCATCTCATTGTGTGCTTAGAATTTCAAAGTGCATCAATCTGATTTTATTTTCAATCTGAATTTTATTTTACCTTTATTTAACCAGGCAAGTCAGCTAAGAGCACATTCTTATTTACAATGACGGCCTAGGAATAGTGGGTTAACTGCCTTGTTCACCTAAGGAGCACAGGCAGATGTGTTAAACCTGTAGCCAGTAGTACATTATCTGCAGGCCTCTTAAGCTCTTCATAGTAATATTAATCTCTAGGGTGACGAACAGTGGTTGGAGCTGGAGCCTTGGCTTGTGTCAACTGTGAGGATTCCATCCAAGTCATATTTCACAAAAAGAGAAGTGTGAAATGCTCATCTCACCAAATGCAGTTTATCCATAAATCATCCTTGCTATTGGTGGAGTGTGATATGGCACGATAGCGACCTGGCCGTCAGAATGATCCATTTGCGTGTCAAAGGACGGTACACTGAATTCCAGATTAATGGCATTGACATAAGCTTTAACTTCCCCTCATTGTGGAACTTTGGCCGTCCACTTGAAAGTGTTTGTAGCAGAACCACTGCTTCTGTACGTAGCCCTGCTCATCAATTTCTCTGTAATGTAGAGCTGGTTTATCTGGTGGAGTGATTTAGCATCATGTAATTTAGATTTACAGTTGGAATCTTTATGGCTGAGTTGAGAGAGAAATAACCCCAGAGCTAATGCCTGAGAGTGGTACTGTGGCTAATTGTTGATGATGAATAGTGCTTTCCAGTTAAGTCTGCTCTAGTAATTATAAGGATTTTCTCAATGAAGTCTTGATAATGATATGATTGCTATTCCCTTAAACTCTTTTGCTCATTGTATTGTGACTCATATTTCAAATAAGGAGTACATGTAGAGAGAAATCACCAGGACTTTGTTAGCCTCTTGGTAAATCAATATTTAATACATCCTCAAAGCAGCAGTGTACATCTGTATCATCCCTGAATGTTTGATTATGCTCTCCCTGCTTTTTCCACTGAAAACTAGTGTTGAGTATGTGCTCTAATAGGGAAGTCAAAGGGGCACCCGTGGGCAGCTGTATTAAAAATCCACTTCCCTTTTAAGAGTGTTTGTGCTTTCAATAATGTCATTTTAATTTTGCCCAGCATCAATCACTGTAGATCAGAGTGAGCTTACATTGACGCTGTTGCAATGGATCAAATGCTTACATTTATGTGGAAATTGGACACAGTCCATAACAAATGAATGAATGAATCCAGGCAAAAGMTAGTATATTTCCTGACCTTCTTTTGCAGCACCTGATGGGCCACATAGGATTACATACAATTTAATGGTCAGTTACATAAAGGATTTTTTTGTTAAAGTACTTAGAATTACTTTCCATGTTTCATGCTGTCAATCAAAAATATGAATATACTTTTTGCTACATCTGATGTTTATTTAGTGATGCAAGGATGCATGGACTGACCATCCATGAGATCAAAATTGTAGGTTTAACCGTGTTATGAAGCTAACCAGTGTTTGTTTACAGTTGCATTGTTTAGGAACAATGTAGTAAAACAAGCTTATGGGTTTAGAGGGTGTATTCTATTCTATTCTATTCTACAATGTTCAACCATGATATCATTTCATTACAAATATCGATTAGCTTCAGATTATCCAGCATTGTCAACAGGGTAACGATAGATATAAAGCCTATCACGTCCGGAGATAAAACAATGTCAACAGTATTTTGTGTATGTAGCTTTGTTGCTGTAGATCATTGCTTTTGTGACAAATGACTTGTCTTTGGGCTTTGATGGATCATTATTTCCAAAGTAACTGGTCGCTTTTCACCTGGCAAACATAGAAGGTTACAGTATGATTGGTTCATGCCAATGTAAAGGTCATTCAACGTGCTGCTTTGCTAGGTCTTAAAGAGCATTTTTATTTTATTGTTGTCGTCTTTATTTTGTAATCTCTCAACAGCATTTTGTCAAAATGTTCCTTTAAAAGTCGTTCAACATGCTGCTTTGCAAGTTCTTAAATGGCGTTGTATTTAATGAAAATCTACAATTCATAATGTTGTCCTTGCCTTGTAATCTCTTAACAATATTGCGTCAACATTTCCTCAGAACTCATTATGGGGGTCAATGAGGTTGGTCCGTTTCTAATTAGTCTGTTGTCATATATCCATAGAAATACTTCAATATGTTTGGGTTTTCTCTTTTGCTGCAGACTGTGCATTTGGCTACAGGCTCCCATAGCGGGCAGTCAGAGGGTGTATGTCCCAGCCTAGCGCTCCAGATCCATATTGAACACTAGATCTGTCWAAATGTTCCTGTAGTATTTGTAAAAAAAAAAAATCTGCTTTAACGTCGTTCACATGAAATTCGCCCAATACACAAGTCAATGTTTTAACATTTGCAAATGATTAAAGCAGTACAGGCAAGCAGTTCAACAATGGTATCCACTGGTGTTTTGATATTGTCCCTCAAAATCATATTTAGTTTCAGACTGTAGTATTCCAATAAAATATGAATGCATTGCGTAAGTTCTGTGGCCCACATCCACCAAAACACTCTATTATTGGTATGAATCTTGCAGAATCCCAGGCTATGTGATACCATGTCACATCCAGATACAGGACTTCAGTCAGTATGGGAACCATGCTGTCATGGGTATGGGGTAACCCTAATGACCATGGAGAATTAATGTCCCTATATTCAAAGGAGATCTAAAAGAAATCAATGCATTTCAACCGTTAAAATGACAAATTTAAAAACGGATGTTATGTAATAGCCAGATTTGAAGATAAAACATTTATTAAATCCAACACCTAGAGCTATGCAGCCGGCTATTAATCTTACAGTGCACGTTAACATTTATCACATTTATGCAGACAAGCTGCACCAGATCCAGAAGATTGGATTTGACACAAGCTGCAGGGGGTAAGGTAGAAAAAAGGCCATTAAAAGGTGTCAACTGCAGCTCTCTGCTGCTCTGTAAGAGAGTAATCACCAGGGCTATACAGTATAGTCACATCTCAGTGACCAGCCAAGAGGGAGAGCCATGAGCTACAAGGGACCTCTGCTATAGGCCTGTATCTGAAAGGTGTCCACCCAGCATAAAGATGTTGAACAATTCAAATCAGAGGCAAAGTTTGATCATTTCATCAGTCTTTGATTACTCTCGTAGGACACAAGTAATTAACTCTCCTTTCATGACTAGTTTATTATTATTTATTTGGCTTTACAAATTATTGTAACTTTTTAATCCTGGCCATAAACCATTTTAGCCGTAAATCCGTACATTGGATTACTTGATGACATTAGCTCGGCACTTGAAGAGCATGCTTGAAATAAGTCAAATAAAATAAAATCACATTTTATTAGTCACATACACATACACATGGTTAGCATATGTTATTGCGAATGTAGCGAAATGCTTGTGCTTCTAATTCCGACAAGTAATAGCTAACAATTCCACAACAGATAACTAATACACATAAATCTAAAGGAATGGAATAAGAATATATAAAATAAATATATGGATGAGCAATGACAGAGCGGCATAGGCTAAGATGCAATAGATACTGAAGAATACAGTATATACACATATGAGATGAGTAATGCAAGATATGTAAACATTATTGAAGTGGCATTATTAAAATGACTAGTTTTCCATTTATTAAAGTGGCCAATGATTCTTCGTCTGTATGTAGGCAGCAGCCTCTCTGTGCTAGTGATGGCTGTTGAATAGTCTGATGGCCTTGAGATAGAAGCTGTTTTTCAGTCTCTCTGCCCCAACTTTGATGGGGATGACCATGCAGTGGCTCGAGTGGTTGTTGTCCTTGATGATCTTTTTGGTCTTCCTGTGACATCGGGTGCTGTAGGTGTCCTTGAGTGCAGGTAGTTTGCCCCCGGTGACGCTTTGTGCAGACCGCACCACCCTCTGGAGAGCCCTGCGGTTGAGGGCGGTGCAGTTGCCGTACCAGACGGTGATACAGCCCGGGAGGGCAACTGTAAAAGTTTGTGAGTTTTTTGTTGTTGTTGACAAGCCAAATTTCTTCAGCCACCTGAAGTTGAAGAGGCGCTGTTGCGCCTTCTTCACCACACTGTCTGTGTGGGTGGACCATTTCAGTTTGTTGACATGTGACAGGTTAATGACCACAAGCCTATTGTAGCTCAGGTTGTCATCCTTTTATTCTGAGTCTCTGTGTGACAGCTGAGGGATCATGAAAAGGATGTAACAGCTTGACACAGATCACACAAAGGCAAGGAAACTCAACCTTGTGCTAGCAGGGAGCACATGTTTTGTCTTGCTCACCCCATGGTACACTGGCATTTCCAATGTGGACATGGACTTACTGTACAGTAGTGATCCTGAGTGGATATTCATAATACATCAGAGTTATTCTCCTCATGGTAAAGCACAACATGTTCGTTCAAAGTGTCTGTCTTTCATTRTTCACCTTGATCAGCATACCAGATGGTTAGTCTGTTAATGTAAGCATTGGACAATGCTGTGTCCATTATCGAGCATGAAATATTTAAACTTTGATTTTAAATGTAGATTTGGTTGCTGGTAATCATACATCATTTTGTTAATCAACAGAAACACCCATTGATGTTGATACTAATTAGGACTATTTRACTATTTATGACATCGCACTCCAGTTAAAGTTCCATCAAAAGGTTTTGGAGCCCAGCAGGGACTGTGGGTGGTGTGGATCTGGAATAGGTTAGGTTAGGGTGATAACATAATGAGCCTACATTGGCAGGGGCTGGCAAGATGATTGAGCAGACGGATCAAACAGATGACAAGTAGGATAATCAGCTGAGTAATTAAAATAATTAGATTTTATTTTACTTTTTAAAGGCATCACTTTTTTAATTAGTATTAGCAGTGAAAACTTAAGCATGACTAGTGTGCAGGGCTAGGTGCTGCCTCTAAGATGAACTCTTTATTTACATTTACGTTTTAGTCTCTTATCCAGAGCGACTTATAGTTGACGGGGAGAGTTGCGGGGGAGAGTGCACCCACTATTATGTCCTTACATAGAGTATGCATAACACCACCATGCTTCAGCAGATTCATGTCATCATCAAGCACAAGGCAGAAAATGTTCATGTATACCWTTATACATTTAATGGTACTCCAGATGTCTTCAAATGTAACGGCTCAGCTGGGCGTCAACATGCATCCATGTTCTTGACTGGCGTGCTTGTATCAGACATTTTTAAAGAGGCTCTTAGACACACCTGCTAACCATAGTCCTTACTGTGATATGATTGGAGAACTAAATACAGCTTTGTCTGGGACAAGGAAATGTTTTCTTGTTCACTAAATCATGCCAATGAAGAGGGCTAAAAGCCTGAACAACATTAATGAAGAGATACGTGTATAGCAAGTGTAATTCCTCTGGACAACATCAAATGGGTGACCAGTCCTTGAAATGGAACTGTTTTGATAGGATGGTCAGGTAATGCCATCTTGAGGTGTTTCTTTGTGCTAGTACAATGTACAATGTATACATTCCCTCTGAGCTATCACATATCCACTGGATAAAGAACGCTTTCTATTTGTCGACTCAGGAAAAGCCATGTCACTGGATAAGGCTGTGTAGAGAGGATGGTGGCCCGCCACATTTCACAGTCTACTGCATAAAAGACAGGCTCTCTTCTCCTGACAAGGCATAAGTCTCTCCCCAATGTTGCTGTCTGTGGAAATGATTTCAGTTTCACAAAGATGTGTTTCTTGAGGATGCCATAATTCTTGGGCACGAGTGTGTCAGCAGATCTGACAGTGTGCCCGTGGTTTATTGCATCGAATCATTGCAAAGGGAACCAATGTGCTTGGTGCTACCCGCATCCACTCAATTACTCTGACAATGCAAATAACTCATTTTGGCAGCAAATGAATGCCCATAATTCCTTCAGACATAATGCCGTTTGTAAGTAATCTTTTCTCTCTGGTGATATAATAATTAGTAAGAATCTGAAAGCTAATACTTTGTGCCTCCTAACTGGACTCAATAGCCATTCAGACCAAGCTGTTTCATTGCTGGTGAAATCCTGTATAACTTGTTTTTTCACACATTTTTCAATAATTGTTTCCTACAGGTCACTATTTAAAATATGCTTACTTGCTTGTTGGAAAAAAACATTTATCTCTTCGGATGCTGTTACATACTTTTGAGGCCAGAGAGACAAACTGTGAGATGTACTTACATGTTGTAATATATTGTGTGATTTTTCTCTTAGAAGCGCCAACACTTTTATTGTGGGCAGTATCAGCTGTAATCATTGAGGCTTATAAGAGGCTCATAGCGTGAATATTGCATATTGTCAGGCCCTGACCTTAGTTCCTTTTTTATGTCTCTATTTTGGTTTGGTCAGGGKGTGAGTTGGGGTGTTTTTTTCTATGGTTTTTTCCTATGTTTTCTTTTCTATGTGTTTGGCCTGGTATGGTTCCCAATCAGAGGCAGCTGTCTATCGTTGTCTCTGATTGAGAACCATACTCAGGTAGCCTCATTCCCACCTGGTTTTTGTGGGTAGTTGTTTCCTGTTTTGTGTTGTTTCACCTATCAGGACTGTTTCGATTTTCGTTTCTTACATTCACTTCGTTATTTTGTATTTTCGTGTTCAGTTATAATAAATTAACATGGACACTTACCACGCTGCGTTTTGGTCCGATCTTTCCTGTTCCTCAGATGAAGAAGATCGTTACACATATGATTTATGTGACCTGCTGAATTATCTCATGATTGCCCATAGATTGATAAACAATGTGGTATCCATTTGAGTTAATCCCTAAGCCATGTAAACACCAGAGATTCATTCACAGGTACTAATATTACTCTCAGCCTCAAAGTAATATCAGATAGTATTGAATGCTCCTACTCTTAGAGAAATATCATTTTTACTCTTTACTTCAGCACTGTTTTAGGTATTCTGAACTATGCACAATGCACATTTTCGCTGTTCGGTGAAGCATAAAGCCCAGATATAATACTCTTAAGAAGAGATGGCACATGTTTGCGTGTGAATGGCAAAGTCCTACAAACTATGATTTATTGATTTTCACACCATTTCCTAAATGCACAATAATATAAACATTGTAATTCATGTTGAATTCAGTAAATTAAAGTAATATGCAATATACCTAATTTCTCCTCCTCCCATATGGTAAATCAAATGATACAAATTAAATGTGAATTGAGTGAAATTAGACACTGGCTGGAACCTCAAGTATTTTGAAATTGGCTCAAAATTACTTTGTTAGCCACATTTTGTTGAAGCCACATCCGTGTTAACCTGGTCCCAGATCTGCAGGTATGTGGTTTAGCAAAATTCTCTGACTATTGTTGTCATGCCAAACAGATATCATCCATTTGTAGTTGTTTATAGTGTATGACCACTGCTGAGAATGTAGCAAGGCCAAATTGAATTGCATGAAAACAATAGTTAGAGGTCTTCTCGGCTCCTTTGGTTACTTGGTATCAGGCCTTAAGTCTCTACAGTATATGGTCTTCACCATACCTGTCCTCAATTGTCCATTGCTCCTTCCATCTATCTAAAGGGGTCGATGGTTGATAATCCCAGCACTGCTAGTCTCCTTTTACCCCATAATAATGAGCTCTCCTGTGAACCTTTTTAGCTGTGACTCTAAGGTTGCTCTGGTTCTCCTCAGCAGCACTGCAAAGCAACCCCTTGACCTTCTTAGCTCTCACACCAGGGGAAACTATCCTGTTGTTTGTTTTCCATGATCTACTGCTTATGTCCTCTCGGCAGCTCAAGGAGGGGTTTTCCGACTAGTGATCATGTGACAGCGATAGTAATGTTATTTTCACAACAAAGAGGGATTGTTGCACATGACACAGGCACATGACAGCCCTCTTGGAGTTTGCCAAAAGGCACCTAAAGGCCTCTCAGACCATGAGAAACCAGATGCTCTCATRTGATGAAACCAAGATTGAACATACCTCAAGCGTCATGTCTGGAGGAAACCTGGCACCATCCCTACGGTGAAGCATGGTGGTGGCAGCATCATGCTGTGGGTATGTTTTTCAGCGGCAGGGACTGGGAGACTAGTCAGGATCGAGGGAAAGATGAAAGGAGCTAAGTACAGAGAGATCCTTGATGAAAACCTGCTCCAGAGCGCTCAGACTGGGGTGAAGGTCCACCTTCCAACAGGACAACGACTCTTAGCACACAGCCAAGACAACGCAGGAGTGGCTTCAGGACAAGTCTCTGAATGTCCTTGTGGCCCAGCCAGAGCCCGGACTTGAACCCGATTGAATATCTCTGGAGAGACCTGAAAAGAGCTGTGCAGCGACGCTCCCCATCCAACCTGACAGAGCTTGAGGATGTGCAGAAAAGAATGGGAGAAACTCCCCAAATACAGGTGTGCCTAGCTTGAAGCGTCATATCTAAGAAGATTCAAGGCTGTAATCACTGCCAAAGGTGCTTTAACAAAGTACTGAGTAAAGGGTCTGAATACATATGTAAATGTAATATTTTCACATTTCTTTAATAAAAATTTGAAAACAATTATAAAAACCTGTTTTTGCTTTGTCGTTATGGAGTATTTTGCGTAGATAAATGAGAAAAACACTTTATTTGATCCATTTTAGAATAAGGCTGTAACGTAAACATTTTTGGAAAAAGTCAAGGGCTCTGAATACTTTCCGAATGCACTGTAAATCGACAAATCAACAATAAGTTAAATCAAATCAAATTGTATTAGTCACATGCGCCGAATACAACAGGTGTTGACCTTACAYTGAAATGCTTACTTACGAGCCCCTAACCAACAATGTAGTTTAAAAAAAATACAGATAAGAATAAGAAATAAAAGTAACAAGTAATTAAAGAGCAGCAGTAAAATAACAATAGCGAGACTATATACATGGGGGTTAGTTGAGGTGTAGCAGAGGGGGAGGGATGGGGGCAATGCAAATAGTCTGGGTAGCCATTTGATTAGATGTTAAGGAGTCTTATGGCTTGGGGGTAGAAGCTGTTTAGAAGCCTCTTGGACCTAGACTTGGCGCTCCGGTACCGCTTACCGTGCGGTAGCAGAGAGAACAGTCTATGACTAGGGTGGCTGGAGTCTTTGACAATTTTTAGTGCCTTCCACTGACACCGCCTGGTATAGATTTAAAGGCACAGTCAACTTAGTGTATGTAAACTTCTGACCCACTGGAATTGTGATACAGTGAAATAATCTGTCTGTAATTAATTGTTGGAAAAATTACTTGTGTCAAAGTAGATGTCCTAACTGACTTGCCAAAACTATAGTTTGTTAACAAGAAATTTGTGGAGTGGTTGAAAAACGAGTTTTAATGACTCCAACCTAAGTGTATGTAAACTTCCGACTTCAACTGTAGGTGTTCCTTTTGTCCAGGTGGGAAATGGCAGTGTGGAGTGCAATAGAGATTGCATCATCTGTGGATCTGTTGGGGCGGTATGCAAATTGGAGTTGGCCTAGGGTTTCTGGGGTAATGGTGTTCTTAGTGTTCTTGGGCACAGGCACTATGGTGGTCTGCTTAAAACATGTTGGTATTACAGACTCGGACAGGGAGAGGTTGAAAATGTCAGTGAAGACACTTGCTAGTTGGTCAGCGCATGCTCACAGTACACGTCCTGTTTATCCGTCTGGCCCTGCGGTCTTGTGAATGTTGACCTTTTTAAAGGTCTTACTCACATCGGCTGTGGAGTGTGATCACACAGTCTTCTGGAGCAGCTGGTGCTCTCATGGATGTTTCAGTGTTATTTGCCTCAAAGCGAGTATACAAGTAGTTTAGCTCGTCTGGTAGGCTCGTGTCACTGGGCAGCTCTCGGCTGTGCTTCCCTTTGTACTCTAATGGTTTGCAAGCCCTGACACATCCGACGAGCAGAGCCGGTGTAGTACGATTCGATCTTAGTCCTGTGTTGGCGCTTTTTTTGTTGTTGGTTCGTCGGAGGGCATAGCGGGATTTCTTATAAGCTTCCGGTTTACAGTCCCACTCCTTGAAAGCGGCAACTCTAGCCTTTAGCTCAGTGCGGATGTTGCCTGTAATCCATGGCTTCTGGTGGGTTATGTAGGTATGGTCACTGTGGGGACGACGTCATCGATGCACTTATTGTTGAAGCCAATGACTGATGTGGTGTACTTCTCAATGCCATTGGAGGAATCCTGGAACATATTCCAGTATGTGCTAGCAAAACAGTCATGTAGCTTAGCATCTGCTTCATCTGACCACATTTTAATTGATCTATTCACTGGTGCTTCCTGCTTTAATTTTTGCTCATAAGCAGGAATCAGGTGGATAGYATTATGGTCAGCTTTGCCAAATGGAGGGCGAGGGAGAGCTTTGAATACGTCTGTGTGGAGTAAAGGTGGTCCAGAGTTTTTTCCCCCTCTGGTTGCACATTTAACATGCTGGTAGAAATTTGATAAGACGTATTTAAGTTTCCCTGCATTAAAGACCTACGGCTACTGGGATCGCCACCTCTYGATGAGCATTTTATTTTTGCTTATGGCGGAATACAGCTCATTCAATGCTGTCTTAGTGCCAGCCTCCGTATGTGGTGGTATGTAAAACAGCTACGAAAAATAGAAATTAAAACTCTAGGTAGATAGTGTGGTCTACAGCTTATCATGAAATACAATAGCTCGCGACTTCCTTAGATATCGTACACCAGCTGTTACTTACAAAAATACATAGTCCGCCGCCCCTTGTCTTACCAGACGCTGCTGTTCTATCCTGCCGGTACAGCGTGATTTACGTGAAGAGGAGGCAGGATAGAACTGCTCAATCCTGCCAGTACAGCGTATTACCTGCCAGCTGTATGTTGATAATGTCGTCGTTCAACCACGACTCCGTGAAGCATAAGATATTACAGTTTTGAATGTCCCGTTGGTAGTTGAATCTTCTGCGTAGGTCATCGATTTTATTCTCCAAAGATTGCATGTTTGCTAGCAGAATGGAAGGAAGTGGGGGTTTATTCAATCGCCTACGAATTCTCAGAAGGCAGACCGCCCTCTGGCCCCTTTTTCTCTGCCTTCTCTTCACGCAAATCACAGGGATCTGGGCCTGTTCCCGAGAAAACAGTACATCATTCGCATCGGGCTCATCAGACTCGTTAAAGGAAAACAAGGATTCTGCTAGTACGTGGTGAATAATCGCAGTCCTGATGTCCAGAAGTTATTTTCGGTCTTAAGAGACGTTAACGGCAATAATTATCAGGTGTCAGTTGTCAGGCTATACATACACAGTCTATACAGGCAGTATATATGTTTACTAAAGAAAATAATATTTGCATTGTCAAATTGTAGATAATGTTTTTTCAGTCAAAGGAGAAATAGCAGAACTTAAACATGTCTATCCTTTGAAACTGAGGGTTAAAAGTTAAACAACGGTRCCCAAAAATTGTCTGGCTAAATATCAGACCTTAAAGCTGAAATCCTTAATGGTGAAACAGCCAACCCCCGGCCATGTCTAGACTTGACAGTTCATACAGCTTTAGTATACTGATCATGTTTCCAGATTCCATTTTCCCACGCTATATTGAAATTCCAGTATGCATTCTACAAATGGTGGAATAGGCTAAATATTATAATAACACAACAACCGAATGCGGTCGCTAACTACTGTAGCTAACTATCCAGCGAACCTCTGTAGCTAGCCAGAAAACTAGCAATCAATTCTAAAGGGATTGTAAACGGGTTAGCATAACTTTAGCCAAACAAAACATTATTTTTCTAGATATTAGCTAGCTGGTTAGCCAGCAAACATGTTTCTCACACGGTAGGAACACATTTCCTCCAACGTTATAATGTCGCCCACTGTATGTGCTTTCAGCAGCCTGATTGCGTCCTGACTGAGGAGAAATCCGCACACAATGCATCCCTGAACACCTCCTTAAGTGGGCAGCTGGATTTGTACACAGACCACAARGCGACTTTTGTGTGTCTAGACCTGTCTTTTCAATACGATCTTCATATTCTGATAGCAGACTTTGCATGTAAGTGTCAAGTTTACGCACAACCGCAATATTACAACATCAAGAGTTACCGCAATCAACAAACACAGTTTTTTCCCATTGGACATCATTGCAAGCGTGATATAAGAGGATGTTATATACTGCAGTTATTTTGACCATGCTGCGCGTCGTCTCCCAGCTCGGCAGCAAAACAATGGCGGTGGGGCGGAGTTGGCGCAGTTTCCGCCCACTGCAGATTCCATATTTAACTACTTGTCTTGCATGAATGTACTCAAGGATCTGAAGTAGTTTCACACATGAGAACAGCTTTGACTTTTATGGCTTAATGGAACAACGGTATGAAATGTGACCAGTTTCAAGAAGCTAGACGTATGTCGCATGTCACTACTTCATAGTCGAGGCATTAGAATTATAAAAAATTTATCAAAAGTCATTTTTTGTCAGGAACATTTCATGTGCCTTAATACAAACTTGTATGCCATTGACTAACATTAAGTGACGAGCCTAGTTGGTTTAGCCACAGAAAAAGTCAGCAACCTTCCCGCTAGCCATGATTGGCTGAGATAATGGTTGGGCTGGACATGCCGAGAGAGGAGTTCAGATTGGTCTGCCATGTAGCAGGCTTCTGTCTATAACATGAGCTGCTCAGTATGTGTAGATAATCCTTGCTACAACTGCTTTTTTGAAATACCATTAGCCATGGAGAACTGCTCTCAACATTGCTGCCCTGAATTTAGCAGGCACAATCGACAAAGATCAGTGGGAAAAAGTMATGGACTGCTTTCTGCACACGGTCAGTGTGAACTGGAGTGATTTGACACAACGGGCCAAACAAGCTGTAGCTAGCTACAAACAAAACAGAAAAGACATGCTGCCYTGAAGCGTTCATCCAGGTATACGGGTAACAGTTTAGCTACATTTTCAGATCTTATACACTTCWAATTTTTTCAGAAATGTGTTTTCATTGCAAGTTAAAGCATACTTTTAGCTAGCTAGTGAACGTTAGCTTGCTGGCTCGTTAGCTAACATTATGTGTATGATCTGCGTAGAAATATTATTAGTATCTCAGAAATCCATTTGCATTGCTAGTTATAGACTAATGTTAGCTAGCTAGAGTGGTGCAGCGGTCTAAGGCACTGCATCTCAGTGCTAGAGGCATCACTACAGACCCTGGTTCGATTCCAGGCTGTATCACAACTGGCCGTCCCATAGGGCAGCGCACAATTGGCCCGGTGTTTTCATGATTAGGGTTTGGCCCGGGGTAGGCKGTCATTGTAAATAATAATTTGTTCTTAACTGACTTGCCTAGTTAAAGGTTAAATAAATAAAGAAACATTGAACCTAGTTGGTTAGCTTTAGCTACCTGCATTTTCATACTACAGAATTTCATGCATGGTGGCTAGCTATGACAATCCATTTGTACTGTAGCTATGGGTTGCGATTATGGTTCATTGTTTAGTTAGCTAGCTACATGTCTAATAAAAAGACCCCACTTCGCCAGATGATTACATGACCCATCAAGTTAACATGCCGTCCATTGTATTTCATCAACATGTGTACATCTCTAGACAATAGTGAGTGACCCATCCACTTAGCTAGATGTAGTATTTATTTCACATGACCCCTCAATTTAGACAAGTGTGTCTGGGTGAGAATCTAAAATTAAAAATTATAAAGTATTTGTATATATGGACACTTTCTATTTTTGATATTACTACCATGCCAATATGCAAGTAACAATTCCACAGTTTACACCTTCTTTAGCCTGTGCATGAGAAATAAGCATTGATTTTATTTGATATATTGTGTGTTTACCAGCGACAGTAATGTGAAGAACAACATGACCTGCACCAAATTCAGATTAGGATATAAACCAAGGAATAGATCAAGTGTATATTTCTTTATTGTAGGGTATTACCTTCATCACTTTTGGTTGTTTACTAAGCTACCTTACTCACACTATTCTTTAGCACATTGCCTCATGTGACTCCTTAAAGAGATGGGTGGGGCTTAGTAGGGTGTAAATTATGCTGAATAGGGGGAGACAAAGAAGAGCTCTCCAGTAGGTGTACCAAAATATTCAAGTCCCATTTTGCCAAAAGTGGGGTTACAAGTTTATAGACTTTCAAAATAGAATCACTTTCCCAATGTTCCTCAACTGCAGTGTACTGTATGATATACAATTTTGTAGCTCTGAGTCTTTACTTTTATCCAATGTGAAAACTACCATTTCAAATGTTGATACATAAGAACAAATCGAGGGGGTTGGGCAGAAATGTACTCCATTATTAGTCTCATAAGTGGTATTAGTTATGTTCTTTGTGGTATGCTGAAGTAGGAGCTATGTTCTTTTGTCAATGAAGCTTGTGTCTGAGACATTATCTCTTCTCTTTTGTTAAGATCCCATTAAAATAGAGAAACAGACCATTTAAATTCTGAGGAGCACTGTGGCAGCAGAATAMGTTGCAGCCATTTTAAATTGTGTRTTATCTCTCTTAAATCACTCGMTCTCTTTGAAATGGCACACTATCCCTTAGCTTTTCAGGCTGCGCTGCCATCTTCTCCCAGAAGCCTAGGAGGACTCCCAGAGGTCTRCAGGCATCTGTGTTCTCTAAGCCTCAGCCCTGTTTACTCTGCACAATATTTATTCTAGGAACTACCTTTGAATAATTGTATTGGTTTGTGGTGGTAGATCTGAAAGACTCAGGTTTAGCTCTGACAAAACATGGGGCTTGCCTCTTTTGATCCTGTGAGTTAGCTAGCGGCCCACAGATCTGATGAGAGTGAAGGAGACGGAGACAAGAAGTGACTGCTCTGGAGGACGTGTGAGGGCATATATGATAATTGCATTGACATAATCAAAGCACATGATTTGCATTCAATATATGTTAAAATGAACAGTTGCAAGGCCTGAAATATAAGAGCGCTTGGGGTTATACACAACAATGATTTCAGATTACACTGTGTTATGGATTGTTCAAATCCAGATTAATCTGTGTTTTATTGTTAGAATTTCTGCTGCTGCACCAGGTGGAAGTGTATTTACATATAACCACGAAAAGTTAAATCTTGGTTCCATTTACCTTTTAGTTTTAAGAATGAGTCTATTTTTGTTTCTCAGCAAAGTTTCTCAGCAAAGAAAAAAAACCTAAGGAGCTTATGGTTATAAATGCATTTCATTGTTCTCCATCTCTTCTGTCAGATAAGTTCTCAGAGCTGAAGAATGACAGAGTTACCCATGTGCACTCACGTGGGTGAAATGCACTGTGGTGCACTCTACTATATTCAACTTTACTTAGACACTCAGTCAACACAAACACAAACACACACACACAAAACTAGATGAATAAGTAATTGGACTGTGGTTGCTCTYTGTATTGTTAGAGTAAGTAAAATGCTCTGGGAGGCTCTAGGGAGACACATAGCGCATTGGAAAGGCTGCTGCTACTAAGACTGGGCCTCCCAAACAAGTTTATCCTGATTTCACTCAGATCCTACTCACATACAAGCATGTGGTGGCTCACCCCCATTTGTGTGCCTCAATGAAGAAGGCAACCATCCTTAATTGTCAGGAAGTCCATTTTTAAAAAMGATTCACTCCACAAGTGGAATAGTATTTCCCTGTTTCCTGTGTAGCCTAAGAGAGCCATGCTGCCTTATTCAAAACCACTGTCATGAATAATCATATCAGTACATGAGGGATAAAGAGGCCAAGCTGATCTAAAGCAGACCGATTCGTCCACAAAAAGCTTTTTCATTCCACTGATCAATTCTTCTCACCACATGCAGGCAAAGTAGGACCTTTTTCCCCCGTTGGCATTGGTACGGTTGGACTTGGAGATCTGGGGACCCGGTTCTCTTTGTGTGTAAGCAGCAGATTCATTAGTATGCCACAAAGGCCTGGTGCTGCAGGTGTTCTTAATGTGTACCGCTTATTAGATACACTTACAGGCCATTCCATCAGTAGTGTTCATCCAGGAGTTGTGTACCAATTTGGAGCCCATTTGCCACCATGCTTTTCCCAACATTAGGAATAATTGATGCTCTGGTAAGACTTTGTAMGGGGAAATTGGATGAGGTCGGCCCTTGTTAAAATCCCTGTCTTGGTAATTGTTGGACGGGCGCGGCAAAGGACATTGCCATTTTATTGAAACAATATTAAACTACAAGGTCTCGTTCAAATGCAGCGTTTGAAATGTACAATGCATCTGAGGTTACTACACAGAGATGGCTATACCAGGCTTTTACACCTAATTAGTAACATAATGATCTAAACATTTCATTGCAATGGGACTCCTCCCTACGAAGCCTCCCATGAATGTGATATAAGAGTCTAAGAGAAGTGAGAGAAACGATGGTGGAGCAGAGTGTGGATTCATAATGGATACTTACCATGGAATGAGAAAGGTGCTGAAATAGATTCAATGGTTAATGTTTGAATGCCTTTTCATAACAAATGTAAAGATATTTAAAATAGTAATATATTGTATGTAGCAATTCTTTATCCAGTAAGAAGAGTTACTCTGATGGACACTTGTACTGAAGCTACCTACGGTGCACAATATAGAACTGGCCAACCATATATCACACACCTCACACAGACCTGCATGTCCACACATGCACACAGAAATATGAAGCGAATTAATAATCTATCATGCGTTTTGTGTCAGAATACTCAAATGTACCCTATTTGCTTATCCACAAGTATGACCTTCTCTTTACTGAAAGGGTGCCAACATTTAAGTACAGATGGATTCTCAGTGGGAWCYTCCTCTTCAATCCATAAAATGTGCCTCTCACTTATTACCTAAATGTGAGGATATGGAGCTGTCAAAGTATTACATGAGAGTAGGGGGTTCAAAGCAAGTGCCAGTTGGATTTATTAAGTATGTCATTGCACCTGTCACATTAATCCAGCCATGAGCAGTGTGACACAAAAGGGTAGTGATCAACACTGGTAAAGACCTAAACACAGATTATCATTGCAACATTAATTAACAATAGGCATTATAAAGTAAATACAGGGCAGGTTTTTCAATGATTTGATCACGGTTTCCTGATGAATACCCTCAGTCAGTCCTGCACAATGTTATTTTCAGAAATATGTCATCTGGGCTAACTCAGTCAAAACAGGAAATATTGAAGCGTCAACATTGTTTGCCATCCTTGTTGACATCAGGTGCATCCAACATGGTGGATGCATTAGCAATAAACAGATTTTCTAGAAATAATTATTTTTGAATTACTTGAAATTACTAGAATAACAATGGCTACTGTAGTAGTTAGCACATCAGCAAAACTGATGAAATTTTGTTTTTCCTAATATATGAGTCAGATTTTGTCTTGAAAAAGACATTCTTTGTCCTGGAAAATTGCAATTCAGTTGAATGTCCAGAGTGAGAGGAAAAAAAATAAAGTATCTGGTACCAAAGACTGGCACAAGACTAACTTAAAGCCTCTTGGATTCTATAGGTAACGGAAGTTACATAACTACTGGTAAGTCAGTATAGTTCATAGGGATATTCTTTTCACAAATATTATCCAAAGCATTGCAAACTTTGCCAAAGTTGGATGTTTCAGGTAGTACTGCTATACATACTTTGCTCTTGCTGTCCTTAAAGAACCAGTACACTTAGTGCTCTTTGTTCACAGTTGAATAGGAGACATGGATCCCTACAGTAGCCAGTGTTCTGAAGAAGACAGTGGGAGGTAGTGAATGAAATTCAAAGCCCAGCATCCCATGAAGCGTCCTGGTGCTTATCACTCCATGTGGGATATGACATTTATCCATGATTGATTTCTTGGGCATACACTTAACGATGCTGCATTCGGGGAGAGAATGGCTGAACAGTTATGCATTCCCAGGTTGGTAAAAAAACATTAAATTGTTGGACGATGCAGTCTTTTGGGATATAGYGAGGGTCTGCTATCTAAAAAGAATCTCAGTATAATGGCGTGGATAAATGAGTGTTTTTCTTTCCAGACTCTTGATGCAAAAGGTTAGTCTGCTTCTCTTAGTAGTTGCAAGCACTGATGCTTCTATGAAGAATAAACAAGAATTTGTTAAAGCAAGGCCACCAATGCTGAATAGGAATTGCTGTGGCTTTCATTCAAGGATTCAATAATACACTGTATACAATCAGTATTTTAGCATCAGTCTTTTTTACAYTCCACAACACAGAACATAGAACACAGACAGATGGTGTGGTGTTCAACCCAGATAACTTCCCCTACGACATGTATTAATGTCAGACAATCACGTACAAAGCTTGTATTCATTGTTTGATTGTTTGCCAATAAACAAGATATTTTGCTACAGGTTATGTCTTGGTTGGCTTGAGTTCCCCATATACCCCACCCACACTCACACAGACAATATGCTGTGTAATGCAGTCTTTTCGATGCTGCGCCGTAACATCATGTTACCCATAAAGACCTCTGACTGTATCAATTGGCCATAATCGATTCCAATATGAAAAACAGTCTTGGAAACACAGTTGAAGTGCAGCCCTACCTTTCCATTATAATTCAACGTTGGGAACTCTGGCTGGGAGAAACAGAGCTGACAGTTGCTCCAGTGACTTGACATCTTTAACAAGATTTATATAAATAAATGTGAGCGCAGGCTTGCTTCTTGGAATCAAAATGACTGGCCTCTAGACTCAATTGGAGGAAGCAGGCAAATAGCTTCCCAAAGACAGATGATGCACTTTAAAAAACAGCTGGTGAATTCACTCTAGTATTTATTTATTTATTATTATCATATCATTTTTTAAATGCAGTTTGGCAATGACATTTCAGATATTTTTTTGTAGCCTAGTTACCAAGGTGGGTAGCTGAGCACTCCCTTGTAGTAAGGAAAATTGGACTTTGGATGGATTTTAGATCCAGCCCTTTGCACCTCAAACAACAACACTTTCTTCCACCTAGACGTCACATAGCATGTGTAGCCTATATATTCCTCAAATAATTGTTGAAGAAGTCTATATTTCTGTGGTAATTATGGGAAGGAAAATCCCTGTGACATTGCTGCTTTCACTTTGAGAAATTATTTATTATCAACATAAGACAGGATTCATCGTTGTCACCTTAACTCATATTAGGTGGATTTTCTTGCCCGTATTTAGTCATACCTTTCAAAGGATTATTGCTCAGCCMGCTATTTGCGGTACTGATGCTTGGCAACATGTCAGTAGCACAATGCGASGGAACATAGCTGTTAAATATTCCTGCATAATRGGTRYKATYTTTTATAMCTCTGAGACTTACAGACATCTCCTACACKWGAATGGYWTAAYTRKATGTCTAAACTSCCTATTATGACCYTCAGTAGAATGACTTAAACTYGAAACCAGCATGGTCAATAACTGTGTTGACTCCAGATGAGCTTGTTGGATAAAAATGGGGCCCAATAGTACCACAAAAGCACTGCGTTCTACTCAACTGTGGAGCCATTGATGAGCKCATGTCCCCAGGGGATCAGTCTGTCACAGAGTGTTACAAAATGGCTAGGCAGGGGACAGAAACAACATTTTTCAGACTGCTAAACAGCAACAGCCAGACATCCAGTCCATCAATATGATCAATACTCCTTATTTACTAGTCCCACTTTGGCACCATTCTACAATAAATGCATGTTTTATTCTGGCATGTGGAATGAGGCCAGCCCATGGAGATTTCAGTATTATGTCCAAGGTAGGGTTGTTAATGAATAGTTAATGGGGATGACTCACTGTTTCAAACCAACGTCACACCTTTCTGCGTACATTACAGAAAAGTGTACATTACATATTACAAGGTTTTCTGGGTTTTGTTTCATATGTGAACCTTGTTTAGGTTAAATTAAATGAATTGAAGGATGCAATCATTCAAACAGAAGTTAGTATGGCTCTTTTGATAACGGTAAGGACAATAGCAAAACAGAAATATTGGAAAACTTTGAAAGGACAGACATGCCCTTAGATCATGTTCTCTAACTTAGTAAATACAATGGAATCTCRTATAGTGAGACCAGTGCCAGGTAATACTATTTTATGTGTAGATGAAACCATTTCATGAAGACAAAATCTTGTTAGTGTTSATGTTTTCACGGGGTTCTGTTCAGTCACTACAAACAGAATATTTTCCATCAACACAAATAACCCTGGGAATGTGTGCAGGGACAAACAATTGAAATGGTGGCAACAGCTGTTTTGTGCAGGCCAGCCAACTGAACATAGGTGATGTCAGTAGCACAATGCGAGGGAACATAGCTGTTAAATATTCCTGCATAATTGGTCAAATGTTTTATATCTCTGAGACTTACAGGTGGCGCAGTGGTCTAGGGCACTGCATCGCAGTGCTAGCTGCGCCACCAGAGTCTCTGGGTTCGCGCCCAGGCTGGGCTGGGTTCGCGCCCAGGCTCTGTCGCAGCCGGCCGCAACCGGGAGATCCGTGGGGCGACGCACAATTGGCATAGCGTCGTCCGGGTTAGGGAGGGTTTGGCCGGTAGGGAGGGTTTGGCCGGTAGGGATATCCTTGTCTCAGTATGTAAAAATGTATGCACATGTAAGTCGCTCTGGATAAGAGTGTCTGCTCTTGGCCGGTAGGGATATCCTTGTCTCAGTATGTAAAAATGTATGCACTCTACTGTAAGTCGCTCTGGATAAGAGCGTCTGCTAAATGACTAAAAATGTAAAATGTAAATGTGATCATTCAGTCACAGCTTTTGCTGCAAAATAGAAWAACCCTAAATCATGMTTGGCTGCAATCAGAGGTAGGACCGACSYTGCTGCATCTGTTGATTAGTCATCATCTGAGGTCTGCCAGGGCTGAGAGGCCATGGAGGATTATTTATATTATCTTCCATTAAATCAGAAATGGTGCGAGAGGGCACCCTTGTCAAACACCCCACCGTCCTCACAGATGAGAGAGAACGCCTGCAGATTTGAGATGGGATTTCCAACATGATTTGATGAAGAGGATGGTCATCATGATCAGCATTCCGGACGAGGGCTTCTTTCCCTCCTCTTTTTCTGGATGACTTCTATTGAGGAGGTGCAGAAAGTAACAAGGTTATCGAATCTGTACACATCTAGAAAATGATTAACCGGCGACAGTCTTGAAATTATTTAGTGGTTTGATCAAATTGGGACTGTAGTGTGATCAGAGTGTGATCGAGAAAGAATTCCAGTGCAGGCTTTAAAATAATTATGATTTGAATTTCAGAGTGCAAAATAACATATTAGCACCGTGCAGTGTTTTCAGGACAGACAAGCAAACAATTCCCTCTCCCAAGGTTATGATGCCATTACAATGCCTGTATATTATTCAAATAGACCTGCTTTTCTTATACAAATGAGTAGCAATCGTGAACTGTAGGTGTATCTTTATAACGGGAATCAACAGCATTCAAATTACCAACGTGATTGACAAAAAAAAAACTGCCTTAGCTATTTGAGGAATAACAGCGACATAACTCAAATAGCCTCGTGAAAAGTTGCCCTAATAGCATACTAAGTAACTCTATCATGATACATTGCATTTACAGATACATCTGGTTTATTTGTAATGTGCTTAATTAGTGTGCTCCCGAGTGGCCTTAAGGCACTGCATCTCAGTGCTAGGCGTCACTACAGACACCCTGGTCCGAATCCTGGCTGTTTCACAACCGGCCTTAAATCGTGAGTCCGATAGGGCGGCGCAAAATTGACCCAGCGTCATCCGGGTTTGGCCGGTGTAGGCTGTCATTGTAAATAAGAATTGGTTCTTAACATACTTGCCTTTTTAAATAAAGTAATAAAATAATAATAATAATTAAAAGTAGGCTAATTGTGCTCCTCGTGAAAGCATAGGAAAGAGGAGAGCCAGAGGTGACTTTGGATGGGATGAACCGCTGCCTGAATAATAAGTCATTATATCCATCTACATGAGCCCCTTCATCAGTTAGTCTATGAGGAAACCATTGTGAAGCCTTTGATCTTACTTTCTCATCTCTCTATGCTTGGCTGTTGTATGCATATCAAAGCCCTGGCAAGCCCTGTGAGTTTCACTGAAGACTTTGATGAGTCCATGGAAACATTCATTCACTGCGATGCTGTTGATACACTTGACTATTGATTGGATGGGGGCTTTAATGCTGGGAGCAGCGAAACATGTCCACCACTGGCTTGTTGTCCCACATAATTAACAAGCAAGGTTCATTTGTTCAGTCTCTCCGTTTTGGAGGCGTCAATAACAACGGGTACCTTTGGTGGGGGTGGACTGTGGGAACGGGGGAAATGGGAGTTGAAAGACCCAGTTGTTTACACTCTGCCGCTCCCCTTACTTTTGTAGAGCTCTGTTAATCTAGTTGTATTTAGAAGGATACCTTTATCACATGATCAGGCTGCCCACTTCAATGGTTAGAGATTCCAGGTCTCTCCAGAGATGTTCAATCAGGTTCAAGTCCGGGCTCTGCCTGGGCCACTCAAGGACATTCAGGGACTTGTCCCGAAGCCACTCCTGCGTTGTCTTGGCTATGTGCTTAGGGTCATTGTCCTGTTGGAAGGTGAACTATCACCCCAGTCTGAGGTCCTGAGCAGGTTTTCATCAAGGATCTCTGCCACTTTTATATGTTTACTTACCCTACATTACTCATCTCACTGTACTCTATACCATCTACTGCATCTTGCCTATGCCGTTCTGTACCATCACTCATTCATATATTTGTATGTACATATTCTTCATCCCTTTACACTTGTGTGTATAAGGTAGTTGTGAAATTGTTAGGTTAGATTACTCGTTGGTTATTACGGCATTGTCGGAACTAGAAGCACAAGTATTTCGCTACACTCGCATTAACATCTGCTAACCATGTGTATGTGACAAATACAATTTGATTAGATTTTTTGATTTGTACTTTCCTCCGTTCATCTTTCCCACAATCCTGACTAGTCTCTCAGTCCCTGCCGCTGAAAAACATCCCCACAGCATGAGGCTGCCACCACCATGCTTCACCGTAGGGATGGTGCCAGGTTTCCTCCAGACATGACGCTTGGCATTCAGGCCAAATAGTTCAAACTTGGTTTCATCACACCAGAGAATCTGGTTTGGCTTCCATCTGGCCACTCTACCATAAAGGCCTGATTGATGGAGTACTGTAGAGATGGTTGTTRTTCTGGAAGGTTCTCCCATCTCCACAGAGGAACTCTAGAGCTCTGTCAGAGTGAACATCGGGTTCTTGGTCACCTCCCCTATTATGGCCCTTCTCCCCCGAATGCTCAGTTTGGCCGAGCGGCCAGCTCTAGGAAGAGTCTTGGTGGTTCTAAACTTATTCAATTTAATGATGGAGGCCGATGTGTTCTTGGGGACCTTCAAAGCTGCAGACATTTTTTGGTACCCTTCCCCAGATCTGTACCTCAACACAATCCTGTCTCGGAGCTCTACAGACAATTCCTTCGACCTCATGGCTTGGTTTTTGCTCTGACATGCACTGTCAACTGTGGGACCTTCTATAGACAAGTGTGTGCCTTTCCAAATCATGTACAATCATTTACATTTCCACAGGTGGACTACAATCAAGTTGTAGAAACATCTCAAGGATGATCAATGGAGACAGGATGCAATTGAGCTCAATTTCGTGTCTCATAGCAAAAGGTCTGAATACTTATGTAAATAAGGTATCTGTTTTTCTTGTTTTTAATACATTTGCCAATATTTCCATTATGGGCCAGCATTCCGGAGTCGCCTCTTCACTGTTGACATTGAGACTGGTGTTTTGCGGGTACTATTGAATGAAGCTGCCAGTGAGGTCTGTTTTTCAAATTAGATACTCGAATGTACTTGTCCTCTTGCTCAGTTGGGAGCAAGAGGATGTGTGTGTATGTGATYGTATGTATAGACATGGACAGCATGTGGATAGAATGTGTCTCACCACCTGGATTCGGTCTTATGTAGCAACATTTGAATTTCTGTTTTTTACATTGGARTAAAGTAGAGACTCAGAGCTACAAAATGGTATATCATACACTGCATTTGAGGAAACAATGGGAAAGTAATTCTGCTTTGAAAGTTGATCAACTTGTATACTCACTTTTGAGAAAACCGCCTTTCAACATTCTGGTACTACTATTGGAGAGCCCTTCTTTGTCGACACCCATTCAGCATTGTTCACACCCACTTAAGCCTTAGCCCCACCCATCTCTTTAAGGGTTGAACCGTGCGTTCTCTACTAACTTGCCAGCTACTTCCAGAGAACAACTCACTGAACATTACTCGCCCTATCGCTCTGTGGTTTCGCGTTGACAGCGCACACTGGATGCTCTGGCCAATAAGTAGGGTTGTTCCGAAAGCTCTGACCTCACAACTACAGTCAAACACCTAAGCTAACTGGCTAACATTGGCTAACTACTTCCAGACACATAATGAGAGAACCCCCCACTCTGACCATTTTACTCGCCCTAGCAGAGCTGGTTTGGCTTTTTTCATGTTATCCAGAGCGTTGGTGACTAACTGTGCCGTTATTTACTGCCACATGACATATTCAACAGGTGTTGAGCGTTCAAAATGCATCAGTAATTCTGCGCTCTGGCACACTAAGACAAGTCTTTTTTGTTAAGAAATGTAGCTAGATAGCTAGCTAGGTAAACAATGAATCACAATGCATGTCGTAACGTTAGTTAGCTAGCTAGCTAACAGTGCACTTTAACTTGAAATGAAAATACGTTGTCAAAATTAGAGTGGAGTCTTTTATTGAGACATGTAGCTAGCTATCTAGCTAGCTAAACACTGGACCATAATCAATACTCATGATGTTACTACCCTACATGTCTCTGCAGGTAGCTAACCAACCAGGTTCCATGGCTATAACTAGTCAAGCAAATGTGTCAGATACGAAGAATAAAATCATACACATGACGTTAGCTAGCCAGCCAGCTAGCTAACATTAGCTAGCTAACAGTACACTTGAAATGAATCCACTTTGTCAAAATTAGACGTGTAATATCTGAAAATCTTACCAGTATACATCGTGGTTGGAAAACATCCCCACAGCATGATGCTGCCACCACAATGCTGGTGATGGTGTTCTCGGGGTGATGAGAGGTGTTGGGGTTGCACCAGACATAGGGTTTTACTTGATGGCCAAAAAGTAATATTTTAGGCTCATCTGACCAGAGTACCTTCTTTCATATGTTTGGGGAGTCTCCAACATGCCTTTTGGCTAACACCAATTGTGTTTGCTTATTTCTTTCTTTAAGCAATGGCTTTTTTCTGGCCACTATTCCATAAAGCCCAGCTCTGTGGAGTGTATGACTTAGTGGTCCTATGGACAGATACTCCAATCTCCGCTGTGGAGCTTTGCAGCTCCTTCAGGGTTATCTTTGATCTCTTTGTTGCCTCTCTGATTAATGCCCTCCTTGCCTGGTCTGTGAGTTTTGGTGGGTGGCCTTCTCTTGGCAGGTTTGTTGTGGTGCCATATTCTTTCCATTTTTTAATAATGGATTTAATGGTGCTCCGTGGGATGTTGCAAAGTTTTGGATATTTTTTATAACCCAACCCTGCTCTGCTCTGTACTTCTCCACAACTTTGTCCCTGACCTGTTTTGAGAGCTCCTTGGTCTTCATGGTGCCCCTTGCTTAGTGGTGTTACAGACTCTGGGGCCTTTCAGAACAGGTGTGTATATATACTGAGATCATGTGACAGATCATGTGACACAGATTGCACACAGGTGGACTTTATTTAACTAATTATGTGACTTCTGAAGGTAATTGGTTGCACCAGATCTTATTTAGGGGCTTCATAAGTTCTTTTTTTCATTTCACTTCACCCATTTAGACTATTTTGTGTACGTATATTCATTACATGAAATCCAAATAATCCATTTAAATTACAGGTTGTCATGCAACAAAATAGGAAAAACTCCAAGGGGGATGAATACTTTTGCACGGCACTGTATGTAGTATATCTGAAGAATACATAGGATAGAATAGTAATAGTTGAATTTCAGTTTATGCATGTCAAGTATAAATGTGAAGTCGCCCCCCTATTAAGACAGTGACTACCGCACTGTTGGGAGCCTGTAGACTTACTTTGCTCTTGAACAAGGGACATTCAGCCTCTCTCTCTCGTTCTTTGGCAGAAGAATGTGAAGAAACGTGCCCGAAGTGTCTAACGGAACTAGAGAGTCAGCTTCCCCCGGTCTCCTTAGAGACATTCTCCCTCTCTCCATCTGAGGAGGAAGAAGTGTTCCCTAGTTGCATTACTCTATGCTTGCAAACAGATAGACACTCTGCTCGGTGGTGACAGTAAACATCAGAGCGGGAGAACGCCTCCTCCCTAATGAGACCCAGTGTGAGATGGGAGCCCTATAATCTTCTGGTGCTTGGGCTGCTGTCAATATAGACAGCGGGACTGTAGCGTTGCCAAGTCCTTAGAGGAAGCTTAGATACAATCAAAGGTACATCAACAGTTGGCACATCAGACACACCCTAAATCTAATCCCCAAACCCACACGCTACTTCCTCCTAAAGAGGAACAACAGGAACTCAACCTCTCGGTGCACCACCATGGATATGTGCGTTGTGTAGGCTATTCATTAGAGGGAACGTCTCCCAAACAAAGATGTGCAATCGCTTTCAAAATGAGTGTAATGTTGGATAGCTTGATGGATTTGTTATTCATTAAATGGCTTGATGATATGTAGTGTTATCCATTGTCATTGGAAGTCCAGTACAACAAAGGATAAAAGGGAAGATCATGTAAACAGTTAGGGACAGTAGCACACACTCAGATTTTGCACCTATATCCCTGGACTAGAAAGAGATGTTCTGACCTTTACAAGGCCTAACAATGTACAGGAAAGTTATTACTCTTTATCTGCGTGATACTCTACTGCAATTCATAATGGCCTGTAGGCAACGTGAATCCACAGAGCATATCAATTACTGCACATCATAGGTTTTGCAGTTATCTAATTAGTGTATTAACTGTGACGATACAGCCTKTTCTGTGGGGGAAGGTGTATTGTTCAGTAAAGGAATATGTCTGGCAATGTCTGTAGATACATTATCTTCGATCTTATTGAGGATTGACCCTGTAGTATTACAGAATTACCTGTATTATGTTGGCAGGGAAAGGTAAATTAATTATCCAAGCTAATTCCACTAGCATTTATCTACTTAGGGGTGTAAACGTTGATAGATCTCCCCATTAGTCTGCAAATGTAATTGCATAGTGCGGTTTGCTAACCTATTTTAGAGACATCCCTAAGATTAGTGTGGATACAAGGTGCTGGAGAAACATGCCATTGTGAACTTAACAGGCTATGTTCAGCTACTGTGCAGTTGTGCTCTTTCTTTCTGTATCATCCTCCATACCCACAACAAAAGCCTATCCCACAAATAAATACATTTAGCATTAAACCACATAAAGAAAACCCCTTTTAGCATCTTTTAAGAAAAATAGGACAGAAAACTAGTTGCATTTCTGCACAACAATTTAAACAATCATTACTGGTTCACTGATGTACTGTATGTGTGGGCTGGAGAGAAAAAACATCAGTCCCCTTTTCAGAACAGCACATAAAACAATGAAATATCCTAAAGGATGATTTTGACTTAGACTGGAGTGCCAAGCTCTGTGCACAGTACATCCCTTAGATAAACAACAACATGTGATACTCCCCCTCAAAGAGCGACCAGTAAAATAACCATCAGTGGGTGGTAAAGAAAATGGTTGATGGTTAGTCACTTTAAAATCCCCGAAACCGCTGTTACCAAAAAAGACTGAGGAAGCAATGCACTGTGAGAGAGGRGTCTAAGTGACTGTCGTTGACTGGCTTACTGAATACAGACATCAAACAGTTGTGTGACACCTGGAAAAGGATGGTGTAGTTACCGTAGGTCATGCATTAGTAATAGCTCATCCCACACGGATAATGTCATTGTGTACATAGTAGATCTCATCAAAGGCAGTAAGCCACTATACAGTAGGTTGGTGCTGTAATAACATGTTTAATTCTTAAAGATCTATGAACTATGTATGAGGTACATAGTCTATGTTTTATCTCCATACTTCACCTGTCAATGCTCTGGAGAACAAGCGACAGGAAGTACAGTATTCCTGTTTTTTTATGCCCTCAAAAGCAAGTAAGAATGGATTTCCTTTGCCCCTCAAAGTTTTTTCTTTTATAAATGAAAATACAACATGATTCTTGGCCATATGACTAACACTAGTGGGTCGATGCCCTATCCAATGTTTTTCCATTATCGAAGTCTGGGTCTCTGTGAAATCATTATTCCTGAACTCCAGAACATCTCCGGATCAATGCAACTGATTCAGAACACTGAGCACTTTTCATCACTAAATGATGATGTAACGTCTCAGAGAGTTCCCGCATCTTAATCAGGATTAAGACTTAATGGCTACTATTGATTCCATTATTACTCATCCAGCGTTGTCTACCTTTTTAATTGTGTTACAAATAGCTTTAATTCTGCCAAGACCGGCCTGGAACCCCTCCATTAATTTAGATAATTAGCATTTTCTAGAATTTTCACATGAAACCCAAATACACTGCTCAAAAAAATAAAGGGAACACTTAAACAACACAATGTAACTCCAAGTCAATCACACTTCTGTGAAATCAAACTGTCCACTTAGGAAGCAACACTGATTGACAATAAATTTCACATGCTGTTGTGCAAATGGAATAGACAACAGGTGGAAATTATAGGCAATTAGCAAGACACCCCCAATAAAGGAGTGGTTCTGCAGGTGGTGACCACAGACCACTTCTCAGTTCCTATGCTTCCTGGCTGATGTTTTGGTCACTTTTGAATGCTGGCGGTGCTTTCACTCTAGTGGTAGCATGAGACGGAGTCTACAACCCACACAAGTGGCTCAGGTAGTGCAGCTCATCCAGGATGGCACATCAATGCGAGCTGTGGCAAGAAGGTTTGCTGTGTCTGTCAGCGTAGTGTCCAGAGCATGGAGGCGCTACCAGGAGACAGGCCAGTACATCAGGAGACGTGGAGGAGGCCGTAGGAGGGCAACAACCCAGCAGCAGGACCGCTACCTCCGCCTTTGTGCAAGGAGGAGCAGGAGGAGCACTGCCAGAGCCCTGCAAAATGACCTCCAGCAGGCCACAAATGTGCATGTGTCTGCTCAAACGGTCAGAAACAGACTCCATGAGGGTGGTATGAGGGCCCGACGTCCATAGGTGGGGGTTGTGCTTACAGCCCAACACCGTGCAGGACGTTTGGCATTTGCCAGAGAACACCAAGATTGGCAAATTCGCCACTGGCGCCCTGTGCTCTTCACAGATGAAAGCAGGTTCACACTGAGCACATGTGACAGACGTGACAGAGTCTGGAGACGCCGTGGAGAACGTTCTGCTGCCTGCAACATCCTCCAGCATGACCGGTTTGGCGGTGGGTCAGTCATGGTGTGGGGTGGCATTTCTTTGAGGGGCCGCACAGCCCTCCATGTGCTCGCCAGAGGTAGCCTGACTGCCATTAGGTACCGAGATGAGATCCTCAGACCCCTTGTGAGACCATATGCTGGTGCGGTTGGCCCTGGGTTCCTCCTAATGCAAGACAATGCTAGACCTCATGTAGCTGGAGTGTGTCAGCAGTTCCTGCAAGAGGAAGGCATTGATGCTATGGACTGGCCCGCCCGTTCCCCAGACCTGAATCCAATTGAGCACATCTGGGACATCATGTCTCGCTCCATCCACCAACGCCACGTTGCACCACAGACTGTCCAGGAGTTGGCGGATGCTTTAGTCCAGGTCTGGGAGGAGATCCCTCAGYAGACCATCCGCCACCTCATCAGGAGCATGCCCAGGCGTTGTAGGGAGGTCATACAGGCACGTGGAGGCCACACACACTACTGAGCCTCATTTTGACTGGTTTTAAGGACATTACATCAAAGTTGGATCAGCCTGTAGTGTGGTTTTCCACTTTAATTTTGAGTGTGACTCCAAATCCAGACCTCCCCATGGAGGTTGATAAATTTGATTTCCATTGATAATTTTTGTGTGATTTTGTTSTCAGCACATTCAACTATGTAAAGAAAAAAGTATTTAATAAGAATATTTCATTCATTCAGATCTAGGATGTGTTATTTTAGTGTTCCCTTTATTTTTTTGAGCAGTGTATATACTAAATACTATGCATCATCAGGAATGAGCTTATTTCAGTGAAAATGTCAGGGACCCACTGTACAAATCAGGGGTTTCCAGATGTTAGATTATCAGAGGCATCAGGATAGGACCTAAAGCCAGTGCACTCTCGCCCTTACCCAAGAGTCCTACTAAACCCATTACTTTCCTGGGTTGCCATTTGATTAACTGTGGTCATTGATTCCCAAAGGAAATGAGTCAAGTAGAACATCACCTGATCAAAGCTGTCAAATCCCTAATGGGGGAGAGCTGCTGGAAATGATTGTGGGAGGGAGGCCACACCAGGGACGTGGGAGGTGACATTTTCCTAATGTAAAACCTGAACACACATTCCTGTTTGGTTCKTTTATAGCTCATATTAGCCCCAGGGCTTATGTGTTATGCCTAAGCAATAAAGAAAGGAATCAAAGCCTTGCAGAAATTTTAAACACGTGTTGTATTTGGAAAGAAGAAACTTCTCATATTTGATTTTGATATTTGTATTTTCTGGACAGTTTATACATTGCCTCTTTATAGAAATAGGCCTACATCATCACTCTTAGATTTAGGGATGAGTTTTTTAATTGACATATTATAATAATAATGATCTGTTAAGCATTTGTTTTGTATTTCTATGTTTTATGAGGAGAAGGCTTTTGTGGACTTTCTCCCCAAGGTGCTGTGATACAGAGCTACATCTGACTGGGAGCAAGGCCGAAACACACCAGGCACAATGACAGTGGTAGAACTAGGAAATGTTCTATTCTACAAATCATAAGAGTGCCAATGGCTCTGTTGTTGGGAAGGCGCCTGCCAGGTGGTTCGGGGGATGGATACGAGACTGGTGAGGAGAGTGGAGAGTTAATTGGCACATAGCAGTCAGAGACACTGACTTCCAGCACCAGGACAGTTGACTGCTAGAGGTGAMCCATCAGCAGCACAGAACACTGCTCCCTGCCAGAGGTGAAATAGCATGCTGTCAGAGGGGACGAACCACACAACTAGCATACAAGGGCAAGCTGGGCTMCCCAAGGAAAAATAACCAGGCTGGTGCTGCCACACAGGCCCTAAAAGGGAAGCATGACACATGCAACAACAATCTGTCCCATAAGATGGTTAACAGGCTGGCATAGAGAGGATGTTGGGCGGTAGAAGCCAACCTGGCACCAATGACTTGACTCTGCCCCCATAGGTAAATATCTTGGCAAGTGCGTGTTGCACTGCTCTGTGAGCTGAGCCAGAGATAGAGCTGTGAGCTCTGAGGTGGAACACAGAGGTGTCGGGAATATTATGGAGCCCTCCTGTTTCCTGTGTCAGTGGCTAASGAGAAGCTTCAGGCTTCCCTGTCATCGTTGAGTGTCACGTGGGTTATAAATAATTATTAACTTGACAAGTGAACAAAATAGCGAAGACCATCGCGATTTTGTTTCATACACATTTGTGACCGACCGGCTCAATTCGGACTTATGTAGCAACATTTGAAATTGTGTTTTTTACATTGGATAAAAGTAGAGACTCAGAGCTAGAAAATGGTACATCATACATTACAGTTGAGGGAAAAGTAATTCTGCTTTGAAAGTTGATAAACATGTAACCTCACTTTTGAGAACATGGCCTCTAATTGATTTGGTGCACCTACTGGAGAGCTCTTCTTTGTCTACAGTACAACCATTCAGCATCGTTCACACCCTCTTATGGTGTAGCCCCAACCAGCTGTTTAAGGATTCACATGTGAGGCCATGTACTAAACAACCAATGATTTCAAGACTAAAGGCTGGCTTTTTACTACGGGTGTGTTCATAAATTCAATCTGGAGTGCCAGAGTGTGCTCTGAGTGCACTTTGGGCATTCGTAAACTCAGAGCGTTGTCAGATTGTCCGTTCATAAATTCAGAGCGTTTCGCTCTCGGAGCATTCAGAGCGCACACTGGACGCTCTGGCAGAGGAGTAGGGTTGATCCAAGCATTCTGACCTAACAACAGCAGTCAAGCACCCAAGCTAACTGGCTAATGTTGGCTAGCATGCTACAAATGAGGGAACAGCTCACTGACCATTTTACTCGCCCTAGCAGAGCTGGTTAGGCTGTTTTATGTTATCCAGAGCTTTGGTATCCAGAGATTTTTCCAATGTTTACTGACAAAGGCCATATTCAACGGGTGTTGAGCATTCGTAAATTCGTCAGTTAGTCTGCTCTCTGGCATACTCAGACGAGTGCTCTGAAATTAGAGTAGATAGCCAGAGCGAATTGACCAACAGTTGTCGCAGTGACATCATGAACATTCTATTGTAATGGTTGAATCTGCAGGTAGCTAACCAACCAGGTTCTATGTTAGCTAGCTAGCTAACATTAGGCTATAACTAGCAATGCAAATGGCTCTGAGATACGAATAATATTACTACACAGATCATACACGTAACGTTAACTATCGAGACAGCCAGCTAGATAGCTAGATAACATTACTCTTTAACTCGAAATGAAAACAACTTTCTGACAATATTAGAAATATTTTGAAATAATATCTGAAAATGTAGCTAGCTAGACTATTTTACCCGTATACATGGATGGACGCTTCTCCCTCTCTGTCACGTTTCCTTAGTTTAAAGATGTAATGTGGAGACTTCTGCGTGTTATCTTTTCGAAACAGTCTGCATATTTGCAATCAAACGCCAGAATTTTCTCCATCTCTTTCTAATTCCACCGTGCATTCCAACGATTTCAAAACTCGGTCCTCCAGAAAGTGGAGAGCAACACCTTTGCAGTGATATCTTTAAAAAAAGCTGCGTTAGAAAGGATTACCTACACATATTGACCAGCTCATGTTATAGACAGAAGCTTGCTACATGGCAGACCAATCCGAACTCATCTCTTGGCATGTCCAGCCCACCCGCTATCTCAGCCAATCATGGCCAGCAGGAAGGTTCCTGTCTTTTTCTGTGGCTAACCCAGCTAGGCTCGTAATTTAAAACATTTATTCATATTTACAGATGGCATACAAGTTTGTTATTAAGGCACATGAAAGTTCACATGTTCCAGAAGGCATTTCTGCCAAACTCATAGCCAGAGGGAGAATGTCACGTCCTGACCTTAGAGATCCTTTTTATGTCTCTGTTTTGGTTGGTCAGGGCGTGAGTTTGGGTGGGCATTCTATGTCTGGTMTTCTATGTTGTCCTTGTGTTGTATTTCTGTGTGTTTGGCAGCTGTCTATCATTGTCTCTGATTGAGAATCATATTTAGGTAGCCTGTTCCCACCTGTGTTTGTGGGTGGTTGTTTCCGGTTTAGTGTTTGTGTCACCTTTCAGGACTGTGAGTTTGTCGTGTTTGTTGTTTTGTTTAGTGTTGCATATTTTATTAAATGATATGAACACTTCCCATGCTGCACCTTGGTCCGATCCTTGCTACTCCTCCTCAGACGAAGAGGAAATCCGTTACAGAACCACCCACCAACAAAGGACCAAGCAGCGTGGGAACATGGACTCCTGGACATGGGAGGAGAAAAAAGGAGCTGGAGACAGCAAAAGCGGAGCGGCGACGCTATGAGGAATTGGCGCGAGGAAAAGTGCACGAGAGGCAGCCCCAGAATTTTTTTTTTTTGGGGGGGGGGGCACACGGGGAGATTGGCTGACTCAGGTAGGAGACCTGAGCCAACTCCCCGTGCTTACCGTGGCGAGAGTGTGACTGGGCAGGCACCGTGTTATGCGGTGAAGCGCACGGTGTCCCCAGTGCGCACGCATAGCCCGGTGCGTTACATCGCAGCTCCTCGAATCGGCCGGGCTAGAGTGGGCATCGAGCCAGGAAGGATGATGCCGGCTCAGCGCATCTGGTCTCCTGTGCATCTCCTCGGCCCGGGGTATACGGCACCAGCCCTACGGACGGTGTCTCTAGTTCGACAGCACAGCCCAGTGCGGCCTATTCCAACTCCCCGRACTTGCCGGGCTACAGGGGTGATCCAGCCAGGACGAGTGGTGCTAGCTCTGCGCTCGAGACCGCCACTGCGACTCCACGGTCCAGTGCATCCGGTGCCTCGGCCAAGGACAAGGCCTCCTGCATGTCTCCCCAGCCTGGTGAGTTCTGTGCCTGTGCTAAGCACTAACCCTCATGTATGTCTCCCCAGCCTGGTGAGTCCCGTGCCTTCTCCCAGAGCCAGGCCTCCTGTGTGTCTCTCCACTCCAGTGATAATCCATGGCAAGAAGCCTCCAGGGATAATCCATGGCACGAAGCCTCCAGTGATGATCAATGGCACGAAGCCTCCAGTGATGATCCATGGCAAGAAGCTTCCAGTGATAATCCATTGCAAGAAGCCTCCAGTGATAATCCATGGCACGAAGCTCCAGTGATGATCAATGGCAGAAGCCTCCAGTGATAATCCATGGCCAAAAGCCTCCAGTGATAATCCATTGCACGAAGCCTCCAGTGATAATCCATGGCACGAAGCCTCCAGTGATGATCCATGGCACGAAGCCTCCTGTGAGGATCCATGGCACGAAACCTCCAGTGAGGATCCATGGCACGAAGCCTCCGGTGAGGATCCATGGCATGAGGCCTCCAACGAAGGACGTCAGTCCGGAGCCTCCAGCAACACCTTCTAGTCTGGAGCCTCCAGCAACACCTTCTAGTCTGGAGCCTCCAGCGTCGCCCTCTAGTCCGGAGCCTCCAGCGTCGCCCTCTAGTCCGGAGCCTCCAGCGTCGCCCTCTAGTCCGGAGCCTCCAGCGTCGCACTCTAGTCCGGAGCCTCCAGCGTCGCCCTCTAGTCCGGAGCCTCCAGCGACGCCCTCTAGTCCGGAGCCTCCAGCGTCGCCCTCTAGTCCGGAGCCTCCAGCGTCTCCCTCCTGTCCGGAGCAGCCGGCGTCTCCCTCCTGTCCGGAGCAGCCGGAGTCTCCCTCCTGTCCGGAGCAGCCGGAGTCGCCGTCCGTCAGTCAGGAGCTGCCGGAGCCGCCCGTCACTCCGGCGCTGCCGGAGTCTCCCGCCGGAGCCGCCCGTCTATTCGGGACCCGCTGCAAGGGTCCCCAGTCTGGGGTCGGCGGTAAGGGTCCCCGCTCCAGAGGCGCCACCTAAGTGGGCCAAGACTAAGGTGGGGTCCCCGCACCAGAGCCGCCACCGCGGTGAAATGCCCACCCAGACCCTCCCCTATAGGTTCAGGTTTTGCGGCCAGAGTCCGCACCTTTGGCGGGCGGCTCAGGAGGGAGACTGATTGAGAATCATATTTAGGTAGCCTGTTCCCACCTGTGTTTGTGGGTGGTTGTTTCCGGTTTAGTGTTTGTGTCACCTTTCAGGACTGTGCGTTTGTCGTGTTTGTTGTTTTGATTAGTGTTGCATATTTTATTAAATGATATGAACACTTCCCACGCTGCACCTTGGTCCTCTTCTTCTCCTCCAGACGACAAGCGTTACAGAGAAAATGTAAAAATGGATTGGCAATGAGTCTTAAGGACACCAATCAATTTTATATTTTAAATCAATACTGTTTCTCAGAGTGCACACAAATGGCATTTCATTTTAAAACTGGTCTGTTTCTGAACAGCAAATCCAACAGCACTTTCTACTGTATGTGAACATTAATGGTCAAATAGTCCCAGCACTTTTTAAAGGGCTGTTGGGGGACTGAAATGGTAGCCCAAACAGTACGCCGCTTTCGTTCCCAAACAAACCACAGTATGTTCCTCACATTAACATAGTGACAGCTGTGCTTGAAATCACTGTGGCAAGACTAATAAGGATTTGATAAAATATAACTATTTTCTCTATAGAGATTATTATCATTATGCAATTTGCCATATTTTAGTTAAGAAATAATGAAAGAACAATTAATCAGAGTCTCTTTGATTCAGATGCAGTTTTTTGCAGTCACCAAATGGGCTGTATGCTCTTAAAACCTATTTATTATCATGTGACTATACAAATACTTCCAATCAGACATGGGTTTAAGTGTATAAGATGAAAATGCATAATATTATATAATATAAATTGTCACTTAGTGTTCAGGACAGTAGAAATAAACACTGTTTCTAACCACTGAAGGTTGTGGTAATTCATCCTCTTACAGGGAATATGTTACAGCCTTCACATGTGTCAAGTACAAAAAGACAATGTGGTGAATCTGCCCTGTGACTTCACCAGGACTTATCTGACTGGGCACTGCTAGCCTGGCACAGAGACTGGCAGATGTGCTGGACCTGACAATGGCCAAACYAGAAGCTTTATCACAGGCATCAAGCAGAGCAGAATGAAAGAGAGAGAGAGGGCCTGGACTCCAACACAGGACCCAGGCAGTCATGAGTGGAGCAGGCTAGTGTGAACCAGCCCACATGTGACCTATGGCAGCAGTGCTTCAAGCACGACCAAATCCTGGCATCTGGCCCCTCCATTTCTAACCTGTTTTCAGCTCAGCCCTCTGGCTCCCGGCAAAATAGTTGCTATTCAGATCTTGTATTGCATAATTTCCATGACCAGGGGTGCAGGAGTGAAGTAGAATACCGCTCCCTCACACGCATCTCACAATAAATATTTATGAACACATTTGAATAATGTGCTTTTGTAATTACAAAATGTCATTTGGATCTGTGCAACAAAAAAAGCCGCCAAGGAGGAGAATGGCATTCTGCTCAGGAAAGGGAAATATTCAGACGTGAGTTGGATTCATTCTGGGTCATGTATGGTTAAGTGGCCCGGAAACTAGGAGGATGCCCATGAGCAAAGCCCAGCACACCTGGGTTACTATTTGTGAAAATAAAATATATCCAGCCTATCAATGATTCACCAGCCTTACTAAATAATAATGCCTGTGTGGCAACAGCCAAGGCTACCATAACTCCTGCTCAGTATGCAAGGCTTGGGTTTATGCTTCAGTGACCTAATATGGGTTCTCCACCAGATATCACCTTTGTTTCCCCTTTAAGGGACAATGTGTATTTTTGAGACAACCTGACATCACGCTGGGACATATGGTAGATATTGGAGTTGTGCATGCTGCATCTCCCAGGGTGTAACACATTGCATTGTGTGAAAAGTGGCACATTGTAATGTGCAACACATGGTCCACTCTAGAGAGACACAGTGGGAGGGGGATGACTGGACTGGAGGAGAGGGAGAAGAACAAATCAGGACATGTTTTAGGGGATACTTTAGGGGATAAAGATGTAAAAATGTGAAGAGGTGCTCCAGCCTATAACAGTCTCTCAGTCTACAGAGCTCTATTTACTAGGTCTTGATGACAGGTGCTCAGCTAGCTAATGTCTGAACGTCTTATGTTTCCTGGAAAAGATAGAAAGACAGACCATTAGTTAAGAATTATAGCAAGATGGGCTTGTAGTGCTTCAACTGAATCGTGATCGTCTAATACCGTTCAGAAATATGGCTTTTCAGACTATTAGAAACTGTGGATATCCAGATATGTCATTCATCACATAGAAGTAAACACATTCAATATTTAATCAGAGAACAGAAGAGACAATGGTGTTGCAATAGCTAGAGTGGCTTTTCTATAACAACCATGGCAGAAAAACTGCACATTTTACTTTTATTACAGGCTTTCTGCAATTACATAATTCATCAGTTTCACAATTGTATTTTTATTTTTATTTTTAATACACGGCAATGCATCATCTAGTGATGGCAATCATTGTGAATATAAATTTGGGAAGTGGGTTATTTATTTTCCGTCTTTCAATGATTCAACTTTACTGATCAGGATATCTTTAAGACCTGCGGTTGTGCCTCATCTGATGTACTATTGTGAGTCAATCTCCTTTCTCTTTGAACATCCTCCACCATGCAGTCCATTCACGTCTAACAAGCTTATTTTGATTTGTTTCTTCTTCCAGAGCTGATTTCTGGTTTAGTTGTATGGTGTGTAGCCATCATGAAACAAGTCCCATTTATATTCCGCCAGCGTTGTAAAAGCAGTAATCCTTATAGTCCTAAAGGGAGCTATTTGAAAATAATCAATACTAACATTGGTGTGGTTCAAAGGCCTCTCTTTCTCTTGGCGAATTAGCAATAGCTTGTGAAAATGAAACGACCGGGAGTGTTCGGTTGGACCTACATAAGGTGAAGTCAATGGCCCGTATACTGGTGCTTGTAAAGAACTGATGGTAAGGGGGGTTTTTCCGAACTAGCTGGCTTCCCTATGTATACTCGGTACGGTGAATGCAACAAACACAATCCCTGTGTGTTAGCTGCCAGGCATTTGTCAATGAAAAAGATAATGACAATGAGGGGTGAACATTATGTCCATAAACTACATGATTTCTAACTGCATGTTCAATTTCTCAGTCGGCAGGTGTTTGAGAGTACGGCTGAAATCGACAAAGAATATTGTAACAGGGAGCACCCAAATTGCTGGAGTCTGAGTGCTTTGTGAAAGAGGCTACTTTAACCTCATATTCTGTTGATGCATCATGCACATTTGTTTAGGTTATGGGATGTTTTGATCATAATTTTACTGTCAGTTGGATTCTGTTAAATTGAAGATGTTCTAGGAGGGTGATTTGAGTTATGATAAAAGATGTTCTATTCTGAGGACACAAACTGCTCTGGCGTTAGTTAGATGAGGGCCAGGTGTGGTGGATCCCCACCAGTCCAGTTGGATTCCCACCAGGATTAACACAGTCTAATCTACAGTGTTGGAGAAACATTGTCTCCACCTCCTATATAAAGGGAGCGTAATCTGTTTCACCCCAGGCTGAAAACAATAATTCAAAAAATAACTGAGGGAAAAAGTTGGAATGGACTTTGAACAGGACAAGCCTTTCGTCTCTAGTGAAAATTGTGTTAATTAATGCATGACCTGTAAATGTGTTTTTGTCATGTTATTGTTTTAAATATATATATGTTACCCCCTTTTTGTCATATCCAATTGGTAGTTACAGTCTTGTCCCATCGCTGCAACTGCTGTACAGCCTCGAGAGAGAGGCAAAGGTCGAGAGCCGTGCGTCCCCCGAAACACAACCTTGCCAAGACACAATGCACGCTTAACCCAGAAGCCAGCCGCACCAATGTGTCAGAGGAAACACCGTACACCTMGCGACCATGTCAGCATGCATGCGCCCAGCCCACCACAAGAGTTGCAACAGCGCGATGGGACAAGAACATCTTGGCTGGCCATACCCTCTCCTAACCCAGACGATGCTGGACCATTTTTGCGTCGCCTCATGAGTCTCCTGGTTACAGCCAGCTGCGACACAGACAGGTATCGAACCAGCATCTGCAGCAACGCTGCTTGCACTGCAAAGAAGTGTCTTAAACGTTTTTTTAAATGGGGCAGAGGAGCTGGTTGAGTTCATGCGAGTGACGAGTTGACTGCACAAAGGAGTAAACCACACTATCACTCATAAGCAATTTGGCAGTACGGCCAGAATATTGCTCTGGCAACTAGAAGGAGTGATACAATATCTCAGTTTCAAGGTAAGAAGCTTTGTGTGTCATCAGTCAGTCACATACAGGAACCAACCATGATTACAGTGGCTTGCGAAAGTATTCACCCTCTTTGGCATTTTTCCTATTTTGTTGCCTTACAACCTGGAATTAAAATAGATTTTTGGGGGGTTTGTACCATTTGATTTACACAACTTGCCTACCACTTTGAAGATGCAAAATATTTTTCATTGTGAAACGAACAAGAAATAAGACAAAAACACTGAAAACTTGAGCGTGCATAACTATTCACCCCCCAAAGTCAAAACTTTGTAGAGCTACCTTTTGCAGCAATTACAACTGCAAGTCTCTTGGGGTATGTCTCTATAAGCTTGGCACATCTAGCCACTGGGATTTTTGCCCATTCTTCAAGGCAAAACTGCCCCAACATCTTCAAGTTGGATGGGTTCCGCTGGTGTACAGCAATCTTTAAGTCATACCACATATTGTCAATTGGATTGAGGTCTAGGCTTTGACTAGGCCATTCCAAGACATTTACATGTTTCCCCTTAAACCACTCGAGTGTTGCTTTAGCAGTATGCTTATGGTCATTGTCCTGCTGGAAGGAGAACCTCCGTCCCAGGCTCAAATCTCTGGAAGACTGAAGCAGGTTTACCTCAAGAATTTCCCTGTATTTACTGCCATCCATCATTCTTTCAATTATGACCAGTTTCCCAGTCCCTGCCGGTGAAAAACATCCCCACAGCATGATGCTGCCATCACCATGCTTCACTGTGGGGATGTTGTTCTTGTGGTGATGAGAGGTGTTGGGTTTGCGCCAGACATGGCGCTGTCCTTCATGGCCAAAAAGCTCAATTTTCGTCTCATCTGACCAGAGTACCTTCTTCCATATGTTTGGGGAGTCTCCCACATGCCTTTTGGTGAACACCAAATGTGTTTGCTTATTTCTTTCTTTAAGCAATGGCTTATTTATGGCCACTCTTCCGTAAAGCCCAGTTCTGTGGAGTGTATGGCTTAAAGTGGACCTATGTACAGATACTCCAATCTCCCCTGTGGAGCTTTGCAGCTCCTTCAGGGTTATCTTTGGTCTCTTTGTTGTCTCTCTGATTAATTCCCTCCTTGCCTGGTCTGTGAGTTTTGGCGGGCGGCCCTCTCTTGGCAGGTTTGTTGTGGTGCCATATTCTTTCCATTTTTTAATAATGGATTTAATGGTGCTCTGTGGGATGTTCAAAGTTTCTGATATTTTTTTATAACCCAACCCTGATCTGTACTTCTCCACAACTTTGTCCCTGACCTGTTTGGAGAGCGCCTTGGTCTTCATGGTGCCCCTTGCTTGGTGGTGCCCCTTGCTTAGTGGTGTTGCAGACTCTGGGGCCTTTCAGAACAGGTGTGTGTATATATACTGAGATCATGTGAAACTCAGAATGCACACATGTGGACTTTATTCAACTAAATATGTGACTWCTGAAGGTAATTGGTTGTACCAGATCTTATTTAGGGGCTTCATAGCAAAGGGGGTGAATACATGTGCACGCARCACTTTTCTGTTTATTTTTTAAATTTCACTTCACCAATTTGGACTATTTTGTGTATGTCCATTACATGAAATCCAAATAAAAATAAATGTATATTACAGGTGGTAATGCAACAAAATAGMAAAAACTCCAAGGGGGATGAATACTTTTGCAAGTCGCTGTATATGACTTGTCTGAGTAGCAGTATAAAATGACTTTTCATGAAGCTTGTAGTGAGTTCGTGAGCCTCTTCGGCCGTGATAATAAAGATTGCTTTATTTACTATGATTTGAGTCCTTAGTGGTGAATGTCCACGACATCACAAACAGATGTGGCCGAGACAGATTGGAGACAGATTGAGCACGGTTGGAATGCTGTTGTTGTTTGGCCTTTGCTACTGTAGCTCAGCGACCTTCAAGCCACCGTCATAATGGTAGTGGTTGTATTCTCTAATGGAAAGCAATATAGCTATATACAGTTGAAGTCGGAAGTTTACATACACTTAGGTTGGAGTCATTAAAACTCGTTTTTCAACCACTCCACAAATTTCTTGTTAACCTCTCTTGGGTAGGGGGCAGTATTTTCACCTCCGGACGAAAAGCGTGCCCAAAGTAAACTGCCTGTTACTCAGGCCCAGAAGATAGGATATGCATATAATTGGTAGATTTGGATAGAAAACACTCTAGAATAATGTCTGTGAGTATAACAGAACTGATCTGGCAGGCGAAACCCAGAGGACAAACCATCCAGGTTTGCCCATAAGAAGTTAACAAACTATAGTTTGTCAGAGACAACGATAAACAGCTGCCTGTAACGGTCGTCTTGTGGTGAATGAGCGGACCAAGGCGCAGCGGGTGATGAGTACATAATGAATTTAATTGAGAAAAGAATAACGATGACGAAGCACACTTTAGAATAATCAAAAACGAACTAAACAGACCTGAACATGAGAACTACATCAAACGAAGAACGCAACGAACAGGAAAAACGAATGAACGAACGAGACAGTACCGTGTGGTGCAACAAAACACAGACACAGCGACAATCACCCACAAACAAACAGTGAGAACAGCCTTCCTTAAATATGGTTCTCAATCAGAGGAAACGTCAAACACCTGCCTCTAATTGAGAACCATATCAGGCAACACATTAAACCCAACATAGAAACACAACACATAGAATGCCCACCCCAACTCACGCCCTGCCCAACTAAACACATACAAAAACAAGAGAAAACAGGTCAGGAACGTGACACTGCCTCTGATTGGGAACCATATCAGGCCACCATAGACATACAAAACACCTAGACCTACAACAACCTTTTACATACAAAACCCTAGACAATACAAAAACTAACATACCCACCCTAGTCACACCCTGACCTAACCAAAATATAAAGAAAACAGAGATATCTCAGCTCAGGGCATGACAGCGGTGATCCTTACTAGGATTAAATGTCAGGAATTGTGAAAAACTGAGTTTAAAGGTATTTGGCTAAGGTGTATGTGTCACGCCCTGGCCTTAGTATTCTTTGTTTTCTTAATTATTTTGGTTAGGTCAGGGTGTGACATGGGGAATGTATGTGGTTTTTGTAGTGTCTAGGGTGGTTGTAAGGTTTAGGGGGTTTATAGAGTAGTTGGGTTTATGTTTAAGTATAGTAGTCTAGCTGTGTCTATGGTTGAGTGTAGGTATCTAGGAAAGTCTATGGTTGCCTGAATTGGGTCTCAATTAGAGACAGCTGGTTATTGTTGTCTCTGATTGGGAGCCATATTTAAGGCAACCATAGGCTTTAGCTGTTTGTGGGGACTTGTCTATGTTGAATGTTTGTAGCATGTGTGTGTGTGCACTACGTTTATAGCTTCACGGTTGTTTTTGGTTTTGTTTAGTTTGTAATAGTGTTTCGTTTCATGTTCATCTTCGTAGTAAAATAAAAGAAGATGGCTTTATTTCCACATGCTGCGTTTTGGTCGTCCTTCCTCCACACGATCGTGACAGTATGTAAACTTCTGACTTCAACTGTATAATAGAACATTTGAGATTTGAGCAATTTAATTACCTACCTAGCCATTTAACCATTTTCACTAATGTAAACTACAGTAAGCTGTGTTATGTTTCAAGAACAGACTGTACTGTACAAATAAATCTCGTGAAATAGTTTGTTGGTATGCAAAACATGGGTGGTTGACAAATAGTAGTTCACAGCCAGTCTCTGTTGGGCTACAGCTGAAGCCTGGGTTGTGGTTAGAAACATGGCTTCATCTGGGTCTCCAGAAAATGTGAGGTTTTGTGGGTCGCAATGCAAAATAGTTTGGGAACCACTGGTGTAAATCATGCAGATTGATGACTCAAATAGGGTGATCATTKGAARTAGGGTTATTAARCATCCYTGTACTAACTTCCTCTTTTCAATTCATACGTGTACTGTTGTAGGGGCGCACTGCAGAAAGACTCTTAGATGGTTAGTGTATTCTCTCTACTGGGGTCTTTCATGTGATGTCACTGAGTAGATCAAAAAACATCAGTGGCACAGAAATGACACATTCAGCTACACACACTGTTCATTCTTGACTTCATGGAAATAGGTTTCAGAATTATAGAGTTGATTTCAGAAACAGAAATACAAATTCCGCTGCAAGAAATGTCTGAAGAAAGGACACTTTTTGTAATTTTTTGTCACATGGAGAGTGGGGAAAACCATGTCAATAAGAATCTTTGTAGTTTCTGCATCTGACACATATTATTGCTATGACAACTTGTTTATATTTGCTGATACCACGGACAGGGTGAATTACGTCAGGGGTTATAGGTTATTTGGGTAATGTACTTTCTAAGTATTCGTTTTCAGTGGGAAGTTTAAGAAGTATTTTTATTACATTTGGACTATTATATTCAGTGAAGTCTGGGTTGATACTTGGTAGTGGATTGTGTAAACTGTTCAAGATTATTCAAAGTTGCTTGTTATCCTTCAATACACACAAAGGCTTATTCAGACTGTTTCATTAATGACAAGAGGTCTCATCTTGGTGTACTCTACAGCTTTATTTCAACTCACTCTAATAATTAGGCTACCCCAGGGCTCCGTTGGATTACATATATTTAGACATACTCAATGAGCTTTTACAGTTCAATTCTACTAGGGGATAACTCTCTGGACTTCATCAGATATAATCTTCAGACACTATACGGCACAGACCGCAGCATGTAGTTACACACATATTGCCAATTCATTTTATTCAACTAATTTTACATTTTGCTGCTGGTGATGAAAGTGTGAAAGTGGGTGCCCGTTGATCATGATGATAGATCTAGAGGTAATTCCACATAGCTCTTGCAGTGCTTTAGCTCCACATCAAATCAAATGTTACTTTATTTGTCAAATGCGCCATAAACCTTATCGTGAAATGCTTACTTACAAGCCCTTAACCAACAGTGCAGTTCTAGAAGAGATAAGAAAATATTTACCAAATAAACTAAAGTAAAAAATTATGAAAAGTAACACAATAAAATAACAATAACGTATATAGCCTATATAGAGGGGGTACAGGTTAGTCGAGGTAATTTGTACATGTAGGTAGGGGTGAAGTGACTATGCATCGATAATAAACAGCGAGGAGCTTTACGGCTGTCACGATCGTCTTGCGGTGAGAGAGAGGACCAAGGCGCAGCGTGTGAAAAATACATCTTCTCTTTATTTAGAAGAAGAACAAAACGAAACAAAACAAKAAATAGACGAACGTGAAGCTATAAACGACTAAGTGCAAACATGCAACATAGACATAGACAATTACCCACAAAACCCAAATGCCTATGGCTGCCTTAAATATGGCTCTCAATCAGAGACAATAAACCACAGCTGCCTCTAATTGAGAACCAATCTAGGCAGCCATAGACATACAAACACCTAGACAAGYCACTGACCCATTAAACGTACAAACCCCTAGACAAACCAAAACACATACATTCCCCATGTCACACCCTGACCTAACTAAAATAATAATGAAAACAAAGATAACTAAGGCCAGGGTGTGACAACGGCGAAAGCACACCATGRGATRATCTGAGGACAGCGCCCCACATACAAAAGCATGAAAAACATATTTCAARCAGGCAGGTGCGCCACGAAAGTCAGAAATAGCGATATAAAAAATGCCTTACCTTTGATGATCTTCTTCTGTTGGCACTCCAAAAGGTCCCAGTTACATCACAAATGGTCCTTTTGTTCGATAATGTCCTTCTTTATATAAATTAATCCCAAACGTTACTAATAAACTTTTCCAAACAAGTCAAACAACATTTATAATCAAACCTTAGGTACCCTAATACGTAAATAAACAATACAATTTAAGACAGAGAATCGTTATTGTCTTTACCGGAGAAAAATACCAAAGGACGCACTCTCTTCCARGCGCTTGGAAACACTACAGCCAAAATGGGAGCCACCTCGAAAAACTACAATTTCTGGCAGATTTTTCCAAAAACCAGCATGAAACTCTTTCTAATGACTGTTGACATCTAGTGGAAGCCCTAGGAACTGCAATCTGGGAGGACTTCGCCTTATAATAACAGTGACAGCCATTGAAAATAGTGGTAGGCTGAATTCTTTTTGGGGGGGATGGTTTGTCCTCGGGGTTTCGCCTGCCATATCAGTTTGGTTATATTCACAGACATAATTTTAACAGTTTTAGAATGTTTCCTATCCAAATCTACCAATAGTTCCCAGACAGGTTAAAGCACTTCATGTCTACCGACGTGAGTGCTAAGGGGGCGATAATCATTTAGGCAGGTTACCTTTGCTTCGTTGGGCACAGGGACTATGGTGGTCTGCTTAAAACATGTAGGTATTACAGACTCGGWCAGGGAGAGGTTGAAAATGTCTGTGAAGACACTTGCCAGTTGGTCTGCGCATGCTTTGAGTACACGTCCTGGTAATTCATCTGGCCCCGCGGCTTTGTGAATGTTGACCTGTTTAAAGGTCTTGCTCACATCGGCTACCGAGAGCGTTATCACACAGTCATCCAGAACAGCAAGTGCTCTCATGCGTGCTTCAGTGTTGCTTGCCTCAAAGCGAGCATAAAAGGCATTTAGCTCGTCTGGTAGGCTCGCGTCACTGGGCAGCTCGCGTCTGGGTTCCCCTTTGTTGTCCGTAATAGTTTTCCAGCCCTGCCACATCCGACAAGCATCAGAGCCGGTATAGTAGGATTCAATCTTAATCCTTTATTGACGCTTTATTTGTTTGATGGTTCGTCTGAGGGCATTGCGGGATTTCTTTTAAGTGTTCGGATTTGTGACCTGCTCATTGAAAGCGGCAGCTCTAGCCTTTAGCTCGATGCAGATGTTGCCTGTAATCAATAGCTTCTGGTTTGGATATGTACGTACGGTCACTGTAGGGATGATATCGATGATGCACTTATTGATGAAGCAGATGACTACTCCTCGATGCCATTGGATGAATATTCCAGTCTGTGCAAGCAAAACAGTGCTGTAGTGTGGTATCCGCGTCATCTGACCAAGGGAGGAGATGGGTAATTAGAGAAGAGGGCATTGTAAATATGTGAGGATTACCACCGGTATGACAGTATGCTCTCTCTTCATTGTAAAGTCCTAAGGCAAGTGTATTCTCTGATCCTAATGTGTTGTCGTGGCTACTATAATAATGGGACATGTACGTGTACATATCGCTCATTAACCCAGTATAAAAAAAAGTATTGGGCAGAAGTTTGTTCTGTCAAAAGTGTGGGGTCTCTCAAGATGTGTAGCTAAATGATTTTCGTTCTTCGTCTTTGTTTTGCAAAATTATCTGTGTTATCTATGTGTGTGACGTGGTTGTTGTCCTTTGTGATTTTCTGTCAGCAACTGTTGATGATATACAGCCGAGTGCCTTTTTGGAATCTGCTTATGTTGATTTGACACTTGAGCTGACATTTCAAGAGTCATATTTGATATAATGTATTTTTTMATACTGTTTCTGAAACCCGTGCTAACAACCACTACATTTAAATTGGCACGTGCCCAACGAAATCACATGTCTTTCAGTGTCTGTGTGGGGTCTGCAGCTTGGGGACCCTGACATTGTGAATGTATATTTAATGCAGATCTAGAGAATGAACCAGGACAGAGTTTAGGTTATTGTCTTTCACAAGTCAAGGGGAGATTCTCAGCAGTCAGGGCAAATAAAAGCCTTAATTCTGTTCTGCATTAGTTGTAATTTTCTATTTGGCTTTTATGTCTTTTTTTCAGTCTTATGAGTGTTTCTAATTTGGTGTTCTGAGGGCCTGCTCTTGAATATCAATTCTTAGGGCCCTTTGCTCGCCCTTTTTCTGCTTTCTCATTTTCTGAAGGAGGTTGCCATTTCCTCTCATTAAAATCAATTCATCTGAAGAAATCAACTGGGGGTGTTTTCCTGTTGTTGTAATGGGTGATTTATCCCATTATTCACACAATTACGTTAGCAGTTATGAATCATTTCATAACCGTTCTCACTGCATGTGTGCTTGCGTGCATGCGTGTACTCAGGTGAATGCTTTGACCTTCAGTGTTGTTGTTTGTAAAATATATTTACTTGTCGGAGGCGATCATTGAATAAACACTGAACTTATTATTTCATACGGCTCCCTGTTTTCTAGTTGGGGGTGGGATTGTCATAATCAAAATTGCATGACACAAAGGCACGTTATGTGAAGAACACTAGAGCAGATAGGATATTGCAGCCCCTCAGTTATATTTAATAGGTACATTACATTGAGTCCTTGATGCCTTCCTTATCTTATGCAGATCCACCCGGTGATGCTGTGAATGGAAATGTGCTAATCACCTCTCGTTCAGTCTCTGGTCGCCCTTTTGCACAGAGTAATACATTAAGCAAATAGAATAACAAGTTAAACTGAAATGCTGTGTGTATATCACTGATGGCAGGTTATCAGAAACTGACATGTCCAAAGAAACAACACCATACAGTCTTATTTTTCACCTTTTCGCCTTTTTCACCTTTTTCTCCCAAAACATATAGAGTAGTTGCTCAACTAAAAGTTTTGAGATTATGCTGCAGGACTTAGAGGTAATTTGGGGTTTAGTACGGTACCCTGCGTCACTGCGTCACTGCTCCAGACCAGCGCAAGGGGGAGTTAGAGCACTAATTATGCTTACTGGAAAATACTCTTTCAAAATTAATGGAAGAGGCAAGTGGAAGGGGGAAAAGACAGCATTCAGAGGTCAAGACAGCGCTGCTCTGAGACAAGCTTGGGGACTGGTCTTGCAAAATCAATGAGATTTATTTTCACTGAATCTCCGTTTGGGTATTGGTTAGACTACAATTAGGGTATGGAAATGTTAGGATTATTTTGCTCTTACTGTAGTACTGTAGCCTACTCCTGACCGGTCACGTTGTACAGCGCCATTATGGGCTATTAGCAGGACAATAGACTCTTGCCAAGAAGGAAGGTAGGGGGAGAATTGTATTGTCAAGTGTATTTCTTAGTTAGGTTGGCTGTATCACAACCGGACGTGATTGAGAGTCCCATAGGGCGGCGCACAATTGGCCCAGAGTCGTCCAGGTTTGGCCGGTGTAGGCGGTCATTGTAAATTTAACTGACTTGCCTAGTTAAATGAAGGTCACGTTGTACAGTGCCATATTTTCCTAACGGAAACTCTGAGGATTTCATTTTTTGTTTTTCTTGGAATAGAAACACCATAATATTAATCAAATTAATTAAGCTACATTTCTTAAAATCAATCCCGCATACTATGTTCTTACAAAAAAAGGTTTTAAATTCTCTAGTACAGCCAATAWCTTTCGGTTATTTGAAAACAAAATAACACTTGTTTTTCACATGGGCTATTAGCAGGACAATAGACACGATGTGGTCCCAAAAACACCTCTCTGAAATAGGGTCCAGCATATCTCTTGCTGATGTCGTTGAATGTCTCTGTTTAAGTTGTATTTTAGTATTTTGATACTTTGTGCAAGGCAATTGATCAGCATTAAATCTTTGTGGATGGGTCCTCCCGAGAGACGCAGAGGTCTAAGACACTGCATCGCAGTGCAAACTGCATTGCTACAGATGCTGGTTCAATACCCGTGCCAGCCGCGACCGGGAGACCCATGAGGCGACGGTGGGCTTTTGGTTTCTCTCCCTCTYAAACCAGAAATAAATAGTTCTAAATAACAAACTGGCTTTATTTACAAATTAGTAAGAATGTCTCACCTCATGTTCAAGAATGGCCTTTTTCTCGCTCACTTTCGGTTATTTGAAAATGAAATWATCTCCAAWATATTGTTATTTTTTTAAACAAACCATAGAAGGTTGGTTGCAATTTCGTTTAATCCACCAGAAAAGACAGAACGAATAAGGCAACAAATATTGCGGTTAAACTCAAATATGCGAATTGATTATTATTATTATTATTTTTTTACTTTATCAATTGGAACCTTTAACAAGTGGAAGGGGGGAAAGTATTATTATTTTTAACCCTGTTATTCACAAGCGTAGCAGGCTGTGAATTCTTGGATGGGCTATTAGCAGGACAATATATATTGGTCATGGCTCTCGATTGGCCCAGCGTCTTCCGGGTTAGGGGAGGGTTTGGCCGGCTGAGATGTCCTGTCCAAAAAATAGGCACGGAGTACTTTTGGTTTCCCTCCCTCTAAAAACATAAATAAATATTTTGGCCTTTATTCAGATTACAATCGCTCACTTTCGGTTATTTGAAAACAAAATCATCTCCAAAATATTGTTATTAATTTAAACAAAGCGATTATTATTATTAACCCTGCATTAAAATTATATTAAAGGCCCTTAGATATTCTCACAGATCAGATTTGCCCTAACGACAAATTCCCCTTAGATATTAATTTAGAATCCTCCAATCCTCCAAATGTAATTATTGGTGGAGAGTCACATCATTGAAAAAAATATTTGTAGATATACTTTAGGCCTACGATAGCCGACACGAGTCTCACTAGTGCTGAGTAATGTGCTGTTAAAAGTGTTGTAGGTCTTATTTATTTATTTTTATTTTACCTTTATTTTACTCTGCTYGCTTCTTGACCCAGTTTATGCCATCATTTGCAGTGCAAACCATAACAAATTACTATGAGAATAAATGGAAAGGCAAGTGGAAGGGGGGAAAAGTAAGGAACTTCTCTGTTGGCCTTGAAATCCATTCCAGGTGACTACCTCATGAAGCTGGTTGAGAGAATGTCAAGAGTGTGCAAAGCTGTCATCAAGGCAAAGGGTGGCTATTTGAAGAATCTCAAATATAAAATAKATTTTGATGATTTTGGTTACTACATGATTCCATATGTGTTATTTCATAGTTTTGAGGTCTTCACCATTATTCTATAACGTAGAAAATAGTTAAAAGAAAAGAAAACCTACTTTGAATGAGTAGGTGTTGTAAAACTTTGGACCTGTAGTGTATATTGGTCATGGCTCCCAAGTGGTGCAGCGGTCTAAGGCAATGCATCTCAGTGCAAGAGGCATCACTACAGTCCCTGGTTAGAATCCAGGCTGTATCACATCCGYCCGTGATTGTGAGTCCCACAGGGCGGCCCACAATTGTCCCAGCACCATCTGGGTTTTGCCAGGGTAGGCCGTCATTGTAAATAAGAATTTGTTTTYAACTGACTTGCCTAGTTAAATATTTTTTAAAGTAGCAATTTCTAATGTGTTTTGTTTGGTAAATATGAATTCACATTTGTGGTGTCACTAAATAAACAACGAATTATTAAAATAAATATTGTCAATATTTTTTATTATAATTATGAAAAATATATACAGTTGAAGTCGGACGTTTACATACACTTAGGTTGGAGTCATTAAAAATCGTTTTTCAACCACTCCACAAAGTTCTTGTTAACAAACTATAGTTTTGGCAAGTCGGTTAGGACATCTACTTTGTGCATGACACAAGTAATTTTTACAACAATTGTTTACAGACAGATTATTTCACTTATAATTCACTGTATCACAATTCCAGTGGGTCAGAAGTTTACAGTAAGAGTAACTGCTTTCAGTAAGAGTAACTGCTTGAATACACTGTCATTTGTCTGCTTCTGGACAATTACTCAGTCAAATTGTAGATTCTGAAAATGAATAGGTAGGATTCATTAGAATAATAGTTTATTAAGTAATTGTATATATGTTGACGTTTTGGCACGAGACGCTTAGCATAGTTCTTCAGCTGTCAGGTTTGGCAAAATTACAAATACAGTCCTTTCACATGCAGGATACATAGGTATATAAAAGAGAACGTATGGGCCTAATACATTTTGATTAACAGTGCTTGTGGCCCCTCAAGTAAGGTAATTTCTAAGCTGACAAAGTATCCCTCACCCTGTAGAGAAACAGCAGACATGMCTTCTTAACTGTCCTACACCAACCAGGATCATTTCCCTCTTCAAATAGAATGTCAAAGCGGATTTTGACATCCTTATTGCTTTCTACAATAATTATCGCCTTGATTTTTAATTGCCCACGAGACTAATAAATATAATTAAAGAGTTTATGGACAGGTGCATGCGTCTTGTGTTCTTTGCCTGTTTAAAGTAAATGTGAAACAATTTGGTTGAAATCACACAAATAATGTATGACTGACTGTGTGATCTACCCCACCTAATGCCACTTCCTTTTCTCTGTCTTTTCTTTCAGGTAAGTCAGTGCTTCTAACAACCTTTAAGGAGAAGACAGTGAGGAATGGCTTTGCTGTCGTTTAGGGGCTGAGGCCTCTCTAAAGCTCTCAATGGCTTCCTATCCATCAAAAGGTGAATGTTGGGATTGAGTGCGTTAACGTCGTAACACGCTTGCTGAGACACGCTTCCTGATTGAAATCTCAGGCTCCTCTCTGCAAAGAGCCAATATTTCCAATGTGTGTTGTGTCGGTGACAACAGTTGTACTTGTGTATCGGCCATCGACAGGGTTGGAGAGCAGATGTAYTCKCAGCATTATTTCCCCTCCATGATGTCACACACCAACACAATACACCGACTTGATTAGCATTATTCACTCCTCAATGGGTTTGTTCTTGTATATCTGTGTATGCTTACAGAGGCATGCTTATGCCGATAGCAGAATCAGGGAGGATGTGAGTGATGTAGGCCCACATCTGGTGTGATTGCACTTGTGTTTGTGTGCAGTGTATTCGGAAAGTATTCAGGCCCCTTGACTTTTTCCTCATTTTGTTATGTTACAGCCTTATTCTACAATTGATGGATTTTTAAAATGTAATCCATCTGCACATAATACAGAAATACCTTATTTACATAAGTATTCAGACCCTTTGCTATGAGACTCGAAATTGAGCTCCGTTGATCATCCTTGAGATGTTCCTACAACTTGATAGGAGTCCACCTGTGGTAAATTCAATTGACTGGACATGATTTGGAAAGGCACACACCTGTCTATATAAGGTCAACCACAGTTGACAGTGCATGTCAGAGCAAAAACCAAGCCATGAGGTCTAAGGAGTTGTCCGTAGAGCTCCGAGACAGGATTGTGTCAAGGCACAGATCTGGGGAAGGGTACCAAAATATTTCTGCAGCATTGAAYGTCCCCAAGAACACAGTGGCATCCATCATTCTTAAATGMWAGAWGWTTGGAKCCARCAAYACTCTTCCTAGAGCTGGCCGCCCGGCCAAACTGAGCAATCGGGGGAGAAGGGCCTTGGTCAGGGAAGTGACCAATAACCCGATGGTCCTTCTGACAGAGCTACAGAGTTCCTCTGTGTGGATGGGAGAATCTTCCAGAAGGACAACCATCTCGGCAGCACTCCACCGATCAGGCCTTTATGGTAGTGTGGTCAGACAGAAGCTACTTCTCAGTTAAAGGCACATGACAGTCCGCTTGGAGTTTGCCAAAAGGCACCTAAACAAGATTCTCRGGTCTGATGAAACCAAGATTGAACTCTTTGGCCTGAATGCCAAGCGTCACGTCTGGAAGAAACCTGGCTCAAGCCCTACGAAGAAGCATGGTTGTGGCAGCATCATGCTGTGGGAATGTGTTTTAGCGGCAGGGACTGGGAGACTAATCAGGATCGAAGGAAAGATAAATGGAGCAAAGTTCAGAGAGCWCCTTGATAAAACCTGCTCCAGAGCACTCAGGACCTCAGACTGGGGCGAAGGTTCACCTTCCAACAGGACAATGACAACGACCACACAGCCAAGACAATGCTGGAGTGCCTTCGGGACAAGTCTCTGAATGTGCTTGAATGGCTGTGTGCTTTATTTTTTTATGAATTTTCAAAACCAGTTTTTGCTTTGTCATTATGGAGTATTGTGTGTAGATTGATGAGGGAAAGAAACACTATAATCCGTTTTAGAATAAGGATATAACGTAACAAAATTTGGAAAAATTTAAGGGGTCTGTATACAATCCGAATTCACTGCGTATGATAACCCAGTTGTTCATTGGTTGTATGGAGGTGTGCTTTTTTATTAAGTTAACTTCACTTCTGTTTTCCTGATGGCCCTATAAGTCACAGGCTATGTTGCGAGCTATAGTAGTTAGTTCATGTTTAATACAGAGYCCCTAGGGCTGAAACACAGAAGCCCCAATTGGGCGCTGTGCTTGTGTATGTATGAAGGCCCTATGGCAATATACCAGGTTGGATCTATGCTGATTGTGCTGGTGTTTGATAGCCTCATTGCCCACTCACTGTGCTTTGAGACTCCTGCGTGTGTGTGCGCGCGRGTGTGTGTGTGCGTGTGTGTGTGTGTGTAACATTACAGCCCTAGAGTAGGATCACTGGCCCCATAACTCACCCTGTGAACAGTGAGCTGTAGTTGCTGTTAGGTTGTTCTCTCCCTGTGATCCATTGTGGGTGTAGCAGGGAAGCGTTCCGGCTGGCTAACGTAGATAAACAGTTAGAGACGGACTACCGCTAGTCTTATCTGTACCCTTGAGGATCTTGTTCATCGTGTGTTTTAAATGCTTCTGCAATTTTACTTCTTTCTTGTGAACGTATTGAAGTATGTTCCCCCTCCATCTCCTCTCCTATTAAGCAAATGCAGAATACAGACTTCACATTTCAATGAATCACTCTCAATAGTACTCAGAGGGTTAACCAACGGTTAATGAGGGCCTGTAGATTTGTCTGTATAAATATAACATGGCGAACCCACCATGCATTTGTTATCATTGGTCATGCAGTGGTTTGAATATTTAAATGCTTCTGTCTGATTTCCTTGGATTTTCAGCAGAAAACAATTCTGCAAAATAGAATAGATAATGCCTGGAAAGGCAGTTCTGCTACCACTACCCCTCTGGCTAAAATGGGCAGGCCATGAGCTGAGGAAAATGTTCTGAATATTGTTGATTCCTCTGAGAAATATAAGGCCTTTTATAACCTCCTTGCAAGAACCATCGATTAGAAATGCAGGTTTAGATGCTGAAATCCCATCTGATAAAAAATAGTACAATCATATCAGAATTTCAGCAAGACTCCCCCAAGCTAAATCAAACAGATCAGAGTCTAAAATGTAGATGGAACTGTTTGATTTAACTGGAGGTAGGTAGTGTAAGGTCCATGTGTACATTTGGAAAGATGTGATGGGTCTGCAAGTGATGATTGAAACTAGTCATTCTGTATCCAGTGGAAATAATTCCTCTCAATGGAAGCTCAGAGCAGCCCCTTGCTCAGCGCCACACATTTGATTAAGTTCAGCTGTGAGTGTCTCGGAGTTCCGTGCATCACCCAGCATTGAAAATGACTACTCCAGCGACTGAGATCATTCCTGTCAGGGAATGATAAATATATGCTACACGACTCTACTGATGTCCTATAGCCTCAGTGACAAAGGCAAGCTAAATTGTTTTCCTCTTGAATAGCCTATCCATGTAGAGTTTCATAACATTCTGACAAATAATAATGTATCTTGAAGAATGATGATTACCTTGTGAAATAATATACATTGTAATGAATACTGACCTTATGACATCTGTTGAATGGAATTGAATTGATCGAAGATGCAACATGTCCAGATACTTTCCAGTGGATCTGTCTCAGACCAAAATGAAAGCAGGCTTATAGCCTAGATAGCTAGATCACCTTTGATAGCAGTTAGCCCTCTGGGAAGTGGTGGCTAARTGGCAGGTCTTGCTGATTCCTGGGGGCTGTGTTCTGTATTCTGACTGTGACCAGCTATAGGAGGACCTCCTGTGTTGAAGGCCAGACTCTTTCTATATGTCGTTATCAATAAAACCTCAAAATAGCATTCGATTTGGCTGCTGGGGGCAAGCAGATCCCCAGCTCTGCTAAAACCATTGACAACAATGTGCCATGTCCAAGGGATTGTTTAATAAATGTTATAACTATTTAGTTTTAATATCATTAACCTCTTGAAGAGCATAGTCAGAACAAGACATTTTTGATTATTCCACATTTAGCTCTATCATCAGAGTTATACAGTAATCAGTAAACATCAATTGATCATGTCTTTTCAGATACGTGAGGGTAGCCAGATCCATTTGGCATTTAGCTAGCTAGCTAAGCAAACATGTTTTGCTTGCTTCATCCGAGATAAGGCTTTTGGAAAGAGCTTGACGTCGTCCTGGTTAAGTTGTCAGTTGGACTACTGTCATCACCACTTCAGATGGCAAGGGAATCAAACCATAGTTTATCCCCTGAAAGTTAGCTCGTTAACTAGCCATATTGACATGATCTGTTATTAGCTAGCTAGACAGTTTGACGTGGTCCATCAATCAATGTAGCCTATCATGTCTGTCAATCGTGATCACACACTATTTAAAAACAATGTTGAAAAGGGGATAATGTTAGCTAACTTCTCTAGATAGGCTTACATTGGTTGGAGAAAAAAAGTACATTTGGTTTACTTATCACTATGTTTAAACAACTGTACAAAGTTTCTAATAATCGCATTTGCGATCACTTTTGATAATGGTGTTTTCCCGCTGATGTAACATTTGTGCTTATAGCCTACTGTTGTGTATGCATTTCTGCTCTTTTAATGTGAAGAAATAGCCTAATAGTTTATTAGAATTTATGCTAAATGATCTGATCTGTTGCGTCAGCCTCATTGGGTAATTATTTTTTAATTTTTTTATCCTAATAGTTGTATTCATTTGGGATCTATCACATTCCACAACTGTCCCAGACTATGTTTGGAATATTTATTTATTGCACAGAATAGAATAGGTCAATTGTCCTATGATGGATAGTAAATTGACATAGGCTAGTGCTTTTGCTGTTCGTTAGACCTACTCATCTTGTTGGCTGACGAAAAGTAAATTTTAACAGTTTTTCCGATATCTTCAATAGCTGTCTTCACTTGTAGCCGGTGAGAAAGACCCGATCACGTGATGAAGAGCCATGTGAGTGAAAGGTGCTTTGGAACAGCAGCACTAAGGGAGAAGGGAACAGCGGCCACTGGCCACAAAATGCATTGATGTTTTTAGGGTGCATTACGGCCACACAAAMGGGATGCCGGCGAGAAATTCGAGGCATTATCAAGTGCTTGTCAAATTGTGAATAAGAGACCGATGAAGTGTGTACAGCCTGCGCAAAAAAAACAAAGCTGAGCTCATGCCTTTGCAAGCTACTTTTTTTCAAATCATCATTAGAGTCGCATCATGCAGCCTTACAATGTATTAAAAATCAAAACATATAGTCCAACATTTGTATCACAACTAAAGTTACATGAATAACTCTAAATGAAGCATATAGGAATACCTATTTCTTTGTTAACCGTTCAAAACAGGATAGCCGCATGTGCGCACCTCCTCAAATCGTTTGGAGAAAATATCCTTTCTATTTTATTCAGCTATGTTCAATTGAATTCTTCAAACTATAAAATAATGCKACGGAATTCTAAGCAAATCTTGTCTGCTAAGTGAACAAGTGTAGTCCACAGCTACATGGCCTTCCAGATTAGGGCCTAACTGAAGGACAACTCAGAGTATGCTATTCTGTTCTTCTGAAATAGACTGCATTTTCTTCATATCATGTTTCTTTAGACCTGTCTAAAATAAATAATGGTTTTATTGTGAAGGTTTAGGCTATATTACATGGACTTTTTGAAATGTAGATGTTCCAAAGGTCAGCATCAGTGGCTTATAGTGTGGAAGCCAGGAGATGCTAAATGTGTTTATGTTAATTAACGGTCAATTACCGTGAGACGAACAGTTATTTGCTAGAGAATCACCAGCTGACAAAATGTTGTGACTGCCATAGCCCTAAGCATCACATCAATTAGAGTGAATGTAGACTGACTMGGAATCATTCATGAATCTGGTCAGGATATATTATCTTATATGAGGCACGGTCTAGGACTCTCTGAGGACTTGTTTATCAGACAGGTCTGAGGGGATCTCATGGCACTCTGGCTTATCATGACACCGATGGAGAAAGAGAGGGAGAGTTCTCACGAAGCCAGAACTGCCAGGCCTAGAGAGCAGAGAGAAAAGTGGCAGCTCCGGGTCAGTCTGGCTCCAATAATGGACACAACTTATCAGTTTTTCCTCAATAGCCACTACATCAGCTTAGACAACCCTCTGAAAGTACACTTCCATTGTTGTCTTCAGATGTAAAGAAGAACCTCTACATGGGCTTTGTCATAACATATTCCATAATATTAGCCAGACAGATTCAGCGAGGGGAACACTGAACTCCTCTGGTAAGTGACTTCAATGGGCTGAGGAATTCTTGAGATGACCGACAGGAAATGACAGCAACATTATAACTGTGTGTGTCCCATTTTTTTCACTATGAGAAACACTATTATATTTTGATTGCAATTGACATGAGGATCAGATCAAAAAGCCTTGCAGATGAGATGATACAAACATTATTTTTTTCTACATTGAAGAGTGTGTGTGTATGCGTGCGTGCAAGAGGATTAATCCTGCTAATAAAGGCAAAAAAAGTGTGATGTTAGGGTAGAAATTACAGCAGTGTTGAATCAGATTATCAATTAAAGTGTGAAAGTACACATTATCTCTTTGCCCAAAGACAGTCAAGGCTTAATCTGTGAAGCAGGTTTAAAATTAGGCTTGTTATGTCTGCCACATACACCTTTGCATGCTGAGCTTCCCATGGGAAAAGTAGGACAAAAATCTGTCAATCAAGAGCGTTTCTGAAGAAGAGACACTCACAGCTTTTTTAAATCTATGGAGATCTAAGGGGCATGAAACAGATATGCRGTCTGACACCTCCAAATCTAAGGTACACTTGAAGTTGAACAGAGAGAGATAAGGGTAGAGGGTAGAGGTATAAAGAACAAAACTGATGAGATAAAAAGTCTAGTGTGTCAGAAAAAGGTTACTGTCATGCTTTGTTATCTGGCCATCACCAGAAGCAGAATATAGCTGGTTACACTAGAGTGACTAGATACTCTCTGTTCTCCCAGCGTCGWCATGTAGTGTCATGTTTCACTGCTCTCATCCACTCAGAGAGGAACATTAGTGTTCGGACAGAAAACTCCCCTAAATCCACCATGATTGCCTTTCTCAGACTGGAAATATGGCTGATGCCAGCAAACCTGTTACGCTCCCTCACAGCACCAACAATACCCTTACATTATTACCAGGTCTTAAGGCTCATGCTGAGCAGTAGAAATCTCATAGAGAAGTTCATCCATGATTATTATTAAACCTCCAAAGGAAGATTCACATGATGGAGTTTATGATATCAATATGTGGTGTTTTGCTCAAGGGTACGTGGAATATTGCAGATCCAGAAAACTCTCTGGTATTTTGAGTTTGATGGTAATTCCAAAGCCACTGGTAATGGCTATGACAGTGGGCTGGTACTCAAAAGAAAGAGCCTGTGATTATAATGACTGCTGAAGCACAGGTGACATTCTTCTTGTGACTTGATTGGTACACTCTTACAATGCCCTCTAGGACCTGTAATACAGAATAGCCAAAATGGAGCCAAGTCTAAAAAGTGGAGGTGATAGATTGTTTCCTGTAATGGATGCTTTGAAGTAATATCAGACCGGTGCAAAGATTTTGCTCAGACTATTTTGGCCTGCTGTGTTGCTCCAAGATTAAGATGTCTGGATGAAATGCTTTGTGTGTGTGTGTGTGTGTGTGTGTGTGTGTGTGTGTGTGTGTGTGTGTGTGTGTGTGTGGTGTGTTGTGTGTGTGTGTGTGTGTGTGTGTGTGTGTGTGTGTGTGTGTGTGTGTGTGTGTGTGTGTGTGTGTGTGTGTGTGTGGCGCGACCTGCCTCACTATAAGATGACTTTTGTGTCTCTTCTCTCTCAATAGGATGTGATTAGTGGGATGGCCGGACGAGAGGTACAATTTCACTGACAGCTTGACAGAGAAACCGTGGTTTATTAAAGGACTGTCAGTCTGTCTCTTCTATATAATACAATATWCCCCCTTAAGAGTGAACAGGCTTTGAACAGTTGGCACGTAGGCTTGGGAATTGACATATTTTTACTTGCTGTTCAAAATCTCTACAATGAATCAATATGAGTTATGCCTGTATTAATGTAAAGCGTCTCTTTACTATGAGATCAATCATCTTGAAYGTTTATTTCATTTGTAATAATGAAAACCCTTATTAAAACCATAGAGGGACTTTTCATAATAAAAACTGCTTCAGACATCTTTAGAGGGCTACAGTAAGTTACCAAATGACTGTAGAGTGCACAGTCCTTTAAGTCCTAGTGGTGGGAGTAGACTACTGTAACCTCATAGCAGTCGGCCATTTTAACTGTTGAATGTATAATATAGCAGAAACTAGCTTGATTGTTAAACCAGATAAGTCATAACAGACTGCGTTCTGTATAAGTCAGCCCTGTTAGTTGGAGAGCATGTATCCCCTGCTGTTAATATGTAATAGGCATAGCACAGTGTCAATTTCACAGGATTTCCTTTGATTAGTACCTGGGCTCACCTTGCGTTTTAAACAGGGAGGGCTTTGTGTAATCTTGGCGCCAAGCTCTTTGCCGCAACTCCTCAGAGTTTGTGTCTGCTCCCTGTGAGCTCTTTGATCACTCTGTCAGTGAGGAGGAGAAGACCAAGTGTGTTCTCCTGACAAACYAGGTAAAACAGGGAGACAAATCAGTTTTCAAACCGTTAATCAGGCTAAAATGCTCTGGGACCCTCGTTCCAAGCCTAAAGGAATATTAGGAGGTCATCTGAATATTCGTAGCATTATTTCTTAAAGGGAACAGGTGGAACATTTATTGACTGACTCTAATCTTAATTTTTTCCATTCCTCTGAGACATGACTTAAGATATCCTTTAACCTCTCTTGGGTAGGGGGCAGTATTTCCAAGTCCGGATGAAAAGCGTGCCCAAAGTAAACTGCCTGTTACTCAGGCCCAGAAGCTAGGATATGCATATACTTGGTTGATTTGGATAGAAAACACTAAAGTTTCTAAAACTGTTAAAATAATGTCTGTGAGTAAAACAGAACTGATATGGCAGGCGAAACCCCGAGGACAAACCATCCCCCCCCCCAAGAAAATTCAGCCTACCACTATTTTTAATGGCTGTCACTTTTATTATAAGGCGAAGTCCTCCCAGATTGCAGTTCCTAGGGCTTCCACTAGGTGTCAACAGTCATTAGAAAGAGTTTCATGCTGGTTTTTGGAAAAATGAGCCAGAAATTGTAGTTTTTCTAGGTGGCTCCCATTTTGGCTGTAGTGTTTCCAAGCGTGTGAATGAGAGATAGTTCTTTTGGTATTTTTCTCCGGTAAAGACAATAACGATTCTCCGTCTTATATTTTATAGTTTATTTACGTATTAGCGTACCTAAGGTTTGATTATAAACGTTGTTTGACTTGTTTGGAAAAGTTTATTAGTAACGTTTGGGATTAATTTTGTATGCATTTTGATGGAGGGAAACTGGGTGGATTGACTGTTATAATCATATTGTATTGGATGTAATGGATTTTGTATTGTTTTAGTGAGTATTTGTATTGTGGCTGTGTAATGGTCCTTACCTGCCCTGGGACTACGGGTGCAAATTAGTTTTTGGCTAACCCCGGCACATTTACAAGGATGTTGCATTCAATCAAATCAAATTGTATTGGTCACATACTGTACACATATTTAGCAGATGTTATTGTGGGTGTAGCGAAATGCTTGTGTTCCAAGCTCCAACAGTGCAGTAATATCAAACAATTCACAACAATACTCACAAATSTAAAAGTAAAATAATGGAATTAGGAAATATATAAATATTAGGACGAGCAATGTCGGAGTGGCAATGACTAAAATACAGTAGAATAGAGTACAGTATATACTGTCGTGACGTTGTATTGGTTAGTGTGACGACTGCTGCTCATCGAATGATTGAATGAACGGTTTATAATGACGTGATTTTATGAATCAGGTAATTATTAACTCATTAACCTGGGGCACCATGGGAAAGTTTGATTTTATTGAGTTTCTATTTKCCAAATTAACTCAAAGAATATCAGAATATCGATTTTACAACAGTCGCTAATTAATCAATTTCCTCTACAGTCTCATTCTGAACGTCGCATAATCTGGGAATCTGCACAAACCCGAGTCCCACCAATGAGTCCATACCACACCAATTGAGTTGTTTATTTATCTACTAGCAAGRTAAAATGATAATATAAGATACACATACACAAAAACACAGTCTAGGCTATTGATTAGAACTTAGTACAACGAAACAGCTCCCTAGCGGGCCAACACAATATGACACGTGTTACACAAAATGGGGATTTAAAAGAGAGAGAAAGATAAAGTACACGAGAGAAATATAAATTTGGGTGCATTTGTCAGCTATYCGTATATTTTAACCCTAACCTTGCCCCGAACTGCCGCTCTTATGGGTCAGAATATAATGATGTCATTGCGTGTTGAAGGTCTCTGATGGGGGTCTCTACATGGACCGTTTCGGCTTCTTGGATGACGCACTTCTCTGGTGTAACTCTCTGGTTGTCCTCACGATGTCAGTGTCCTTTGTCTTAGTGGTCTATTTCCTCGCCCTTTTTCTGAAAGGGGTCTTCTGAGGACAGCCAGCCCTGTAGCTCAGGGCTCACAGGATGAAAGCAGTGTAGACACATGATTTGATGGAGATTGGTGTCCGGGTGGTCCTACTTGAATTCATGCTCTTAGACGCAGCTACTCAACCGTAGCATAGATAGAAAAAGGTTAATTTGTCTTCAACCTCTTATTGCGTTTTGGGTTTGTTGACTACTCAGACCTTGGCTGCATCTCGGGTCACTTAGTCTGGTATGTTAATTCTTAACTCACATGTTTTATACCCTCGTGTCGAAGTGGGCATTTCCACCTTGGGCAATTCTCTGGGCGTACCAAGTTACGAGGCAAGGTCTGGATTTTACTCAGATCCAATTTAGACAACTAACTTCATATTTCATCTTTACAAAAACATTCTCTTTAATTTGGACATTTCCACACAACGTACAATGTATAAACATCAAGCATATAGTAGTAAAACTCTTAAAGTTACAATGTTTTCGTTATAACGTCGTTCTTTAACTTTTAATAACATAACAAAAATGACATTTAATTTTCATATTCCATCTATCGTCATTACCACCATTGTGGCTGACGAAACCTAATGTCCCAAAGTCAATTTATTGCATGTTATTGTTCTGAGGCCGGTTCTCCATAGTGAGAGGACAAAGGAATTTTGTCTGCTGCCTTAGATTTACAGTGGGCGTGAGGTGTCATCAAACCCACCCATCTTCATACCTCTCGATCTCTTCTCCCTCTGGTGGGTGAGAGATCTCTCTGTAGGATTGTGGTCCCCGGTAACCTGACCTGAGCTGGCCAGTCATGACAATACAGTATTGTAATATTGATGTTGATTTATATACACTGTCCATATAAATCAATCAATAAATACATGTGGTTTCCCCCACAATAGATACTAAGCAATCTCTGAGACGTTCTTATTTATTAAACCTCTTTCTACAACCCTATTATCTCCCAAGAGAATTATCGTTGGTCATTGTCACAGCCATGTATACCCCCCTCAAGCCAATAACACGACGGCCCTCAACAAACTTCACTGGACTTTATGCAAACTGGAAACCATATATCCTGAGGCTGCATTTATTGTAGCTGGGGATTTTAACAAAGCAAATTTGAGAACAAGGCTACCTAAATTCTTTCAGCATATTGATTGTAGTACTTGCACCGGCAAAACATTGAATCACTGCTACTCCAATCACTTAGTCCTCCCTTCCTATAGGCAGAAACTCAAACAGGATGTACCCGTGATGTACCTGTGAAAAGGACTATTCAACACTGGTCTGACCAATCGGAACCCACACTTCAAGATTGTTTTGATCACCCGGACTGCGACATGGTCCGGGTAGCATCAGAGAATAATATTGATTTATACGCTGATTCGTGAGTGAGTTTATAAGGAAATGCATAGGAGATGTTGTACCCGCTGTGACAATTAAAACCTACCCTAACCAGAAACTGTAGATAGATGGCGGCATTCGCACAAAACTGAAAGCGCGAACCACCGCATTTAACCATGGAAAGGTGACTGGGAATATGGCAGAATACAAACAGTGTAGATATTCCCTCCGCTAGGCAATCAAAAAAGCGAAGTGTCAGTATAGAGACAAAGTTTAGTCGCAATTCAACGGCTCAGACACGAGACGTATGTGGCAGGGTCTACAGACAATCACGGACTACAAAAATAAAACCAGCCACGTTACGGACACCYACGTCTTGCTGCTGGCTCAGACAGCATCCCTAGCCGCGTCCTCAGAGCATGCGCAGACCAGCTGGCTGGTGTGTTTACGGACATATTCAATCTCTCCCCATCCCAGTCTGCTGTCCCCACATGCTTCAAGATGGCCACTATTGTTCCTGTACCCAAGAAGGCAAAGGAAACTGAAAGGTAACTGAACTAAATGACTATCGCCCCGTAGCACTCACTTCCGTCATCATGAAGTGCTTTGAGAGACTAGTCAAGGATCATATCACCTCCACCTTACCTGTCACCCTAGACCCACTTCAATTTGCTTACCGCCCCAATAGGGCCACAGACGATGCAATCGCCATCACACTGTACACTGCCCTATCCCACCTGGAGAAGAGTAATACCTATGTAAGAATGCTGTTCATTGAAAACAGCTCAGCACTCAACACCATAGTACCCTCCAAGCTCATAATTAAGCTTGAGGCACTGGGTCTCAACCCCGCTCTGTGCAAATGGGTCATGGACTTCCTGATGGGCAGCCCCCAGGTGGTGAAGGTAGGAAACAACATCTCCACTTCGTTGAWCCTCAACACTGGGGCCCCACACGGGTGCGTGCTCAGTCCCCTCCTGTACTCCCTGTTCACCCATGACTGCGTGGCCATGCACGCCTCCAACTCAATCATCAAGTTTGCAGATGACACAACAGTAGTAGGCTTGATTACCAACAATGACGAGACAGCCTATAGGGAGGAGGAGAGGGCACTCAGAGTGTGGTGTCAAGAAAACAGTCTCACTCAACGTCACCAAAACAAATTAGATAATCGTGGACTTCAGGAAACAGCAAAGGGAGCACCCCCCTATCCTTATCGATGGGACAGCAGTGGAGAAGGTGGAAKGTTTTAAGTTCCTCGGCGTACACATCACGGACAAACTGAAATGGTCCAACCACACAGACAGTGTGGTGAAGGCGCAATAGCGCCTCTTCAACCTCAGGAGGCTGAGGAAATTTTGCTTGTCACCTAAAACCCTCACAAACTTTTACAGATCCACAATTGAGAGCATCATGTCGGGCTGCATCACCGCCTGGTACGGCAACTGCACTGCCCATAACCGCAGGGCTCTCCAGAGGGTGGTGCGGTCTGCACAATGCATCACCGTGGGCAAACTACCTGCCCTCCAGGACACTTACAGCACCCGATGTCAAAGGAAGGTCAAAAAGATAATCAAGGACAACAACCCCACTACCATCCAGAAGACGAGGTCAGTACAGGTGCATCAAAGCTGGGACCGAGAGACTGGGAAAAAAACTTCTATCTCAAGGCAATCAGACTGTTAAACACRCATCACTAACACAGTGAGGCTGCTGCCTACATACAGACTTGAAATCATTGGCCACTTTAATAAATGGATCAGTAGTTACTTTAATAATGCCACTTTAATAATGTTTACATATCTTGCATTACTCATCTCATAAGTATATACTGTATTTTATACCATCTATTGCATCTTATCTATGCTGCTCGGTCATTGCTCATCCATATATTTAAATGTATATATTCTTATTCCATTCCTTACTTAGATTTGTGTGTATAGGTAGTTGTTGTGGAATTCTTAGATTACTTGTTAGTGCAGCAATATCTGTCGGGAACTAGAAGCACAAGCATTTTTCTACACTCACAATAACATCTGCTAACCATATGTATGTAACCAATACAATTTGAATTGATTTGAACCCTCACTTAGAACGGGGTCGTTATGGAGGTAACACGGAAGTGGATTTTTTACGTTTTGATAAGAGCCCTGTAAATACCAGTCATAACCTGATTTGAATGAAACATAAACAATAATTGGACCATGTTGTAATATGGGGTCAGGGTCACTCTGGACTGGCCGGTGCGTGGTAGAGAAAATATCTGTAGAGTTCAGAAAGTACTCTCAAAACCATGAAAAGGAATAACCCAAGGAGCCCGAGATGCAAAAATAATATAATACATTTAATCCATGCTTGAAAGAATACCTCAAGTGAAAGTGCAAGGTGCTATATAAAAATATAATACAAAAGTAAAGGCGCATARGTTTCAGCCTTATGCCTTCATCAGTGCTGTACAAACAAATTAAGAAGACACGTACTTAAGAAGACACACCTGCTGTGCGTAACAGGCGCATAACAATATCAGAAGCAATYGATATGAAATACTCAAGTAGGCTAAAACCTCAGAGAACAGGGGGAGATAGAACATGTAATAGCATGCATTGTTTAATCTCTTCTGAGTCTGTTATTTGATAGGAGTTATATCACTAAATTACAATTTCATGTGTGTGGTCTATAATTTTTTTTTTTTTTTTTTTTTACATGTTTGTACTCAAAACATCACCAACAGAACTACCTTTCAATCTAGACAAGTTATACATTTTTTTGTAAAAAAACTGCCCGAAATGAGAGTTTCTCTCCTCCTGTCTCTGTTTCCTCCCCTGAAATCCCATTAATGCGGGAAGATAATGACCTGTGAAGTCATGCGGAACCACCATTTTATGAAACTGTGCAATGTAGCATGACGCAACCATTACTATGCAATATCAAAGAAAATAAAAAAACATAATTGTCTGTCTCACTAAAAATATACATGCCCTCAAATTTACTAGGCAAAGTAACAGGGATCATTTAGCCTGCCTGGGATGCAGACCTGGCTTTAAGACTTCAATAAAACCTTACAGAGCATGAATGATAGCTAGGTCCCTGCCAGTGTCAGAGTAATCACTWCGTTCCACTTGTGTGAATATTCTGCAGGTTGTCTGGCAGACATTATTAACCTCACTTGTGTTCGAAGATGAGCCCCTTTTCTCTGCATTCTGAAAGCGTCTTCAGTGTCAGGATAAAGAAAGCCAGTATATTTATTCATGAAATTTAAGCACTTGTGTTAAATGGGTTTCAAACAGAATATAGATTGGGTTTGATGTATGCAACATGCCTAGGGTGTTAACGATACCACCTGGCAAAACAAAAAGGATTATGTCATCATGGTCACCAATGTTCAATATAGACAAACCTTGTATAAAAAATATTATGACGTTATTTCAAAGGTACAAATGTATCTTCAACATTATATCCACTATATATATATTTTTTTTTTTACAGGCTGGGCAGCACTTCCTACTGGCCTGCTCTGTCTACAGCTATCCATTTGGTCTCCCAGCCCTGCTTAGGTCGGATATTTGTCACTGACTACTAACAATGTGCTGTCGTGAGAATGACTATTAAGAGGTCTCTTAATAACTCAATAGATTAGTTCAACATTGTGTAGCTCAAACACAGACTTCTGTGGTTGTACCGTTGGATTCATCTATACTGAACAAAAATACACTGCTCAAAAAAATAAAGGGAACACTTAAACAACACAATGTAACTCCAAGTCAATCACACTTCTGTGAAATCAAACTGTCCACTTAGGAAGCAACTGATTGACAATAATTTCACATGCTGTTGTGCAAATGGAATAGACAAAAGGTGGAAATTATAGGCAATTAGCAAGACACCCCAAAAAGGAGTGATTCTGCAGGTGGTGACCACAGACCACTTCTCAGTTCCTATGCTTCCTGGGTGATGTTTTGGTCACTTTTGAATGCTGGCGGTGCTCTCACTCTAGTGGTAGCATGAGACGGAGTCTACAACCCACACAAGTGGCTCAGGTAGTGCAGTTCATCCAGGATGGCACATCAATGCGAGCTGTGGCAAAAAGGTTTGCTGTGTCTGTCAGCGTAGTGTCCAGAGCATGGAGGCGCTACCAGGAGACAGGCCAGTACATCAGGAGACGTGGAGGAGGCCGTAGGGGGCAACAACCCAGCAGCAGGACCGCTACCTCCGCCTTTGTGCAAGGAGGTGCACTGCCAGCGCCCTGCAAAATGACCTCCAGCAGGCCACAAATGTGCATGTGTCTGCTCAACACGAGTCAGAAAAACAGACTCCATGAGGGTGGTAATGAGGGCCCACGGTCCACAGGTGGGGTTGTTGCTTACAGCCCAACACCGTGCAGGACGTTTGGGCATTTGCAAGAACACGCGAAAGATTTGGCAAATTCGCCACTTGGCGCCCTGTGCTCTTCACAGATGAAGACAGGTTCACACTGAGCACATGAGCACATGTGACAGACGTGACAGAGTCTGGAACGAGTCTAGAACGTTCAGAGTCTAGAACGTTCTGCTGCCTGCAACATCCTCCAGCATGACCGGTTTGGCGATGGGGTCCAGTCATGGTGTGGGGTGGCATTTCTTGTGGGGGCCGCACAGCCCTCCATGTGCTCGCCAGAGGTAGCCTGATTGCCATTAGGTACCGGAGATGAGATCCTCAGACCCTTGTGAGACCATAAGCTGACACATGCACATTTGTGGCCTGCTGGAGGTCATTTTGCAGGGCTCTGGCAGTGCACCTCCCTTGCACAAAAGGCGGAGGTAGCGGTCCTGCTGCTGGTTGTTGCCCTCCTACGGCCTCCTCCACGTCTCTGGTGACTGGCCTGTCTCCTGGTAGCGCCTCCATGCTCTGGACATAACGCTGACAGACACAGCAAACCTTTTTGCCACAGCTCGCATTGATGTGCCATCGGATGAACTGCACTACCTGAGCCACTTGTGTGGGTTGTAGACTCGTCTCATGCTACCACTAGAGTGAGAGCACCGCCAGCTTTCAAAAGTGACCAAAACATCACCCAGGAAGCATAGGAACTGAGAAGTGGTCTGTGGTCACCACCTGCAAAATCACTCCTTATTTGGGGGTGTCTTGCTAATTGCCTATAATTTCCACCTTTTGTCTATTCCATTTGCACAAACAGCATGTTGAAATTATTGTCAATCAGTGTTGCTTCCTAAGTGGACAGTTTGATTTCCCAGAAGTGTGATTGACTTGGAGTTACATTGTGTTGTTTAAGTGTTCCCTTTATTTTTTTGAGCAGTGTATATATGCAACATGCAATAATTTCAACGATTTTACTGAGTTACAGTTCATATAAGGAAATCAGTCAATTGAAATAAATTCATTAGGCCCTGATCTATGGATTTCACATGACTGGGCAGGGGTGCAGCCATGGGTGGGTCTGGGAGGGCATAGGCCCATCCACTGGGGAGCCAGGCCCAGCCAATCAGAATGCCCCCTCAGACGATCTCACAGGTGCAGAACCCGGAGGTGGAGGTCCTCGACTGGCGTGGTTACACGTGGTCTGTGGTTGTGAGGCCGGTTGGACGTACTGCCAAATTCCCTAAAACCATGTCGGAGGCAGCTTATGGTGGATAAATTAACATTCAATTATCTGGCAACAGCTCTGGTGGACATTCCTGCAGTCAGCATGCCAATTGTGTTGTGTGACAGCACTGCACATTTTAAAGTGGCCTTTTATTGTCCTGTATAATGATCATGCTGTTTAATCAGCTTCTTGATATGCCACACCTGTCAGGCGGATGGATTATATTGGAAAAAGACAAATGCTCACTAACAGGGATGTAAACAAATTTGTGCACAACATTTTAGAGAACATTTCTGGGATTTTTTATTTCAGCTCATGGAACATTGGAACAACACTTTACATGTTGCGTTTATATTTTTGTTCAGTGTGTTTCTTCTGCATCTGTATATACCAACCGTTGGTCTGTGATTAACGGGGGCTGAGCTAGAGCCGTGTTTGTGAGACAAGGGCGGACCCTGAAGGGGCCCGCGGCCGGGGCCTTTTACAGAAATGTCTGTAGAGTCCATATGGTTTGTGGCACAATCTACTAAAAGCTATCTATGAAAAGCTGAGACTCACAAATACTCACTAGTAACATGTAGCCTAGCAGTCACGACATTGGGCCAGTGAACGAAAGGTTGCTGGTTCGGATCCCCGAGCAGAGTAAGGCACTTAACCCTAATTGCTCCTCTAAGTCGCGCTGGATAAGGACGTCTGCTAAATTCTAAATATATACAATACCAGTCAAAAGCTTGGACACACCTACTCATTTAAGGATTTTCTTTGAAGAATAATATTGAAGACATCAAAATTCTGAAATAACACATATGGAATAATGTAATAACCAATAGAGATACTTCAAAGTAGCCACCCGTTGCCTTGATGACAGCTTTGCACACTCTTGGCATTGTCTCAACCAGCTTCATGAGGTAGACATCTGGAATGCATTTCAATTAACAGGTGTGCCTTGTTTGAGCCAATCAGTTGTGATGTGACAAGGTAGGGGGTGGTATACAGAAGATAACCCTATTTGGTAAAAAACCAAGTCCATATTAGGGCAAGAACAGCTCAAATAAGCAAAGAGAAACGAAAGTCCATCATTACTTTAAGACATGAAGGTCAGTCAATCAGGAAAATGTTAAGAACTTTTGAAGTGCGGTCGCAAAAACCTATCATTAGGACTGCCACAGGAGAGGAAGACCCAGAGTTACCTCTACTGCAGAGGAAAGAGTCATTAGAGTTACCAGCCTCAGAAATTGCAGCCCAAATAAATGCTTCACAGAATTCAAGTAGACACATCTCAACATCAACTGTTCAGAGGAGACTGCGTGAATCAGGCATTCATGGTCGAATTGATGCAAAGTAACCACTACTAAAGGACACCAATAATAAGAAGAGACTTGCTTGGAACAAGATGGGCAATGGGCATTAGACTGGTGGAAATCTGTCCTTTGGTCTGATGAGTCCAAATTTGAGATTTTTGGTTCCAACCGCCTGTGAAATGCAGAGTAGGTGAACGGATGATTTCCGCATGTGTGGTTCCCACCGTGAAGCATGGAGGAGGAGGTGTGATGGTGTGGGGGTGCTTTGCAGGTGACACTGACAGTGATTTATTTAGAATTCAAGGCACACTTAACCAGCATGGCTACCACAGCATTCTGCAGCGATACGCCATCCCATCTGGTTTGCGCTTAGTGGGACTATCATTTGTTTTTCAACAGGCCAATGACACAAAACACACCTCTAGGCTGTGTAGGGGCTATTTGACCAAGAAGGAGAGTGATGGAGTGCTGCATCAGATGACCTGGCCATCACAATCACCTGACCTCAAACCAATTGAGATGGTTTGGGATGAGTTGGACCGCAGAGTGAAGGAAAAGCATTGGACAAGTGCTCAGCATATGTGGGATCTCCTTCAAGACTGTTGGAAAAGCATGAAGCTGGTTGAGAGAATGCAACGAGTGTGCAAAGCTGTCATCAAGGCAAAGGGTGGCTACTTTGAAGAATTTAAAATATATGTTTAACACTTTTTTGGTTACTGCGTGATTCCATGTGTTATTTAATAGTTTGTCTTCACTATTATTCTACAAAGCAGAAAATAGTAAAAATAAACAAAACCTTGAATCAGTGTGTCCAAACTTTTGACTGGTACTCTGTTTTGCTCACAACCTGCACGACAGTAGACAGTACTGCATCACAACCCGCGTGGGGACTTGACCCACTACTATTATCCTGTAGTGCCTTTAAAGAAATACATATCAACTTACATTGATGTATTTTTACATATCAACTACACCTCTGTCTCCTCCTACTGTGTGGGAGTCGTTAAAAGTGTTAGGCGGAGCAGAACAGGGGAACCCAAGAGCAGACTCAGACCAGGAAACAGGGATGAATGAACCAAGAATATTATTGTAACACAGGGAAAGATGAAGGGCAGATCCAGGAAAGCTCAGATGAGTTGTAGGAAACCAGATGTGGAGGCTGAGGTTGGAGTGAGCTGGGTTGGGACAGGGTAAACGGGTCCTGAGGGGAATCCAAAGGAGTGGCGTTGAGTTGAATCCAGAACAGGGTAGCAGGGTGGTGAGAGGTGGAACAGGAGACAGGAGACAGAGTCAGAGCGGCAAAACTGCAGTGAGAGGAGAAACAGCATCAGGCAAGGAAACAGGCACAGCAGGATACAGGCGCTTAAATAATAATAAATAGCTAGAAGCACGACTGACTGAATGGAGATTACGATCTGGCGAAGTGGCAGGACTGAGTATTTGTAGAGGTCTTGATTATGGAACGGGTTGCAGCTGGTGGGGAACTGCTCTGACTCCAGCACACCTGTATCCAACCACACAATCACACACAAAGAGAGAGGGAGAGGGAACTGGGGGAATGGCTTTAGGTCAAGGAGACACCGGATGTCCACTAGGGGGTGTGGCAGGAGCAGATGTGACAAAAAGCATATCATATACAACTTTTGACAACAAACAGCGCACTAAACGGTTATTGGAGCTATCTCAACTCATTCTAGATGTGGTCAACAGATATGTCTCTTCTGCGACTCATGAACTTAAGTCCAGGCATACATTTAATGAACACGGAGAGAAAGCTGGCAAGTTGTTATCTCACAAGCTTAGACAATCCTCTGCTAGCAGCACCATAACTGCAATCTTTGTTGCAGCTGATTTGCGCCACTCGGGAGCTACTTGGGGAAAGCTCCTGGGCCTAATGGCTTCCCTATTGAATTTTATAAAGCATTCTCCTCCAAACTATCCCCTATCATCAGCTCAATGTACAATGAAATCCTTTCTAATCAGAAACTGCCCCAGACACTTACCCTGGTGACTATTTAGGTTTTTCTTTAAAAGGACAAGAATCCCCTAAACTGTGGTTCAAACCGCCCTATAAGTCTCTTGTGCTGCGATTATAAAATTCTCACTCACGCCGTTTAGACACAGTGATGCCTAATATAATTAACTCTGACCAAACAGGATTTATCTCAGGTAGGCAATCTTTCTATAATATGCGCTGGCTATTTAATGTTCTCTGTTCTGCCCATTCAAATCAACAGTCAGAGGTCGTCATCTCTCTTGATGCTGAGGCTTTCGACCGGGTAGAGTGGGAATATCTATTTACAGTACTAGAGAGATTTGGGTTTGGCCCGTATTCCTTTCCTGGATTAAGTTTTTGTACTTGTCCCCAGTGGCTTCTGTTCGCACCAACAATGTTACCTCCAGCTAATTCCCTCTCCACAGGGGGGGCAGGCATGGTTGTTGTTTATCCCCTTTCTTATTTGATATGGCTATTGAGGGTTTGCTATAGCTCTGCGGACGGAGGAGAGGATTAAGGGAATACATGGACGACATAATTCACAAGGTGTCCTTACAGTGCATTAGGAAAGTATTCAAACTACTTGGCTTTTTTCACATCTTGTCACATTACAGCCTTATTCTAAAATTGATGAAATAGTTTTTTCCATCATCAATCTACCCACAATACCCCTTAATGACAAAGCAAAAACTGGTTTTTAGATTTTTTGCAAATGTATTAAAAACAAAAAAATGTAATTGTACATTTATGAAAGTATTCAGACCCTTTACTCAGTACTTTGTGGAAGCACCTTTGGCAGCGATTACAGCTTTGAGTCTTCTTGGGTATGATGCTACAAGCTGGCACACCTGTATTTGTGGAGTTTCTCCCATTCTTCTCTGCAGATCATCTCCAGCTCTGTCAGGTTGGATGGAGAGCGTCGCAGCACAGCTATTTTCAGGTCTTTCCAGAGATGTTTGATCGGGTTCAAGTCCGGGCTCTGGCTGGGCCACTCAAGGACATTCAGAGACTTGTCCCGAAAACACTCCTGCTTTGTCTTGGCTGTGTGCTTAGGGTCGTTGTCAATCAATAAATCAATCAAATGTATTTATATAGCCCTTTTTACATCAGCCGATGTCACAAAGTGCTATACAGAAACCCAGCCTAAAACACCAAATAGCAAGCAATGCAGAAACTCCCTAGAAAGGCAGAAACCTAGGAAGAAACCTAGAGAGGAACCAGGCTCTGAGGGGTGGCCAGTCCTCTTCTGGCTGTGCCGGGTTGAGATTATAACAGTACATGGCCAAGATGTTCAAACGTTRATAGATTACCAGCACCTCAGGAGTAAATGTCAGTTGACTTTTCATACCCGAGCATTCAGAGTTAGAGACAGCAGGAGCGGTAGAGAGTCGAAAACAGCAGGTCCGGYACAAGGTAGCACGTCCAGTGAACAGGTCAGGGTTCCATAGCCGCAGGCAGAACAGTTGAAACTGGAGCAGCAGCACGACAAAGTGGACTGGGGACAGCAAGGAGTCATCKGGCCAGGTAATCTTGAGGCATGTCCTGTTGGAAGGTAAACCTTCACCCCAGTCTGAGGTCTGGAGCAGGTTTTAATCTGTACTTTGCTCCGTTCATCTTTCCCTCGATCCCAACTAGTCTCCCAGTCTCTGCCACTGAAAAACATCCCCACAGCATGATGCTGCCATCACCATGCTTCAACGTAGGGATGGTGCCAGGTTTCATCCAGACGTGAAGCTTGGCATTCAGGCCAAAAATATCAATCTTGGTCTCAACAGTCTCCAAGTGGGCTGTCTTGTGCCTTTTACTGAGGAGTGGCTTCCGTCGGGCCACTCTACCATAAAGACCTGATTGGTGGAGAGCTACAGAGATGGTTGTCCTTCTGGAAGGTTCTCCCATCTCCCAGGAGGTAAGGGTAGGTAACAACACACCCGCCACGCTGATCCTCAACACGGGGGCCCTTCAGAGATGCTTGCTCTGTCCCCTCCTGTACTCCCCGTTCACTCATGACTGCATGGCCAGGCACGACTCCAACACCATCATTAAGTTTGTCAATGACACAACAGTGATAGGCCTGATAACCAACAACGACGAGACAGCCTGTAGGGAGGAGGTCAGAGACCTGGCCGTGTGGTGCCAGGACAACAACCTCTCCCTCAAAGTGATCAAGACAAAGGAGATGATTTTTGACTACAGGAAAAGGAGGACCGAGCACGCCCCCATTCTCATCGACGGGGCTGTAGTGGAGCAGGTTGAGAGCTTCAAGTTCCTTGGTGTCCACATCACCAACAAACTAACATGGTCCAAGCATACCAAGACAGTCGTGAAGAGGGCACGACAAAATCTATTCCCTTTCAGGAGACTGAAAAGATTTGGCATGGGTCCTCAAATCCTCAAAGGGTTCTACAGCTGCACCATCGAGAGCATCCTGACTGGTTGCATCACTGCCTGGTATGGCAACTGCTCAGCCTCTGACCACAAGGCACTACAGAGGGTAGTGCGTACGGCCCAGTACATCACTGGGGCCAAGCTTCCTGCCATCCAGGACCTCTACACAGAGGAAGGCCCTAAAAATGGTCAAAGACACCAGCCACCCTAGTCATAGACTGTTCTCTCTGCTACCGCACGGCAAAAGTCAAGGGGTCTAAATACTTTCTGAATGCACTGTATACAGTATGGAGACAATCTTATTTTATACGTCTCCAACCCTGTGGAGTCTATACCCTATCTCTTGGACATGCTACAAGGTTTTGGGACATTCTCTGGTTATAAGTTAAATCTCACAAAAAGTGTCCTCCTCCCCATTAATAAGTTAGCAGAAGGTATTGGGTATGCCAATACCCAATAGCATCAGATCTTTACTTATTTGGGGATAAAGGTCACATGCTCATTTAAGGCTCAGTTTAAACATTACTTCAAAACACTCGTGGAGAATATGGAGAATCTCCCCCCACATCACATTGAATGAATCTCTATATTATCCTTATATAATGTTTCACACGTAATGTATAATATGTAGCCTACGGCAGGTGATCCAATGTCTCATAATTTTTTTTTAATTGTATGTTTGTATATTTAATTATAATGTTTTATTTTTTCTTTCTTTGTTACGCTCGTCTGTTACTGTCACTTTGTCCTATTGTTGTCTAATATCTTTTCACTTTTGTCTTGAATGTTGTTAATTGGAAAATGCAAAAATAAAATATAAAAATTTAAAAAACACTCGTGAAGCGCACTAAGCAGGATTTCATAAGGTGGTCGTTTCTTCCCATTTCATTAGCAGGTCGCATTAATTCTGTTAAGAAGACTGTACTACCTAGGTTTTTGTTCTTATTACAAACGATTCCCATTTTTCTGCCAAAGTCGATGTTCAAACAACTGGACAGCTGCATTTCCAACATCATTTGCAATAAGTCAAATCCACAAATGAGAACGGTACATTCAAAGGCAATTTTTCAAAAAAKGTTCAAAAAAGATTTACTTTCCCATTGTTCCTCAAATGCAGTGTATGATATACCATTTTGTAGCTCTGTGTCTCTGCTTTTTATCCAATTTAAAAAAACACAATTTKAAATTTTGCTACATAAAACCGAATCAAGGCGGTTGGAACCAAAAATCTCAAATTTGGACTCCTCAGACCAAAGAACAGATTTCCACCTGTCTAATGTCCATTGTTCATTGCTCGTGTTTCTTGGCTGAAGCAAGTCTCTTCTTATTATTGGTGTCCTTTAGTAGTGGTTTCTTTGCAGCAATTCAACTATGAAGGCCTGATTCACGCAGTCTCCTCTGAACAGTTGATGTTGAGATGTGTCTGTTACTTGAACTTTGTGAAGCATTTATTTGGGCTGCAATCTGAGGTGCAGTTAATTGTCAATTTCTGAGGCTGGTAACTCTAATGAACATATCCTCTGCAGCAGAGGTAACTCTGGGTCTTCCTTTCCTGTGGCGGTCCTCATGAGAGACAGTTTCATCATAGCGCTTGATGGTTTTTGTGACTGCACTTGAAGAAACTTTCAAAGTTCTTGAAATTGTACGGATTGACTGACCTTCATGTCTTAAAGTAATGATGGACTGTCGTTTCTCTTTACTTATGTAAGCTGTTCTTGCCATAATATGGACTTGGTCTATTACCAAATAGGGTTATCTTCTGTATACCACCCCTACTTTGTCACAACACAACTGATTGGCTCAAACGCATTAAGAAGGAAAGAAATTCCACTAATGAACTTATAGCAAGGCACGCCTGTTAATTGCAATGCATTCCAGGTGACTACCTCACGAAGCTGGTTGAGATAATGCCAAGAATGTGCAAAGCTGTTATCAAGAAAAAGGGTGGCTACTTCAAAGAATCTCAAATGTTGATTTGTTTAACACTTATTTGGTTACTACATTGTTCCATATGTGTTATTTCATAGTTTTGATATCTTCACTATTATTCTACAATGTAGAAAATAGTAAAAATATAGAAAAAATCCTTGGATGAGTAGGTGTGTCCAAACTTTTGGCTTGTACTGTATATCTAGAGAGACCTAAGCCTGCAGGCCAATTTTGTACTCTACTACTGATCAGCAAATATATCTAAATGTGTTTATTGGGTTTCTTCATTAGGAAACAAAGATGGTCCAACTTGGGCCATCATGGAGTTACAGTCAAGCCTTCCAACTTCTCCGGTCTCACTCCTGTGCTCCCCACTGCCCATGAACCTTGGCACCCATGTTTTGAATCCCATTGTCAAGAACTCCCTGAAAATCTGGTCCCAATTCCGAAATTACTTTAGCCTTAAACAAGCAAGCCGGTTCCCCCCATTAACATCTAATCATCTCTTCCCAGCGTCYCAGATTGACACAGAATTCCAGTTCTGGCATAAGAATGATCTGGTGTTTTTTTGTGAGCTATTTGTTGATAACACATTCGTCTCATTCGATACTCTGAGGGTTGACCATAATATTCCCAATACCCACTTTTTACGTACCTGCAAACTCTTAGATTTGCTAAAAAAACATTTCCCTTCATTTCCACTCAAGCCCGCTAAGTGTCCAGTCAAGAGGTGCTTAGATCTTAACCCGTATCTGAAGGGCACAATCTCCAGATTATACGACATAATATAGAATATTAATCCGCCTTCTTTGGCAAAGACAAAATCTGCATGGGAGAAAGACATTGGTGGCAAGCTACCCAATGACATATGGCAACATAGTATTGGGCGTATCCACACCTCATCATTTTGCATAAGACATGGGCTGATTTAGTTTAAAGTTTTTCACTGTCTCCATTACTCAAATGACAAATTGACAAAAATATATCCAAATGTGGACCCCAAGTTTTTGAGATGACACCAGAGTCCAGTGACTGTGGGACACATGTTTTGGTCATACCAATCTTTGAGAGGCTTCTGGGACCCCATTTTTTTAGGCATTCTCACATATGTGTAATACYACTGTTAGCCGCAACCCGTTCACTGCCATTTTTAGTGTACTTCCCCGAGATCAGAATGTTACCACGCATCTTTCTTTATGCTGTGGGTTAAGAAGGTGATGTCATCTCTGCCTCTGGAGAAGGTCAGGTACGCTATGCATGGGTCCCAACAAAAGTTTGACTTGACCTGGTCCCCGTTCATACAATACGTGGAGAGCCTGTCTTTTACTAAGTGTAACTTGTATATTTTTGTAAGCAGTCATGTCTGTTCTAGTGGCCATATATTGTGCTGATGAGACTCCACTATAATTATGATACCGAGTTGTATTTTCATGTAACTTTTTCCATTGTTTCTATTACTGTTTATGTGTTTGTCTTATTTCATTTACTTTTCTGTGATATCCTCGTATGATGCCTTGGTGGTGGGGTGGAGGGAGGAATGGATGAGAAGGGAGGGAGAGATGGGAGGAATGGATGAGAGGGAGGGAGAGATGAGAGGAAGGGGTGGGTGGGTGGATGTGGGAATGAGGGGTTGGGGCTGTACTGTTTTTCTGTTCTCATATCTGAAAATCTATCAATAAAGTTAAAAAGAAAAAGAAGGTAAGGTTTTTTTCTACAAAGAAGTATCACACCCTGATCTATTTCACCTGTCTTGTGCTTGCCTCCACCCCCCACCAGGTGTCTCCTATTCTTCCCCATTYTCCCCTGTGTATTTATAGCTGCGTTTTCTGTTTGTCTGTTGCCAGTTCGTCTTGTTTTGTCAGGTCTTACCAGCGTGCTTCCCGTTTCTCCAGTTCTCAAGTTCTTGTTTTCTAGTCTTCCTGGTTCCGACCTTTCTGCCTGTCCTGACACTGCCTGCCGTTTTGTCCCTGATTGACTCTGCCTTGGATTACGAACCTCTGCCTTCCCCTATCTGCCATTTGCCTGCCCCTTTGTWATAATAAATATTCTGAGAACCAAACTATCCGCCTCCTGTGTCTGGATCTGGGTCATATCCTGAGTTGTGATAGGAAGATTATAGGGAATACCAGGACATAGTGTCTATAATACTGTAATAAGCTCACATAGTTGCTTTCACAAACTCCGAACTCCACACAGTTGTCCCTGACTAGTTGGTTATTAATTTCCCGTGAGGAAAATGCTTTGTACTTACAGCATTCATGTGAATACATTTTAATTAGGTGTTTGCTTTGGCGGACCTTATTGATTTATTGACATATTTGGCTGAGAGTTTCCTTTTGAAAGGGTGGAGACTTTGTTTTTGCCCGAACTCTTAATTTGTAACACATATAGACCTAGAAGGGAATCGAAAACTGATCAGATTACATTCTGTGTTAATCGAGATCAGTGCTACATTCGTAACCAAGTGGGAGTTTACCACATATGACTGGGAAAAATCACTTGAACTGCCCTCCAACTGGTAATTACTAGTGGGAAACTCYTCTATCATCCTGAGCTCCCACTTCTCCCACATGCTGACCTCTGACGTCACCTACTACGGAAATAACCTCAAAAACAGGATTTTGGGCATTTAAATGCAACATCAAAATAGTTTTCATAAAAAGCAATTATATTTGTTTACAAGCATGAAAGRTGTACTTTTAGTTTAAGGATTTACGCCATTAGCCAATCAGCGTTTCTCAACGAGTTCAAAGCATCTAACGGGTATTTACGACTTCACAACTGGTAAATTCCCACTTGGTTACGATCGCAGCATAAAACACAATGTAGATTGGGTTTTATGCATGCAACATGCTCAGGGTGTTAATGAGACCACCTGTAGGGTAGCTCTGTCTGTGTTCTTGGGAGGCAAAGAGATTAATCCTCAAAGGGGATTTTCTCCATTGATTCACAATTACAGTCTCCTCACTCCCCCCATTAACAGTCTACTCGCTACACACTGTTCAGTGTCCGATGAAGGCACTTGAGTGTAGAGKTTTTCCATGATGAGTACAATGTGTCCTGGACATCTGCTCTCACAGCATGACACACGTTACATGACACACATGATACAGTACACCTGAGCTGCTACTATGACCATGTAATGTATGAGAGTCTACACTAGTATTTTCACAGGGTTAACATTTGACCGGTCAGAGCATGTGAGAACTGTTTGATCCAGGGTGCTGTGACTTGAACCTTGCTATTACATCACTCACTTGGATCTCTGCCAGGGGAAGTGTGGTTGGCTTTGGTTTTGGTCCCTCTGTGATCTTTCCCATCCACTTCCTTGGCTGTCTGACCACAATATTGATGTAAACCACATCTCTACTGTGCATAACTATATCATGCACAGTCGGCTGGATTAAAATCTGCCAAAGCAATGTTTATGTAGTGTCATTGTATAAAGCAATCTGGTGGTCTAGACAGCTCTCCTGAGGAAAGGGCTTACACCTCAAGACAGAGTGTGTTTAAATAAAAATGAAGAATACTTTTTCTTTAATGAGAAAAACACAATTATTTTTGACTGTTAGTACTGTTTGGTGAGCCCATACTGTGTCAACTGCTATTCCATGTCATTTTGAAGTGTGCATTTTATTAGGATGGCAAATGCCATACAAAAATAAATAACATTGTGATGAGCAGTTGAATGATAATGATTTATAGCCTTGTACAAGTTGATTTGAAGTGTTTGTTTGAGACCTAGGTTTTAGCATGTGATGTTTTCCAAACCCACTGGTAGTTGGAGGCTGTGTGTTCCATTGTCTGAAGAGAAGAACATGAACCGGTTGGTTTTCCTCTCTGATTGACTTGGGTATGTCTGTTTTGTTGGAGAGGATTTTGARGTGTTTATCCCCTGATTTGAAGCAGAAATGGCTCTGAAGTGCTTGTGCATACCCTTCAAACCTCACTTAGTACTCTCCATCACGCTAAACCCAATCTGGAATAGTATATTTGATGGACATACTCAAGTGGAAAGCCAGTACTCAGTGGAGCCATTCAACTGAGTTCTTCAAGAATGTACTCACTCTTGCTTATTTAGACTCAAATATTTTCCCGGCCTTATTTCACAGTCCAGACTGTTTGCCATGATCTGCATATACAAAATCCTTGAGGTTTAGTAAATAGATCTCTAACCTCTAACACACATTATTCCTCTAGAGTTGACGTGGCACCCAGAGTCGCAAGTAACGAGTGGAGAAAAGTCAATAATTTTCAGGGTCACCTCCACTCTTCATAGACACAGAGCCTATTGAAGCATTTGCAGATTGTGTAATTCTCCTTGACGGGAACCAACTCTGAGGGTTCCGGTGTGACTGGAGAATGTCATGGTAAAYAGACTAGRCTCACATTCCCTGGGGACAATGATACATCATCATCTTTGATTTGACCCATCCAATGGGAGTGGAACAGTCAGGTAATATGAAGGGTTTGACCAGAACCAATATATAATATTGCATATGGAAAGCCACTTTTAAATATAGTACATGTACTGTATATTGAACAAAATCACACACTGTAAAAAGTACTCACTTGGGTGGTTGGCTGAAAATATACATTATTCTTACTAAGAAGTGATGAATCTAAAATGGGAACACTGTTTCGTGGAATAAAATACCTTGGATGAAACTGTCTGATGAGGTGACAAACAAGTTGATTACTTCAGTTTAAAATGAGATGTGTCAGCTTCTTAAAATCATATTAGTACATCGGATGACAGGTAATATAAACCAATATATAAACCTTCCATCTTGATATGTATATGAAAATAGAGAAACAATTAGAAATATGGCCTTTCCAAGAAGCATTGATATTTCAAGGAATTGGCAACATTAAATTAAGATGACAGCGATAGCGCAAATCCAATTTGCTCTGAATTTAGATGTCACTGATTTCTTTCAAGTTATTAAATTGAATTTTGTGGCATTTATCTGACAAATGATCAGTTTCCATCAACAGCACACTAATGCTCCATATGCTGGGTTAACTTTGCAAGTGAATACGATGTCACTCATACGTCGTATTTGTACATTCCCATATCATTATACATATCCCTAGGTTCTAGTCAGTCTCCATTTCCCCTTTCCATCTGATATTTCCACAACAACAACAACCACTATGTTTACTACCCAATGTGTCTGAAATCCTCGTTATGTCCACCATTCAAAAATCTGCAATTGCATAAATTTTGCATTATCAAATATTTCTACACAAGCCGCTGTGAAGATGTTAATTCCAGACATATTCAGTAATATAATTCAGTGATATAACAARGTACAGAGTTGGTATTCACTTCAAGGTACAAGGTGCTTCCCCAATGTTTGCCGTGTTTGGTGATGATCGCTGTATGATATGAGGCAACCACTCTTACGTTTATTATTAAGGTTGGCACTTCTTATCTTGTACCACCACCAAGGCTTCAAAGCAAAGACCCAATACAGCATTTATGAAGTAGAGGGAAACAGGATGGCTTCTCTGTGTCCAAAGAAAATAGGTTCCACTCACTTTTACAATGTTGGTTTGTTTGAATCTACCAGAGGAGGATATTGCTTTGATTTATCAAGGTAATAACTACTAAGTGTGTGCAAGTTAATATAATGTGTCCTCTTACATTGTCCAAAAGGTATCAAGCTGAGCACATTAGAATGCTTTAAAAAAAAAATGCCCAATGCTTATGCCTACTTATTGCAAAAAAATTTATAAACCTATTGTAGTACTATAATTACAATGAATCTTGTCTTTTGATTATGTTTAATCTTAGTTAGAATGTTCAGGAAACTGTAGCAATAGATGGCTCTCTAATTTCACATTGCACAGCACAGCATTCTGGTAAAAGACAGTGAGAAAACAGGCGTGGTTATCCTGCAAGTATACAATAGCAATTGTCCCTTCATTAAAGTGTTCCTCATGCTCAATTTCAAAAATTACAAGAATTGCTTAAATTTCAAAATTACAAGAATTGTCATGCAAAAGTGTAAACCCTGAAAATTGAATTGAATCTGGTGTTTTGTGAAAAGGACTTTAACCCCTTGTTGACCCCGTTCAATGTTATTCATCTGTGAGTCACTGAACAGGTGTCAAGTCTCCAAAGGTCAGTCCCCCATCCAGTGCAACAGGTACACACTGATTGTAGCACTCCATAAGGGACAGTATACTTGAAAACCCTATCAACCGTTCTTGTCAGGAGGGATCTTCAATAAAAAGAGTGAATAATATGAATTCTCATCTATGACAGTCTTTGTGCTATTCTTTCAAGGATACACTCTCGGCCAGTGGTGTAATTAAGTACTACATAAGTCGTTTTTTGGGGTATCTGTACTTTACTTTACTATTTATATTTTTCACAACTTTTACTTTTACTTCACTACATTCCTAAAGAAAATAATGTACATTTTACTCCCTACATTTTTCCAGAAAACCAAAAATACTTGTTACATTTTGAATGTTTAGCAGGACAGGAAAATAGTCCAATTCACGCACTTATCAAGAAACACGTGGTCATACCTACTGCCTCAGATCTGGGGGACTCATTAAACACATGCATCGTTTGTAAAGTAAGTTGTAGTGTGCCCCTGGCTATCCATAAATGTTAAAAACAATTCCTTAATATAAGGAATTTGAAATGTTTTATACTTTTACTTTTGATTCTTAAGTATATTTAGAACCAAAGACTTTTATACTTTTAATCAAGTAGTATTTTACTGGGTGACTTTCACTTTTACTTGAGTCATTTTCTATTAAGGTYTCTTTACTTTTARTCAAGTATGACCATTGGGTACTTTTTCCACTACTGCTCCAGGCAAAATGTAATGCAAAACCTTTGTTGTTTCCAATGCTTCTGTTGTGAACGTTTCCTCCAATAGGATTGTATTCACATGGAAACAGTTGGATTGAAACTTGGTTACAGAGTGCATCTCAAATTTCACATTTTGTCATGTGCACAAGTACAGTGAAATGCCTTTCTTGCAAGCTCTTTTCCAACAATATAGTAATCAATATCAGTAGTGAAAATATATATTATACTGTGTAGTAAAGTAGAACAAAAACACATGAGAAATAGAAAAACACGAGAAAGTAAGTAAGCACTGTATATTCAGGGTCAGTTCCAGGTTCAGTGCCAATACCATATTTACAATGTGCAGGGATAATGGAGTGGTATTGTAGGGGTAGATATATACAGTATAGGGTTAGGTGACTAGGCATCACGATATATGATAAACAGGGTAGCGGCAGCATATATGATGATTGTGTGTGTGTGTGGAGTCTGTATGAATGTGTGTGCGTGTCGTCTGTGTGTGTGTCAATTACGTTTGTGTGTGTGTTGGAGTGTGAGTGTGTGTGAGTGATTGTGCATAGTGTCAGTGCAAAAATGTAAACAAAATAAAATGGTCAATGCAGATAGTCCGTGTAGACATTTTGTTAGCTATTCATACATCTAGTCTTGTGTAACTCATAATTGGTAAGGCTTAAAAGCCCATGCAGACTTTTTTTTTTTTTTTTTTTTTTACATCAATATCAAATCCTTTCTGGGTTACAATTAAGTTACTTACTGTAATAGTTTTCCATGAAAAGGGTGAAAAAGAAACAAAAATAGCTTTTTAGCAAGTACTGTCTGGGTGGCGCGGGGGAGGGACCAGAGCGGAGGATCCTAATGGGAGGGATATGTAGCCTGTTATTGGCAATGGGTTTTTATAAGCTGGGGGATTACACTGTTAGTTTCATCAGCTGTTGGGGGTATCCAGAGTATGACTTAGATTTCCCCTAAACATGCTTTTGGCCATGGCAGCTAAAATGAGATTAGCGCCAGACATCAAAACAGCAAACGCTGATCTTTCCTTGCAGTTTGCAGGAGAAAACGAATTTTAAGAAAGTCTGCAATCTTACCCCTGTGAAGCAATCGCTCAGAAAGCTTACATTYAAACACAACTTTGAAGTGTTTTGACATTCTTCTAACAGCACTGCTTAGACTTCACAGTGTTACATTTMAACTTGTTGGTCAAAAAGGTCTATCGAAAACTGTTAACTGTATTCTTGTGTTTTTGTTGAGATTATTCAATACACAGGAATTCTATTAAGTTCAGCATGATTAAGGTCATGAAGAAATTTTAAGACATATTCTATACCTATCTAAGCTTCCTGGTGAGCAGTCTAATGACTGTACAAGATTATATCAAAATATTAAGGATTCACAGGAAATATCACTGTTTCCTAAAACATACTGAGTAATTTAATGACTTATTTTGTATTATCTCTTGGTGTTCAGTGCATTCGGAAAGTATTCAGAACCCTTGACTTTTTCCACATTTTGTTACGTTACAGCCTTATTCTAAAATGGACAAAATAAAAATTATTCCTCAGCAATCTACACACAATACCCTATAATGACAAAGTGAAAACAAGTTTTTAGGAAACAGAAATATCTTATTTACATAAGTATTCAGACCCTTTGCTATGAGACTCGAAATTGAGCTCAGCTCCATTCTGTTTCCATTGATCATCCTTCAGATGTTTACATAAGTTGATTGGACTACACTAGTGGTAAATTCAATAGATTGGACATGATTTTGAGAGGCACACATCTGTCTATATAAGGTCCCACAGTTGATAGTGCATGTCAGAGCAAAAACCAAGCCATGAGGTTGAAGGTATTGTCTGTTGAGCTCCGAGACAGGATTGTGTCGAGGCACAGATCTGGGGAAGGGTACAAAAATATTATACAGCATTGAAGTACCCAGAGGAAACACAGTGGCCTCCATCATTCTTAAATGGAAGAAGTTTGGTACCAGCAAGACTCTTCCTAGAGCTGGCTGCCCGGCCAAACTGAGCAGTTGGCGGAGAAGGGCCTTGGTTAGGGAGGTGACCAAGAACCCGATGCTCACTCTGACAGAGCTCTACAGTTCCTCTGTGGAGATGGGAGAACCTTCCATAAGGACAACCATCTCTGCAGCACTGGCCAGACCAAAACCACTCCTCAGTAAAAGGCACCTAAAGACTCTCAGACCATGAGAAACAAGATTCTCTAGTCTGATGAAACCAATATTGAACTCTTTGGCCTGAATGCCAATTGTCACGTCTGGAGGAAACCTGGCACCATCCCTACGGTGAAGCATGGTGGTGGCAGCATCATGCTGTGGGGATATTTTTCAGCGGCAGGGACAGGGAGACTAGTCAGGATTGAGGCAAAGATGAACGGATCAAAGTACAGCGAGAATATTGATGAAAACCTGCTACAGCGCACTCAGGACCTCAAACTGGGGGGGAAGGTTCACCTTCCAACAAGACAACAACCCTAAGCACAAAGCCAAGACAACGCAGGAGTGGCTTCGGGACAAGTCTCTGAATGTCCTTGAGTGGCCCAGCCAGAGCCGGACTTCAACCCAATCTAACATGTCTGGAGAGACCTGAAAATAGTTGTGCAGCAACGCTCCCCATCCAACCTGACAGAGCTTGTGAGGATCTGCAGAGAAAAATGGGAGTAACTCCCCAAATACAGGTGTGCCAAGCTTGTAGCGTCATACTCAAGAAGACACAAGGCTATAATCGCTGCCAAAGGTGCTTAGCCTCTTTGGGCTAGGGGGCAGTATTTTCATGTCCGGATGAAAAGCATGCCCAACGTAAACTGCCTGCTATTCAGGCCCAGAAGCTAGGATATGCATATAATTAGTAGATTTGGATAGAAAATACTCWGAAGTTTCTGAAAGTGTTAGAATAATGTCTGTGAGTATAACAGAACTGATTTGGCAGGCGAAACCCCAAGCACAATCCATCAACGGGGAAAAAACATTTGAGGTCATTGTGTTTCCCAATAGGTTTCTATTGAAAGCCCTATTAATGAGGAACCTGGTTGGAGTTCCTATGGCTTCCACTAGATGTCAACAGTCTTTAGAAATTGGTTGATGTTTTTCTTTTGAGAAATGAAGAAGTATTTGCTGTTCACTCCAGGTGTACGCCACTGTTTTGCTGCGCGTGAACTGGAACGTGCTTCACGTTGTATTTATCCGGTACTAGAAACAGTTTATTCCGTCTTCAATTTTATTGATTATTTACGTTTTAGSGTACCTGAGGTTGGATTAGGAACATTGTTTGAAATGTTTGGACCAAGTTTACAGGTAACTTATTACATACTTTGTAGGCATGTTGGGCGAGTTGAAACCGGTGTATTTCTGAATCAAACGCGCCAAATAAATTGACATTTTTTGGGACATAAAGAAGGGCATCATCAAACAAAAGGACCATTTGTGAAGTTTCTGGGACATTCTGGAGTGCCAACAGAAGAAYATCTTCAAAGGTAAGGCATTAATTATATTGCTATTTCTGACTTTTGTCGCGCACCTGTCTGGTTGAAATCTGATTTTCATGTGTTTGTATGCGGGGCGCTGTCCTCAGATAATCACATGGTCTGCTTTCGCCGTAAAGCCTTTTTGAAATCTGACACAGCAGCTGGATTAACAAGAAGTTAAGCTTTATTTTGATGTATTACACATATATTTTCGTGATTGTTGAATATTGATATTCCTGTAGTTTGAATTTGGCGCGCTGCCATTTCACTGGATGTTGTCAAATCGATCCCGCTAAAGGGATTGCATGAAGGGATCCATAAGAGGTTTTAAACAAAGTACTGAGTAAAGGTTTTGAATACTTATGTAAATGTAAAGAATTTGGAAATGTGGAAAAAGTAAAGGGATCTGAATACCTTCCTAATGCACTGTATGCTTGTGTCTACTGTATATGGACGGTTGGGTGGTACATAGCTGTGTAGCTAAGCAGATTTGTTGGCAGTAACTTTGTACCTTGGGTATAATAATGTACCCTTCTTTGGCTGTTTCTCTTCACACCTGTCTGACACCATGATACTGCTCCACGTCTCCACCACTGATAAACACTGGAGTGGAGCAGATGGAGCCAGATGACCATTTATAATGGAGGAAATTAACATTAAATCACCTGATAATAAGAAATTATATAGCCTTTACTTTTTAACCAAGCATTAATTTTTGCGTTAATTACACTTAGTTATGCTGATTCAGGACATTGGAAATGTTCTTGTCAGTTAAGGACCGAAACTACCTCCCACAGATAAGAGAGAGACATTGTTAATGCATATTTTACTCAGTGAAATAAATGTTTTTTAAAGAGTGTATAACCACTGGCATTCTGTTTTACTCTCCAGAATAGAAACGATGTTGTTCATGTAATTTTGTAGTCCCACTTTATATTAAGGGAAGCGTACACCATGTATTTACATGGTTATTATATAGGCATGTACATTGTCATTACAGTGAAGGTATTGTTATATAGTCCTTACAACTGCTGTCACGCCCTGACCATAGAGAGCCCTTGGTTCTCTATGGTGTTTAGGTCAGAGCGTGACTAGGGGGGGTGTTCTAGTCATTGATTTTCTATGTGGCTGGGTTGTATGGTTCCCAATTAGAGGCAGCTGGTAATCGTTGCCTCTAATTGGGGATCATATTTAGGAAGCCCTTTCTCRCACCTACTTTGTGGGATATTGTTTTTGAGTGAGTGCATGTAGCACTACAGTACTGCACGGTCGTTGTTTGTTTCTTGGTTTGTTTAAAGTTTCACTAAAATAAAGATGTGGAACTCCAATCACGCTGCGCCTTGGTCCGTCTCTCCACACGACCGTGACAACTGCATCACTCCTGACCCTATAATTATTGTCCAAGATTATAAATTCATCTCCATTGTGACTTAAAGTTTATTTTTAAACATGAGAAATATGTACAAGAAGTTAGTTATGTTGACATTTACTGAACAACACCCTAATATGATTGTCCACATTATTAAAATGATCTCCAATGTGACTTTGTGAGTTTATTTTTTAATTATGAGCAATATGTACAAGATGTTAGTTATGTTGACATTTACTYAGTAACATMTACAACATTTACTATACTTTGACTAGTACATATATTCACTATAACATCATGGCCCACTTAACCACCACAGACCTACAACAACCAGACTACTACCTACCACCATATTGGGATTGATTTGTTGTCAGTGAAACTTTCCAGAATCCTTTGCAGTTACTCACATTGTGATATTTTGGAGGCATATCTGAAATAGACCTGTGATGTATGTGAGTCATCTCACTTCTCCCTTTACTTRATGACACTTCAAACTCACTCTTTCAAATCCAGCTAGAGGGGAAATCCCTGTCCTCGAGGGATTCAGTCCTAGGCTAGCCTAAAGATTCAGACCTTAAGGTTGCTGTAATTACCTCTTCCCTGGAAGGTCTGAACGCTAGACTGCCTGATCAGGACACCGCGAAGCCGGCGCAAGATACGGCTATGAACGTTCTCAAACGACCCTCTGCTGGCAGCGCCATAGTGGTGCCCAAAAGTCGTGATAAGCTCAGTCATTCTGGACAGAGGCTAAAGAGTGTTTAGTTTAAAATACACTATAGTGTCCTGGAAATACGATGACATTGCTAAAATAGGCAAATATGTAGTAGGAAACAACTTTGCCATCATTATCATGTCGTCAAATTCCTACTTTAGACAGATGGCATCATGTGATCCCCCAACAGTTGTGATGCTTCTTCAAATGCAGGCTTCCACAGACTTCACCATAAATTGAGTTTTCTACTCCACCTCATCTCACATTTGCCGCTTTGGCTTCCTGTTGCACTCAGAATCGATCTCAAGGTCCATCCCCTTATTGATAACGTTTTAACCTGGTCAAGCTGCACCCCCTTATCAGATCTTTCCAAGACTTGGACAAGACCTCTCTGCTCCCCAGAGACCCTTAGTGTCTCAGGGGCTCAGTGGCAGTACATTTTCTCCCACTCCTAAGGAACTATACTCTGATTGTAGACAAGACATGGTAAACAGAATCTGATAGAATATTTCCAATCTAAACACATTTGAACACAAAGGAAAAGGGGRTATGATTGATATTTTTGCTGTTTTAGAGTTTCTATCAAAACAAGGAGGTATTTCTAGTTTTAATGTAGCTATTATGCATAGCATAGTGTGATATGGGGATGTGGACTTAGATATACAATGGAACATCTTTCAGATAGCAGTATTATGCATTCTGCTGCATAAACATTTCAAAGTTCAAATGGCGTCTTTCCTGGGAAATGGTTAACATAGAAAAACATACAACCATCGTATTTTAAACATAGTGGTTGCAGCATCCTTTCGGGCACGCCGTAACTACCATGGAAATGTATTAGAATACGCACGCCCAGTGTGTTTTTAGTGATRCTTCTATCCTACCCTGGCCTGAAATCACCATGACTGCCTCTCCAACTCATTCATTTGGTTTAGCATAGCTCCAAACAGCTCATTAAAGCTGTCTGTAGACAGATAGAGAAATAAAGCAGATATTTACATAGGGATGTGGAGACGTTTTCCACCCCCTCAGACACATTATGAAACATGCGTAAGTAGGTTTTCAAAAGAGCCTATCCTGCGTAGATGGCGTTTGTGTGTGTTTGTGAAATAAGGCTAGTTCAACGCTATGATGCCAAGAGGAGAGAGAATTTTTCATTCATTGCTATCGTTGTAAACATGACTACAGTTGATGTTCATGCATACTGTAATATTTAGATTAGAACACACCTTCATCAAAGGAAAAGGTGAACTTGAAAAAACGGTCCGATTTTCCATATGCTTAATATTTCATATTAAAAACAGAAACTGAGACCAGTTTATCAATAGATGAATAGAAACTCATCACTCATAACTCACAGCAGAACTGGCTTCTGCCCACTTTTCCCTTTTGTTCACCCCAATTACATATTTTGTAATTACTCTCACTATTTACCGTTTTGCCACATACATTTTGGTTCAAGAGGCGTTTGGCCAGTGTATTGTGTTATATTGACTTCCACTGCATTGGATTTAACTGTGAATTGACTTTGCAGTAAATCACAGTGCCAGGGTTGCATTAAACAGGGTCATATGGGAGGGGGGGGGGGGGACTGTTAACTAGAGGAAAGACACATCTAATCAGAGCTGTGGCTGCCAGGACAGACGACTACAGTGTCCAGTCACAGGGACCAGACAGATCAGAGCAGTAACTATCAACACCAACAATAGCTGGAGAATTTTAATCAGCACTTCCCACTCTTTATGGCAGCGGTTTAGGTGTTATTCTGTTCACGTGGAAGTCGTTATGGAGGCTGTCGCCGTGCTTACTGCACTCCAGAGGGCACTCAAAGTGAAGTCACAGCTAGAACCACAGTTCATAAGCCTCATCTGTGGCATTAGAGTGTGTGTGTGTGTGTGTGTGTGTGTGTGTGTGTGTGTGTGTGTGTGTGTGTGTGTGTGTGTGTGTGTGTGGTGGTGTGTGTGTGTGTGTGTGTGTGTGCGTAGGGCCCTGGTTGGTTGGCTGGCTGGCTGGCTTGTGCTGGAGGGAATACAATCACACAGACACCATGCATGCCTCCTCCACAGTGGCTATCACAGGTATCACTATACACCCCAAAACCTCTCACCTTCCAACCTTGTTGTTCAAAAAGAGTAACTATACAACAGTAATGGACATATAAACAAGAATGGTTAAACAAATGAGATGACACTATTTCCTCATTAATATCAGACAATCCTCAGTATGTCAGTTTATTCACTGAGAATTTCTCTTGACAATTCACCATTAATCGCTCAGAATTAATTTGACTAGTGGCTTGATACAGTCATTGCATTCCGTTGTGGATCTGTGCCATGACGTGATTATGTCACCATGTCAGCTTGTGCTAAGTGTAGTCTGGTACCTCAGGATGTTCTAATGAAATAAATGACCTTGGCATTTGAGAGACACTTCATCAATGGGCTTACAGTAATTTGAGAGACATGGTGTTGTAAGTGGTTTACTGCTCCCCATCCTTTTCACTGGTTGCCTGGTGGAAAGTTCTGGATGGAAGAGAACAGTGATTGTGCAACTGCAACATACAATTTTTTTTAGACACCACTATCGTTCTTCCCATGATGTTGGAGAGTGTCTTTTGTGAATACCTTTCCTCTCCCTCTCCCCGTCTCTCCCGCTCCCTCCCTTCTCTCCCTCCTTCTCTCTCTCTTTTCCTTCCCTCTCTTTCTTTWACAGTCTCAGGACACAGTTTCTAGTGGTATTTTGCTTCTCTATGTGGCAGTGATGGGTGGATTTATTTAGTGGGAGTTGTAATCTGCACTCTCTCCTCTCTCTCTTCTCTTTCTTTAGTGGATGCTACAGAGTGGGTTATTATGGGGAGTTTCTCCTACATCCTCCATACCGTTAGGCTAGTGTTGTCCTGAGGACATTTCAGCATCCCCTCCCAGATATTCCAAGCCAATAATCCACTGTTATCAGACAGATGCTCAGAGATGCCCTGATTACAGATGGGCTAAAGATGGCACTGTCTTTTATATGGAGAGTCACAACAGGGGCCATTCATATCAGGGACTGTGAGGGATATTTATACTTTATTGGTGCAGTTTTGCAATATTTAGCATTCAATCAGGCTTTTTAATTTTTTATTAGTCATACTAATGTGAGACAGATGTAAAATGTGTAATGCCTGCAACCAATATGCAGAAGTCTCTTTCAACTCAAAATACAGATTTCCTGTTTTTAGAGCTGTATATTTGACTGTTTTGTGCTGTATTTTTACTCCTGTGAGACTGGGTTTATTTCTTCAAGCCTTTTCATAAATGGTCTGGACCTACAACAGAATATCACTCTGACCAACGTAGGGCTTTTGTTAAGGACTATTAACCTATTGATTTACTTTCATTTGAGCAGTGAAATAGTTTCTTTTTTTCAAATGACCTTTCTTGTATCCTAAGCAGAAACTCTACCATGACTCACTGTCTGATAGATAGAAAAGTAGATACAGTATTTGTGAGCTGTCTCTGGGAACCGTGGTATTTTATAGTCATGTGTTCAGTGGCACTTGTGATATTGAGACTGGGGCCAAATCAGCACTGGTCCTATGGGTCCTTTCAGGCTTGGCATGCCAAATGAATCAGGCCTGGCATAGAAGCCACGCTTGGCATGGGAAAGTTTCTATCAACCTTCATTCCAAGGAGAGGAATCAACTCGTTAGTTTGTACAGAGGACTGCTCGGTTTAGCAGTGATAGGAAATTAGTTGTTTACAACAGCTGTAAAAAAAAATGTGTGAACAATTTTTTTTTTCTTGCATGTCCTAGACAGTTTCAAGATACAATACATACAAATATATACAGTTTAATAGGGGGAAAACAAACAAAATGTAAAAACTAAAAAGAACACCATACAAATTAAAAGGAAAAAACAAAACAGATTCAAAACAAATGTTTCAGTATTTCCAAATTCAATCGGTCTATTCAAATGTCATTCTCAAAGGCTACCAACCCAGAGCTACATAGGAAAACAGAAAAAAGACACAGCAGGTTAATGCTCTCTCCCATCCGCAAGACCAAACACTGTTGTTAAATTAGCTCTTACAAGTGGGATACGGATTGACCAGAGTTTCAGACCTGGCCCCACAGTCATTCTCTAAGGCTACCAACCCAGAGCCACATAGGAAAACAGAAAAAAGACAGAGCAGGTTAATGCTCTCTCCCATCCGCAAGACCAAAGACTCTTGTTAAATTAGCTCTTAAAAGTGGGAGATCTATTGACCAGAGTTTCAGACTTGGCCCCACACAGTCTGGCAGTGGATCTTTCCAAGTACATAAGCAACCAAAATCTGCAAAGGGTTCAAACCAACTCTTCAGAATAGTTTTTTGTCTGCTGTTATTGCAGCCATTACAATCCGCCCTTTCTTGATAAGATAAGGAAAGGCTAGGGCTACAACCTAGCAGGAGGAGGGATAGACAAACAGGTAGGCTCCTGCCAAGAATAGTATTTCAAATATTAACATGAACCCAAAGAAGGTACACAGCTCCAAAACATATGCATATAATTGCCCACCTCAGATTGGGTGCATTTATTCAATAAATCACTATCCACAAGCATCATCCTGAACTTTCGCTCTGGGGTAAAAGAAAACCTGTGAGCAGATTTGAAATAAATAAGTTGACTGGCGAGGCTCTTAGAAAAGGCAGAAATATTGCCTAATATCATGATCTATTCCCATTGAAACCCTGCACTTTGTAGGTCCTTCTCCCAGACCTCCGTAACAGGTAGATGTTTTATAATATGAGTCACTAACCTATCATATAGTGAGCACTAGAGGTCGACCGATTAATCGGAGTGGCCGATTAATTAAGGCCGATTTCAAGTTTTCATAACAATCGGAAATCGGTATTTTTGGACACTTTTTTAAATATATATTTTTACACCTTTATTTAAATAGGCAAGTCAGTTAAGAACACATTCTTATTTTCAATGACAGCCTAGGAACGGTGGGTTAACTGCCTTGTTCAGGGGCAGAACGACAGATTTTTACCATGTCAACTCGGGGATTCGTTTTTGCAACCTTCCGGTTACTAGTCCAACGCTCTAACCACCTGCCTTACATTGCACTCCACGAGGAGCCTGCGTGGCAGGCTGACTACCTGTTATGTGAGGGCAGCAATAAGCCAAGGTAAGTTGCTAGCTAGCATTAATCTTAGAAAAAACAATCAATCAATCATAATCACTAGTTAACTACACATGGTTGATGATATTACTAGTTTAGCTAGCGTGTCCTGTGTTGCATATAATCGATGCGGTGCCTGTTAATTTCTCATCGAATCACAGCCTACTTCGCCAAACGGGTGAGGATTTAGCACTGTCGTTGCACCTAACCATAAACATCAATGCCTTTCTTTAAAATCAATACACAAGTATATATTTCTAAACCTGCATATTTAGTTAATATTGCCTGCTAACATGAATTTCTTATAATTAGGGAAATTGTGTCACTTCTCTTGCGTTCCGTGCAAACAGTCAGGGTATATGAAGCAGTTTGGGCCGCCTGGCTCGTTGCGAACTGTGTGAAGTCCATTTATTCATAACAAAGACCGTAATTAATTTGCCAGAGTTGTACATAATCATGACATAACATTGAAGGTTGTACAATGTAACAGCAATATTTAGGCTTAGGGATGCCACCCGTTAGATAAAATACGGAACGGTTCCGTATTTCACTGAAAGAATAAACGTTTTGTTTTTGAATTGATAGTTTCCGGATTAGACCATATTAATGACCAAAGGCTCGTATTTCTGTGTGTTATTATGTTAGAATTAAGTCTATGATTTAATATTTGATTGAGCAATGGTAGGCAGCAGCAGGCTCGTAAGCATTCATTCAAACAGCACTTTCGTGCGTTTGCCAGCAGCTCTTCACAATGCTTCAAGCATTGAGCTGTTTATGACTTCAAGCCTATCAACTCCCGAGATTAGGCTGGTGTAACCAATCATGGCTAGCGGGAAGTTGCAGACTTTTTCTTTGGCTAAACCAACTAGTAATTTAACAATGTACAGATGGCATAACAGTTTGTTATTAAGGCACATGAAAGTTCACATGTTTGAGAAGGCATTTCTGCCAAAAAACGCTTTTTGTTAATAAAAAACATTCAAACTGCTTTCCTGTGAAGTAGTGACCCGCGACATACGCCTCGTTTCCTGAAACGGATCACATATTTAATGTAGTTTAATCTTTAAATTATTACTTTTTTAATGTTTTATTTTTTGTATTTTTATGAAATTCACTGACGAGGATGGTCCTCCCCTTCCTCCTCTGTGGAGCCTCCACTGACACTTCCGATGCACACGGTGGAAAACGCTGAAGCTTCTTTATGGGACCAAACTATTTCAAACTTTTTTTATTTAAACTTTTTCAAAGTTTAAAACATAGCGATTGGATCGTAAAATGGAGGCAGCTGAGGTTTGAATCCCGTGAAGGTGAAAGACAGTCAATAGACAGACTTGTCAGGGATTGTTTGGTGAGTAATCTGGCTAGCCTAGCAATAATGTTACATTTAGCTAGCCATCTAATGTTACCTTGACCAGCAATAACAGAAACACTTAACCGCTAAAACATATAGACTCCGGTATAAATCTATGCAGTGGTGAGAAAAGCATGGAGCCGAATTTATCAAAGAAAGAAAGTGCCGATAGCATGGCTAATCTCATGACGGAGATAAGGAGTCTAGGTACAAAAATGGAAAAAAAGATGGAAGAAAGTAAGCTGAGTATTGAAAAAATAATGAATAGTAAAGTTGACAGCTTATGTGCATCTTTGCAGAAACCCATTCAGGATAATCATACAGCTTTTCAGAATCAACTGGAGAATAATAACAAGCAGCTACTAGACCACATAGCTCTTGAAGTTGGACGTCTGGAGTCCCGTGTAGAATTCCTAGAATCTGGGAGAATAGGTGCTGCCAAAACAACAAAGTTCGACCCAGACGTGTCTATCATAGTGGCAGGACTGCCAGCTGATGAAAACGAGGACCTAATCTCCAAAGTGAACCAGCTGATATCGGTAGGCCTAGGCTGCGAAATAGAGGTGATTGCAGTTGAGAGGATGAGGGAGAGAGGTAAAGGTCCCGGGGTTGTGAAGGTGGAGTGTCGGTCCGTGGAGGAGAAAGTGGCTCTGTTATGGAAAAAACAAAAGCTGCGAGACCATCCTGATTATAACAAAGTCTTCCTTCGATCAGCCAAGTTGACACCGATCGCCTTATAGAACTGAACTTCAWGACGCTGCTGAGAGAAATACCAGGAGGAAAGGACAATTGTCACGGGAAGCGGACGGGTCATGAAACGAGATCAACCAAAAGGACTACGCAGACAAAGACATGGGGTGGACAGACTTACTATATTCTGAGGGGCTTCCCATCCCCTATGAGATGTTAACGGATGGACTGCATTGAACAATAATGATGAATGATGAATAATAATACTAAAATTCTTAAACCCAGACATTATCTCAATAAATGAAAAGCATTTACAAGGTCATATACAAGACCCTGCTAGGTAAAGTCCCCCCTTATCTCAGCTCGCTGGTCACCATAGCAYCACTTACCTGTAGCACGCGCTCCAGCAGGTATATCTCTCTGGTCACCCCCAAAACCAATTCTTCCTTTGGCCGTTTCCTTCCAGTTCTCTGCTGCCAATGACTGGAACGAACTACAAAAATCTCTGAAACTGGAAACACTTATCTCCCTCACTAGCTTTAAGCACCAGCTGTCAGAGCAGCTCATAGATTACTGCACCTGTACATAGCCCATCTATAATTTAGCCCAAACAACTACCTCTTTACCTACTGTATTTATTTATTTATTTTGCTCCTTTGCACCCCATTATTTCTATCTCTACTTTGCACATTCTTCCACTGCAAACCAACCATTCCAGTGTTTTTACTTGCTATATTTATTTACTTTGCCACCATGGCCTTTTTTATATTTTATTTATTTATATATATATTTTGTTTGCCTTCACCTCCCTTATCTCACCTCACTTGCTCACATTGTATATAGACTTATTTTTCACTGTATTATTGACTGTATGTTTGTTTTACTCCATGTGTAACTATGTGTTGTTGTATGTGTCGAACTGCTTTGCTTTATCTTGGCCAGGTCGCAATTGTAAATGAGAACGTGTTCTCAACTTGCCTACCTGGTTAAATAAAGGTGAAATAAATAAATAAAATAATACAAAATTTGCGTCGGCAAGAAACGATTGATATTGAAAGGTATGTATGGTATGGACACAACAGAAACAATCATGTGAAAGCCACCAAGGGCTCTGGGAGAGTGGGAATATGTGTAAAGTCTGATATGATGAAAGCATATCAAATTTAAATGATCAATGAAGCCATAGAAGGAATTATTGGTTTGTGCTTTGAACATAGGGAGTCAGAATATTGTTTTGTTGTGTTTTCATGCTATTTGCCACCTGCATTGTCCACATGGGGTAGAGATGTATCCTCCTTCTATAGTCATTTGTTAAGTCAAGTATACCTATATACAGAAGCAGATGCAATTTACATATGTGGGGATCTTAACAGTCGAATTGGGAGGTTAGATGACTATATAAATGATATTGATGATATTCCATCGCGTGTTGCTTTGGATGACTTTGTTAATCATCATGGGGAAACCCTATTAGAATTCGATCGGGACTCTAAAATGTGTCTCATTAATGGAAGGATAAGCAATAACTTTACATCCATATCTGGCAAAGGAAAAGCTGTGGTGGACTATATCGTTACCCACGACTGTCAAATTTTTMGGGGGGAATTTAAGGTGTTATGTCCTACACAGATGTTTGAAGAATGCGGATGTTTTGACTTAACTGGAGAAAAAAAGTAGACTTCCTGATCATTCTCTTTGATTTAGGATCTTTTCTGTTGGCCAAGAACATTCTCAACCAGGTACTGCTGTGCAAAAGATACCCCGCATAGGCCTTAATGTAAGAAAATAAATGTGCCAAATGACTTTCTATGTTCTGAAATGGCATGTAGACCTCTGGTGGAACTCATCGAAACTCTGCAAAGATGCCAATAAACATTTGATTTGTGGTATGAAAAATGTTGTGATATTATACAGTGGCAAGAAGAAGTAGGTGAACCCTTTGGAATTACCTGGATTTTTGCATAAATTGGTCATAAAATTTGATCTGATCTTCATCAACAATAGATATACACAGTGTGCTTAAACTAATAGCACACAAATTATTGTATTTTTCTTGTRTATATTGAATGCATAATTTAAAAATTCAGTGTAGGTTGGAAAAAGTATGTGAACCCCTAGATTAATGACTACTCCAAAAGCTAATTGGAGTCAGGAGTCAGCTATCCTGGAGTCCAATCAATGAGACGGGATTGGAGATGTTGGTTAGAGCTGGCCCTATAAAAAACACTCGCAAAATGTGAGTTCGCGATTCACAAGAAGCATTGCCTGATGTGAACCATGCCTCGAACAAAACAGATCCCAGAAGACCTAAGATTAAGAATTGTTGACTTGCATAAAGCTGGAAAGGGTTACAAAAGTATGTCTAAAAGCCTTGATGTCCATCAGTCCACAGTAAGACAAATTGTCTGTAAATGGAGAAAGTTCAGCACTGTTGATATTCTTCCTAAGAGTGGCCGTCCTGCAAAGAGGACTGCAAGAGCAGAGTGCAGAATGCTCAATGAGGTTAAGAAGAATCCTAGAGTGTCAGCTGAAGACTTACAGAAATCTCTGGAACATGCTAACATCTCTGTTGACGGGTCTATGATAGGTAAAACACTAAATAAGAATAGTGTTCATGGGAGGACACCACGGAAGAAGCCACTGCTGTCCAAAAAAACCATTACTGCACGTCTGAAGTTTGCAAAAGAGCACCTGGATGTTCCACAGTGCTACTGGCAAAATATTCTGTGGACAGTTGAAACAAAAGTTGAGTTGTTTGGAAGGAACACACAACACTGTGTGGAGAAAAAAGGCACAGCACACCAACATCAAAACCTCATCCCAACTGTAAAGTATGGTGGAGGGAGCATCATGGTTTGGGGCTGCTTTGCTGCCTCAGGGCCTGGACAGCTTGCTATCATCAACGGAAAAATGAATTCCCAAGTTTATCAAGACATTTTGCAGGAGAATGTAAGGCTATCTGTCCGCCAATTGAAGCTCAACAGAAGTTGGGTGATCCAACAGGACAATGACTCAAAACACAGAAGTAAATCAACAACAGAATGGCTTCAGCAGAAGAAAATACGCCTTCTGGAGTGGCTCAGTCAGAGTCCTGACCTCAACCRGATTGAGATGCTGTGGCATGACCTCAAGAGAGCAGTTCACACCAGACATCCCAAGAATATTGCTGACCTGAAGCAGTTTTGTATAGAGGAATGGTCCAAAATTCCTCCTGACCGTTGTGCAGGTCTACAGAAAATGTTTGGTTGAGGTTATTGCTGCCAAAGGAGGGTCAACCAGTAATTGAATCCAAGGGTTCACTTTTCCCACCCTGCGCTGTGAATGTTTACACGGTGTGTTCAAGAAGACATGAAAACCTATAKTTGTTTGTGTGTTATTAGTTTAAGCAGACCCTTTGTCTATTGTTGTGACTTAGATGAAGATCAGATCAAATTTGATGACCAATTTATGCAGAAATCCAGGTACTTATTCTTGCCCCTGTATAACCTACCTAAAAACAGGAGATCGCTATGTGCACAGGTAAGATCAGGGATATTGCCACTGAGTATTGAAACAGGTAAGATCAGGGATATTGTCTCTGCGTATTGAAACAGGTAAGATCAGGGATATTGCCTCTGAGTATTGAAACAGGTCGGTATTGTGGTGAAATGGAAGAGGAAAGACTATGTAACTATTATGACCTCGAAGAAATAGAGAATGAAACGCATTTTATCCTCTATTGCCCTTTCTGCCACAATATACACTTGCTCTTATTCCAGAAAGCACACCAGATATACCCTGGCATTATGTGGCTGAGTGATGAGGGGAAATTTAAATGTTGTTTTGTCCATTGTGTATTTCCTTTTGTGGAATATTTAGATAAAGCCTGGAATAAAAGAAAGAGGGCTACCTATAATTAAATATAAAAGATATTTAGCTTCTATGTGGTTAATGGTGTGTGTGTACGGTATATAGATTGTGTATAGGCTTGTCTCCCATATGAACCTTCTTTTTGTGTCAGACTGGGTTCAAGTGACTTCCACCATAATTTGCAAATTAATTCATAAAAAATCCTACAATGTGATTTTCTGGATTTTTTTTTCTCATTTTGTCTGTCATAGTTGAAGTGTACCTATGATGAAAATTACAGGCCTCTCTCATCTTTTTACGTAGGAGAACTTGCACAATTGGTGGCTGACTAAATACTTTTTTGCCCCACTGTATATATGCAATGTATATGTGTATATATTATTTTACTGCTCTAGGGATGTAATTGTTGTTTGGATAACCTTATTTACTATTATGTATTGATGTATTTTATTATTCGTATTTTCTTTTTATATTTTTTTCACTCTTTGTGATGCGCAATGCAGAGAAAGGCAAAAGAAGAATCATAATTTAATTACCATAGTGAATCATTTTAATGTTTGTTTGTGTCAATTAATCCCATAAGGGATGGGTTGCCAATTGGCAATTTGACACGAAAATAAAATGTCATTCATTCATTCATTCGACACACTTTCACACTCACCACATACACTACTGTCTATTTATCTATCCTGTTGCCTAGTCACTTTAACCCTACATATATGTACATAGCTACCTCAATTACCTCGTACCCCTGCACATCGACTCTGTATTGGTACTCCCTTTATATAGCCATGTTATTTTCACTGGTTATTGTTTTTTATTCATTTTTCATCTTTAACTCTGCATTTTTGGAAAAGGACCCGTAAGTAAGCATTTCCCTTTTCGTCTACACCTGTTGTTTACGAAGAATGTGACGAATACGATTTGATTTGAAATGAAATACTTCAACAACCCATTGGGAGCCGGAGGCAACTCACTGATCCATGCCCCATCCAAACTCCTTGGCGAGTTAAGCTATTTCCTCCTCTGCAAAGCTGCTCTTCCAAAAGGAAGACAATTTTGTCACCATCCAATATGAGCCGGTTGGACAAAAAACAAGTAAATCATAAACAACGAATAATTACAAATGAATCTCGACCTGCAATAATTCTGAATAAGCAAGTGAATTCTCTTAAACAGTGAAATTGGTCATTCAAATGGACCAATATGCTTATTCAATGTTAATGGACTTTCTGGGTTTGAATGGTTGTTGCTGATGGTTTTAGATTAGCTAAACACTCTGCAGTTAGTTTGAGTAATCAACTCTCATATATTGTTGCAATGTTAATTATCGTATTTTAATCACAATAATTCTCAAGGTGTTGCTCCACATGTACTATATCCTTAGGGTTTTTCTAGCTCCCTCCAAAGGAATCCTACAAGGAATGGATTGTAACAGAGGTACTTGCTCTTCTGTTGTGATAAGAGAAATTGAGATTGGTATTCTTAGAGATAACGCTCAAGTAGTGAATTTGTACTTGAGACAAGCGGTGTTGGGCTTTAGTGGGGGATATGGGGTAAAACAATGTATTGGGGTTAACAACCTTCTCTCTAGGACTTGGGTAGCATGAATTTGAAATAGTTAACACTACATATTGTCAACCTCCACACTGGACCATGGCTCTAAAAGGGTTGGCTCTGGCTTTGTTTTTATCCTTGGTCTCCCTGCTCTTTCTTCTTACCCCTGATAGATGTCTTTACTGCCAGGAATGACAATCTGGAGTATATATTTTAAGCACCTGCCACTGTTGATCACCGCAGAAACCTCCATGGCCATGCTATATGCCTGGCCATGGACGTACAGCGTTTTACATTAATGCCATAAATGTGCCGCTGCTATAACAGAGAATGATGGGACATTAGATATTGGGCTTTAATACATTGGCTGGATATGACCACATTTCTGTGGCCTTTTCAGACTGGACTCGTAATCCAACCTTTTCTCACAGTGCATCATATCATATTTAATATATAGCTCAGGATTTACTAGTGAACGACAGACAGACTTTCTAGATATTTTTAAAAGGCACAAAATAAGTTTTGCTTATCAATGTTGATCTATAACACCTTTCCTAATGTTGAATGAACGTTTAGATGACATTCTCAAAACTCTAKAGGCCCTATTGATTAGATTTCCCATGTATTTCTTTCTCCTGGAGGAAAGTTGTGTTTACATTTGATTTGGGTTAAATGTAAATGTCATCCATTCTGAGGGCATTGTATAGCGTTGGCTGAATTTAAACAAATGGAGAAAACTCTCTTTTATCTGTTCTCCCAAATGTTAATTCCAGTATAACTTTCAACAATTCTTGAATAACATTAGAATAACTTTCTCTTCAATGGGCATACAGTATATGGGCATATGCATATGCATTATACTGTAATACTGTGCATTGCCATGTGGGAAGTCAAAATATGCCAAACTTCAAATTGCTACAGTAAAGTAATTAGTGCTAAGTTAGCAGTGGAACATTGCAACATTCCCAAAACACTACCCCCAAAGCAACACACCCCATCTTCATCCATCACATGATCTCAAAGACAAATGGGTAACCAGGGATGAGGGGTAAAATGGGTAACCAGGGATGAGCAAATTGAAACCATCAAAGGGCCTCGCGTTTTAATTTAAATGCACACTGGTTCTCTCAGGAAAGCACTTGAATATCCATTACATGCCCAAATCTGAATTTCTGCTAGCAGCTGTGTATCTACAGAACACATAATATCCTCCCAGAGCTAGGGTTCCATTTTTATTCTCCTGGCTGGCTGGCTGTCTACTATGGCCCTATTTAGGCCTTTGTTATTCATAACTTGGGGATGCAGAGGAAGACTGCTGCCCAGTGCTTGGTGATGCAGGGGCAAAATAATTGGCCTCTAAATGAAATTTTCATATAAGAATGCACTCTCTGAATACCTCATCAACCAACGATGCAACCCACATACATTAAACAGTAAGGTAGATACAAAGTGGCGCAGTGGTCTAGGGCACTGCATCGCAGTGCTAGCTGCGCCACCAGAGTCTCTGGGTTCGCGCCCAGGCTGGGCTGGGTTCGCGCCCAGGCTCTGTCGCAGCCGGCCGCAACCGGGAGATCCGTGGGGCGACGCACAATTGGCATAGCGTCGTCCGGGTTAGGGAGGGTTTGGCCGGTAGGGAGGGTTTGGCCGGTAGGGATATCCTTGTCTTAGTATGTAAAAATGTAATAAAATGTATGCACTCTACTGTAAGTCGCTCTGGATAAGAGCGTCTGCTCTTGGCCGGTAGGGATATCCTTGTCTCAGTATGTAAAAAAAAWYWWTWTTAATAAAAATGTATGCACTCTACTGTAAGTCGCTCTGGATAAGAGCGTCTGCTAAATGACTAAAATGTAAATGTAAATGTAAAGTGTTAAAAATATATATATATTTCTTCAGTATAATTGCCAGCTGGCATATCATGATATGTAATAATACAATGCTTTATACAAATGTGACTGGTTACAAGATCGTAGGCTTATTGTAATTTTTGTAAAAAACTGTTCTTCAGTTTATGAAAGTACAGACTCAGAGCCGTTATGCTGCTATGAAAGTTCATATACTTATTTACACAGTTTTGAGAAAATGTCTTGAAGTTTTTGTAAAGGTTTTTCGACTTGCTGAAGTGCCCTTCTTTGTGTATGCCGATTCAGCATCATTGACAGCCTCTTAAGCCATAACCCCAACCATCTCTTTAAAGACGTTCTCCAGCAATTTTGGAAATCTTACTGTTGAAAAGCGATATCCAATAAATACAGTAAAGTTCACACACTAAAGGGTATACAAATATGTCTTGAATAAAATAGTGTTTTTAGACAGAACTGTAAACTTAAAGAAGTATGGCATTCAATGAGTTGGTCTGATGGGGATTCGTGATGTCATCGGCCTCCCCCWTTGCTTGATGGACAATAGAGGAGCAATGGAGAACAAATTAGGAAAGGCTGACTTGTGCAATGTCATGACATACCTGGACCACCTATTGAGATGTGCCTTTTGTTAAGTAAATCAGGTGATAAATGAGCTGAAAAGGAAGCAAGGAAGGATCCTGTCTTTCTCCCTATAGCTCAGTGCTTTCTCCTTTTTATTTACAGATCACACACCAGTTTGTTATTAAGGCACATGAAAGTTCACATGTTCATGAAGGCATTTCTGCAACAACAAAAACAATAATATTTATTTAAACGGCCCTACTGTGAAGTAGGAACTAGTGTCCAACTTCCACCTTCCTGAATCCAGACACAATGGTTTTCTTTGAAGGCAGCTTTGAGAGAACAACTGTTTTATATACAGTATTCAATATATGCATTCCGAGTATCCTGGATACAAGGTACAACACTGTGAAAGACATCACAGCCTACTCTTCTTTAACTCACAATTGTTCAACTCTTCATTACCTTGTGCCTGCTCTATAAATATGGAATCCAGGCTGCATCACATCCGGCCGTGATTGGGAGTCCCATAGGGCGGCGCACAATTGACCCAGCGTCGTCCGGGTTTGGCCGGGGTAGCCCGTCATTGTAAATATGAATTTGTTCTTAACTGACTTGCCTAGTTAAATTAAGGTTACATTTTAAAAAGTACACTTTTTTTATATTTTTTTTACAAATTATTCAGTGAAATGTAACACTATGCTGTATTGAAAAACCAGTGGAGCAGAAAGAGCTTTGAAATTATGCTTCTTGAACTAACTCTCCCTCTCTGGCTTATTTCTTCCCCTTAGCGTGATTGCTTCTCAGTCCAGGCGGGAGACGAGCAGACAAATCCCAATAGTCTAAAGCATGGTGACAGGAAACACAGCTCTGTGACTTCACTTAAAACAGGGAGCAGAAATGGCCGCCTAATAGCGCTCTCTGTGTACTGGGGCATTGACTGAGCCTGGAGAGCCGAGTGAAACTGTCTAACTGTTGGGGCTGCTGCATGGGACCGTTGCTGAGACCAGAGGCGAAGTGGTGCAAAGTGTCCAAGTATAACAAGAGCAAAACATTCATTAATCAAATGCTCTCAACAGAGTCAGAAATAATCAACTGGACTGGGGACTGGGGACCATGTGACCGAGCCCACAGGGTAGCGTCACTGAGAATAGACAAAGGAATGCTTTATGGYCGACATAGAATAAGTGTTGCAACCCAAACTGGAGCTCCAACAGTCATCCAACACATATYKTGAATGTATAAGTATGATTCTAGGTCATGTGTTTCTCAGGCTCTAAAAGTTACTAGTTTCTAGTTGTTCTAAAGCACATTTGTTTAACCTTTGTGATACAATWTAACCATGACTTTTGTGTTTATTGATGAGGTTGCTATATTAGCAATGCATTTCACATACCCAGTATTTAAATCAAATTCCAGAATTACAATGACGAAGAGGAGGATCTAGAGATCCATCAGCTAGACAGGAGACTAAAAGCCAATGTCAAACCAAAGGCAGCTGAAACCTACTTTTAGGGCATCGAGGTAAAGCATTTTATGTTGCCTTTTAAGTCTTAGACTGACACAGTCAGTACAGTGATTTAGTATAAATTCACAAGTATTGTTTACATGAAATCATGCACCTCCAATCTAAAACCTTTCKTTTGAAACAGTAATTTGAAGACAGCCATCTTTAAACAAATAATATAAATTTGTTGGATTTTACACAAGGATTTAACGCCACTTTGACAGTGGGGGAAAGATYAGGAAACAAAATAAAAAAGTGGGGTTCAAAAGAAAGCAACAACCATMAAGTTTTCCAGCGAGCTCTCGCTTGAGGTGGATGATATGTTGAGAGAGAAAAATCATCACCATCACAGCAGGTGCAAGTCAGTGAGATAAAAGAGAAGCTGTCTTCTGGCTGTTTTTAAAATGGCAGGTCCCATGAAAGCCTTGTCTCTCAAAACAAACTGGGTACAAAACATGAACAATGACCTAACATTGACAACAAACAAAACCTTGATCTTTCAGTGATTTGATTGTACGTTAACGAGCAGGAGACGGTTGGGAGTCAGATATACATATTTTTCAAGGCGGGGGAAAAGCGATTGTGTTTCATGTTTTTGATTTGGAAACTTGTGATTGATTTTAATGCCCTGTGGGGTTTGTAGGTTTCTACTCCGAGTAAGGCAGCCAAACAACGTTCCTATAATGCAGACATACAAATGAATGTTACATCATCCAACCGCACAAGCATCCCAGCATAAGGCCCGTACACACTCAAGTTTTACAACTGATGTACAATGCATTTTGGCACCATTATGTCAAATGCATTGTGCATCAGTTGAGCAACCTGTGAGTGTGTACGGGGCCACAGTGAAGATCTCCATTTGTATTTCTTTTGTATTTGTATTTTTTAGGGATCCCCATTAGCTGCTACTCTTCCTGGGGTRCAAACACATTAATGCACTTACATTACATATAAAACAGTACATCATATAACATTATTACACCACTACATATCTACAATACAAAATGTATAATACCACCATACAACAATATTACAATGTACGTGTGTGTAGAGGGCTAGCTCTTGTGTGCGTATGCATGTGTTTGTACCTTTTGTGCGTGTCTTTCACAGTCCCCGCTGTTCCATAAGATGTATTTGTACCTGTTTTTAAAATCAGATTTTACTGCTTGCATCAGTTACCTGATGTGGAATAGAGTTCTATGTAATCATGGCTCTATGTAGTACTGTGCACCTGCCATAGTCTGTTCTGGACTTGTGAGGTATGCATGGGTGTCCGAGCTGAAACTGAAACTAACTGCATTCTGAAACTAACCACATACATTGACACACCAGCTTTACTCAAAGCCAGTGGCATGTCGTTAGTAAAGATAGAAAAAAGTAAGGGGCCTAAACTGCTGCCCTGGGGAATTCCTGATTTTACCTGGATTATGTTGGAGAGGCTTCCATTAACTTCTAGTTGCACACAATCCCGGATCCGGGAGCACATATTTCAGGTATAAATCATAGTTTTACATTGCAGCCACCATCACAACTCTCACCAAAGCAACTAGAATAACTACAGAGAGCAACGTGAATTACCTAAATTACTCATCATAAAACATTTATGAAAAATACACAGTGTACAGGAAATGAAAGACAAAGATCTTGTGAATCCAGCCAATATTTCAGATTTTTAAGTGTTTTACAGCGAAAACACAATATAGCATTATATTAGCTTACTACAATAGCCAACCACACAACAGCATTGATTCAAGCCAACAGTAGCATAACAAATAAACCAGCAAAAGATTATATTTTTTTTCACTAACCTTCTCAAACTTCTTCAGATGACAGTCCTATACATCAAATTACACAATACATATATGGTATGTTCGAAAATGTGCATATTTAGCGGCACAAATCGTGGTTATACAATATGAATAGTAGCCAAAATGCAAACAAAATGTCGGGAGAAATCTTGGGAGAGGCACCTAATCTAATCAATAACTAATCATAAACTTGACTAAAAAATACAGGTTGGACAGCAAATGAAAGATACATTAGTTCTTAATGCAACCGCTGTGTTAGATTTTTAAAATGAACTTACTACGACATACAGGTGCGTTAAAGCGAGACCGCACCGAAATTAATGCGGATAATAGTTTGACATTTTTTCACAAGAACAACGAATTAACATCATAAATAGTTCTTACTATTTGATGAGCTTCCATCAGAATCTTGTGCAAGTTGTCCTTTGTCCAAAAAATCGTTGCTCGGTTGTAGATTGTCGTCTTCAACTTTGGAATTAGCAGCAAACATTAGCCATGTGGCAAAACGTGTCCAACTCACCATAACGCCGCACAAACAAAATACCAAAATCGCAATATACTGATATAAACTGATATAACTTGGTTTAAATTAACTACATTATGATGTTTTAACACCTATATCGAAAAAATCAGAGCCGGATAAATCTAACTCCTATAACGAGAGCTTTTCAGAATGCATCCTGAGGTCTGTCTTGCGTCATGACGAACGTTAAAGAGTGCACCCCCGGTTCCAAGAGCCTTATTACCCTCAGATCTACCTAGCAACCCCATTCCAATTCTCACTGCTTACTGACATCTAGGGGAAATCGTATGCAGTGCATGTCGACTCATAGATTACATGCAAATTAATAAACTGACCCTGGAACAGAGTGCCCGATTTCAGATTTCTCACTTCCTGACAGGAAGTTTGTGCAACTTGAGTTCTGTTTACTCCACAGATATAATTCAAACGGTTTTAGAAAACTACAAGAGTGTTTTCTATCCAATAGTAATAATAATATGCATATTGTACGAGCAAGAATTGAGTAAGAGGCAGTTAATTTTGGAACAAATTTTACAAAGTGAAAACAGCGCCCCCCTATTGAGAAAAGTTTTAAAGAACACACTCTGTGTTTTGTTAGACAGGTAACTCTTTATTCCACAATATGTCAGGGGGTGTAAAGCCATAAACATCATACGTTTTTCCAGCAGCAGACTATGATCATAATGTCAAAAGCCGCAATGAAGTCTAACAAAACAGACACCACATTTCTTTTCATCATCAATTTCTCTCAGCCAATCATAGTCAAGTGCTGTGCTTGTTGAATATCCTTCCCTATAAACGTGCTGAAAGTCTGTGTCAAATTGTTTACTGTAAAATAGCATTGTATCTGATCAACAAAAAAAAAAGCAAAATATTGGAGCAAGTAAAGGGGCTTTACTATTCTTGGTAGCGGAATGACTTTTGCTTCCCTCCAAGGCTGAGGGACACACACGTTCTAGTAGGTTAAAATGAATATATCAAATCAATCAAATGTATTTATAAAGCCCTTCTTACATCAGCTGAAATCTCAAAGTGCTGTACAGAAACCCAGCCTAAAACCCCAACAGCAAGCAATGCAGGTGTTAGACAAATAGGGATGGCAATATCGTCCATTTGGTGTCATTTTATTATTTATAATGTCCTGTTTCCTTGAACATGTGCAAAATTGGGAAGTAGATTAATAAACGGAGAGCAGTTCATTCACAGCTTTGTATTGAAGGTCTCAAATCTATTCTAATAGCTATTCAAGGTGTCTGTGGGTTTTCTACTCATCTGTGACATTTGAATACACACAACTCACAAGTGGTCTGCTCTGGCTTCATCTCAGCTAGCTACTGGAACAATGATGCCAAGGAGAGGTGCTTCATTATACACCGTCTGCTCCAAAAGCTTTTAAGCCCAATAATAAATGAATAACTTATTTCAAATGCAGCGGCTGACCTGTTGATGAGTCCAGTATTTGTTTCATTTGACATGATTCATTCTTCCATAATGAGGACTAATAACAGCCAATGCATAAACAAAATTAGTTATTAACCTTTCTGGACTCCCCATCCCGGATCCCGGATCCTCCTCATCAGAAAGGCTGACTAGCATAGCCTAGCATAGCGCCACAAGTAAATAATAGCATATAAATATCATGAAATCACAAGTCCAATACAGCAAATGAAAGATAACATCTTGTGAATCCAGCAACATGTCCGATTTTTTAAATGTTTTACAGCGAAAACACAACATATATTTATGTTTAGCTCACCACAATTCCAAAAACACACCGCCATTTTTCCACCGCGCAAAGATAGCTTTTCACAAAATCCACAAAATAGAGATTCAATTAATCACTAACCTTGTGAACAACTTCATCAGATGACAGTCTTATAACATCATGTTATACAATACATTTATGTTTGTTCGAAAATTTGCATATTTTATAGCTACAAATCCTGGTTTACATTGTGAATATGGCGCCAAAATGCACCAAATTGTCCGGAGAAATTTTAGAGAGTCACGTAATCTAACCGAAAAACTCAATCATAAACTTGCTGAAAAATACATGTTGTACATAGATTTACAGATACACTGGTTCTTAATGCAACGCTGTGTTAGATTTAAAAAAAATAACTTAGTAAAAAGCACAGCATGCAATAATCTGAGACAGCGCTCAGCCATTCTCCGCCATGTTGGAGTCAACGTATTCAACAAAAAATACGAAATAACATCATAAATATTCTCTTACCCTTTGCTGAACTTTCATCAGAATGCAGTGCCAGGAATCCTTGTTCCACAATAAATCGTTGTTTTGTTTTAGAATGTCCATTTCTTCTGTCGAATTAGCAACTTGTAGTTTGGCGCATGGAACGAGCTCAAGTGTCCATCATAGTTTGGCGCATGGAAGAAAAATTCAAAAACTGATAATAAAAGTCGAATAAACTGGTCAAACTCAGTGAGGAATCCATCTTTAGTATGTTTTTCTCGTATGTATCCAATAACGTCCCAGACGGAGCATTTCTTTGTGTCTACCTAACGCATTGCAGACAAAGATATGGCGTTCCCAACTGCGTAGCAAAATACTGCCAATATGGCTGACCTGTCACTCCAAAAGCTCTCTCAGCTTCGGTCCCACATCAGGGGATAGACACCTCATTCAAACATGTCTAACAGCCCTGTTGACATCTAGTGGAAGGCGTATGAAGTGCATACAGATCCATAAATACAAGGCAATTGAATAGGCAAGGCCTGTCACAGAGACCCATTTCAGAATTTTCACTTCCTGTTTGGAACTTTGCCTGCCAAATGAGTTCTGTTTTACTCACAGATATAATTCAAACAGTTTTAGAAACTTCAGAGTGTTTTCTATCCAATAGTAATAATAATATGCATATCATATGATCTAGAACAGAGTACGAGGCCGTTTAATTTGGGCACGATTTTTTCCCAAAGTGGAAATGGCGCCCCCTATTAAGAAGAAGTTTTTAACAAGATCTTCTGGCTGTAGAAATGATAATGGTGAGACAAAAGGTGAAACATCTGTATGTTCTAACACCAGATTGGTTGAAAATGAATTTTAAGGCCAGGCACCAGAACCTCATAGGTAATTGTTTTCTGCCCTGAATCATATCACTATTAACTTTAACTAGTTGAATGTGGACACAAATATAATACTTTTGATGTATTACCATTATACTGAAATATTTGATTCAAATATGCAAATGAGGCGATATCTCATTAAATATGTGTCACGCACTGACCTTAGAGATCCTTTTATGTCTCTATTTTGGTTTGGTCAGGGCGTGAGTTGTGGTGGGCATTCTATGTTTTGTGTTCTATGTTTTCTATTTCTGTGTGTTTGGCCAGGTGTGGTTTTCAATCAGAGGCAGCTGTCTATRGTTGTCTGATTGAGAACCATACTTAGGTAGCCTTTTCCCACCTGTGTTTMGTGGGTAGTTGTTTTCTGTTTCTGCACCAGATAGAACTGTTTTGTTCGTTCTCTTTGTTGTTTTTGTTATTCAGTGTTCAGTTTTATTAATAAATCATGAACACTTACCACGCTGCGCTTTGGTCCACTTCTTCATGAAACGATGGCCGTTACAATATGTGCATATTTGCATACTGCACAAATCACTTTTTCTGTACACTGGATGCAGTCAGCCTAGCCTAAATATGTGGTTTCATTTTGTTAAGACACTCCGGGACCGGACTTGTCCAGAACAGACTGGGGATAAATACTTTATTAATCTTTCTATCTGGAAAATACATTTACAGAAAATGCATTTTTGGCACAAGAAAATGTTATCTAGAAAAAAAWAAGTACAACATATTGTCACGAGCATCGTCTTGAAAATGCCCGGACCAAGGTGCAGCGTTGTGAGCGTACATTTTTCTTTATTTTTAAATGTCGCCAACAAAACAATAAACAACAAAAACGAACGTGAAGCTCCGTAAGGCTATACATGCATTAAACGAAGACAACATCCCACAACTAAGGTGGCAAAACAGGCAGCCTAAGTATGATTCCCAATCAGAGACAACGATAGACAGCTGTCCCTGATTGAGAATCATACCCGGCCAAAAACAAAGAACCAGAAAGCATAGATTTTCCACACCCGAGTCACACCCTGACCAAACAAACATAGAGAATGAAAGGATCTCTACGGTCAGGGCGTGACACATATTAACAATTCCATCTGGGAAAGTCTGGAGAATAGAATATATCTAAGGATAACCACACAACATTTTGTGAATGGAGATTATTCTAAAGCTGAGAAAAATAAGTTGGCGTGTGGGAAGAGTCTGACTTTTGGGGAATGGCAGTTAACGACAAGTACACTGAATACAGAATACCAAACTCCTATTTAAACCAAATCACCCTCTCTTCAAAGTAAGTTGCCAAAATATAGTTCAGTTTGTAACACTCTCTATGAAATGGGCTTTTCAATTATGTATGATTAAATGTGAGCTTTGAAATTAGGGATTTATGACAATTTGAGTGTGGTAAAAATTCATGAAACTTTGATATCTTTAGTAGGCTATGATAAACAAAATAAAATAGACATTTACATCAAGTCGTCATTTTTATGTTTACTTTTTGAAAGAACTGATATTAAGGGGACCAAAATACCCAAGAATCTCAAAATTGATAAGTAGATGCAAAATTTTCATTTCAGCCTGTGGTGCCTCACCTTAAACACACTTGCCCAGAGGGAATTYTTGATATGTTGTATATTTGCCACGTTGCCGTGAATTCGTTTAAGACTTGAGGACTYTGAAGAGACCCCTTGTGGCAAGTCTTGTGTGGTACGTATGGGTGTCTGAGCTGAATGTTAAGTTGATTATGCAGACAGTTTTTATTACCTTAATAATGCTTCTCATAAAAACTAGAAGAGAAGCAATTACATTAAGATAGTACACCTGTAAGTTAGCTAGTAGTTTAGCTTGCATTGATGTAATTAATTAGCATACAATTACACATCACATCCTACAGGATGCAGCATACTGGCAAAAGTGTGCCTGCCTGGAACTTCCTGTGAAAGTCAGGAAGTGAAACAGGAAGTGGAGCACACAGYTGTTATAGATTGAGGGCAATCATGGGCATGGCTCCTAGCAAGATGGCTGCTTTGTGTTTGTGAATGTAGGATTTATAATCCAGTAAATGGGTGTGTTCGAGCAGTAAGGCTAACAAGGCCGACTGTAGAAGAATGTAGGCSAGTGAAGTCGTGCGAAGTGCATCTGTGACAGCCGAAWGTTGGACACTGGTTGTTTTCCAACAGCAATTCTCAGATCAACATGGCAGTGTCCTCATAGCTGCTATTGTTTATAAAAATATTTTCTTTTAAATGTCGAAATGAAATGTTCTAAACCCCTTTCACACACTCACAACTGAAACATAATGTGTGAACAATTAATTGGTTAGATACAGGCTCAAAAATCACTTTCATTTGTACCCCTTTAGCTTTAGAATTGTTGATTGGTTGACAAATAGTGCCTCCCACAATGCCGGTGATGGCTGCATGGTGCAGTTGGTGAGAAGCAACTACAGCAAGGCTGGACACATTTTTAACTTTTGTTAGCTTAAGTTTGTAGTGGCTGTTTAGAGAAAGTCAAACCAGGATTAGGATGGACATGAAAAGGGATCTCAGTAAAAACGAGCCATACAGTCAAGTGTGTCTGGACAGGCCGTCCGCAACTTGAAATGTATTGGTGAATGAACTAGTCCTTAACTAATTCAATATTCTCTTATTCTGTTAGAAGCAGGCAATGATCGTTATCCCAACCTCCCAGCATCTCAAAATGAAATACTATAGACACATGATTAGTATTGACTTAGGAGTACCCACACGTTGCAGAATCGGGTAAACCTCAAAATGCCTCAGAGTCCACACACATAATAGAAAATATTGGCTTCCCATTGTGTGGTGAACCAAAGTTAATTAACTTCAGAATAATTGCGATACTCCTTCTGGAATGAGGARTTATGGAYTGCTCTGSCAATTGATTACTGACAACCAAAAGTATTCCCGTCATCAAGAGAAAAACAGACACCATATACGGCGACAGAATACACAGTGACAAATTTAATGAAGACGTATGACAACTAATATTTGACAACAGGGTCGGTCCCMGTCTGTCATTTACATAAACTTCCATATTAATAGGCTGTTAGTCAGCATACCAAGTGAAGGAAGGTCGACTCCTGTCCCACTTTACAGACCAAGCCTGAGACATTAACAGCAGTAGAGAGAGATTCTAACTTATAATTGGTTCCAATCCACGCATCGGACGACCCCATCAATAAAAAA
>NC_036841.1:10340289-10351932 GCF_002910315.2 Salvelinus sp. IW2-2015 | reverse complement strand
CGTTCTTTCCTCTTAAATCACCCAGAACATGCATAAACCTAAATCTCTTTTTCCTGTCAGTTGCTAGGTTTCCATTCCAATTCGCGGACATTATTTTCATGCCGGGAATATTAAATTCTGGGCCATGAAAAAAATTATTGCCATATTTTCCCACCAGTGTAGTTCCAATCAAAATTGACTGTGTTACAGACTAAGACGTAGATTGCACATAAAATAACTTTTGCGGTAAATTCCCAATGTGCCAAATAATAAAAAAACAATTTGGGTTTCCATTACGCATTTTTCCAAACCCATCTACTGATGGTTTTTTGTCACAAAGGATTGTTTGAGTTATATAGCAGAATGTGCCCACTCTGGGTCTAGACACGTGTGCTCTAGGCCAACAGCTCGCTGAGATAAGGTGCGCGTTATTATAGCCTATACTGTCTTGATTCTTACTGTCAAACGGCCAGCCATGCATCATCATCATCAATCAATCAATCAATCAATTTTATTTTATTTATAGCCCTCGTTTAACATTCAGTTAATATCTCGAAGTGCTGTACAGGACACCCCAGCCTAAAACCCCAAACAGCTTAGTTAATGCCCCAGGTGTTAGAAGCAACGGGCGGGGGGGGTTTTGCTAGGAAAAAACTCCCCTAGATAAGCGCCAAACCTAGGAAGAAACCTAGAGAGGAAACCAGGCTAATTGAGGGGTGGCCAGTCCTCTTCTGGCTGTGCCGGGTGGGGAGATTATAAACAGAACTATGCCAAGATGTTCAAAAATGTTCATAAAGTGACAAGCCGATGAGGTCAAATAATATAATCATGAATAATTTTCGTTGGCTTTCATCAGCCGATCTCATCAAGAGTGAGAATAAACAACAGGTTCTGCGACAGCGTCGGCGGGTATCCATAACCGCAGGCCAGAACCAGACACAAACGACCTCTGTGAAAAACGGAATACAGCCGAATGGCACAGGCGCGGGTCACTGGGACAGCCAAGGAGTCACACGCGGCGGCGAGTCCCCGACGCATGCTCCTAGGGCCCAGGTACCTCGACGGCCGTGCTCGGAAGCGGCAGGCTCCGAAGGACTGGTCGGAGAAAGAAAGAGGAGCCGACAGCTCGAGAGGGGGGACAAGGGGGACGGGGGGGCGAAAAGCACGAAGTATTAGCATTATACTTAGCTTGCCACAAATAGCCAGAAACACAAGCCTGTTACAGCAGCAACAAGGTTAGCGATCTAACGAAACCAGCAAAAGATTAATACATTTATTGACTAACCTATGATATACTTCATCAGGATGACAGTCCTGAACATCATTATTACACCAATGCATATAGGATTTGTTCGTAAAATTGTGCATATTTAACGGCACAAATCGTGGTTATACAATGTTTAGTAGTAAAACTTCAAGCAATCTGTCCGGCGCCATTTTATGAGAGGCACCTAATCTAATCGATAACTAATCATAAACTTGACTAAAAATAAAGGTTGGATCAGCAATGAAAGATATTTAGTGTCTTAACCTCTAACGAGCCTCTACCCCGGGTCCGGGAGACCCCCCATCCCCCCACACACTGATTAGCATAGCTAGCATAGCTTCACAAGTAGATAGTAGCACTTCTAAATATCATTAAATTCATCAAGCCAAGACAACCAGATGAAAGATACAGATTGCTTGTGAACTTAGAAGCCACCGTTTTCAGATTTTAAATGTTTACAGGGAAGACAAAATATGTAAATCTATTACTAAACACAGTTAGCAAAATACACCACTATTCTAACTCCATCAGTTTCTACTCCTTCAGGTGCTATCACCAATTTCGGGCTCAAACTAGATATTGATATCCATAACATAGAAAGAACCCTCTCAGATGACAGTCTGATAACAGTATTCATGGTATAGGATATTTATTGTCTAAGAAAAAAGCTGCATATTTCAGTAGAAATCACAGTTTATACAATGCACCGAGCCACCAATCGACTAGAATTACTAGATAGGAACGTGTATGACCATTACTCATCATAAAACATTCATAAAAATAGACCAAAGACATAGCCAATGGAAAAGACCAGTTCTTGATTTCAGACCATATTCTCAGATTTTCTAAGCGTTTTTCCAAGCGAAAACACAAACAATCAGATAAGTTAGCATACACATGTGCCAGAACGTACCAGAGCATCGATTCCAGCCAAAAGGAGCGCTATAACTTAATCACGCCAAAAATAGATTTAATTTTTTTCACTAACCTTCTCAGAGATTCTTGCCGGATTGACACTCCTTAACATCATTTTACATATAAACATATTACAGTTTGTTCGAAAAGTGCAGTAATTTAGCCATACAAAAACCGTGGTATACACAATATGAAAAATACTAGGAAAATCAAGCCTCAATGATGTCTGATCATTATCAGGTGATCTAGTTTAATTGAAAGCTAATCATATACTTGACTAAAAATACAGGGGTTACAGCATCGAAAGACAAATTAGTTCTTGTAAATGCAGACCGCTGATTTACATTTTTTCAAAATCTATCCTTACTTTTCAATACAGGCTTGGGCCAAGTGAAGCTATACCAAAACAAAATGGCGAAATATGCGTTAAAATATTTCGACAGAAACACGATTTTATCATATTAAATATTGCTTACTTCTGAGCTGTTCTTCCATCAGATTCTTGGGCAATGTATCCTTTCTATGTTATAACGTCTTTTTAGGTCGCTAGATGTCCTTCTGTCCAAAAAATATCCAGCTAAGATGCGACGGGACCCAAAACGTGTCCAAACTTTCAGAGTGCACAACAAAGAAATCTCCTCAAATCTGACTAAACGGATATAAATTGCTATAAAAGCGTTTCAAAATTAACTACATTATGATTTTTTAATCAACTACTTAGTACGACTGAAAAACATGGACCGGAGAAAACTATGCTGTTAGAACACTATTTGAGATAGAGCACAGTCGATGGCCTTCACGCATTAGCGCGCACGATCGAGCGACAAGGGGGTCCCGTAAACATTTTGTGGTTTTATAATAGGTGGATTGTGCAATAGATTTCATTCAAAACGTGATCGACGTACAGACATCCAGAGGAAGACGAGGCAGTGTCGGTTTCTTCATAGCCTAGTTCACTGTCGCCTTAAAACACAGACCCAGATCAGGGTAAAAAATTTCTGACATCTGTAACCCTGTCATGAAAAGTGCTGTAGAAAATTGTTCTGTACCACTCAGAAGACAGAAATTCCAACTTCTATAGAAAACTAGAGAGTAGTTTTTTATCCAATAATAACAGATAAATATGCATATTGATACCGATCAAGAATGTATAGCACGAGGCAGTTTAATTTGAGACCCAAATATGCTATGCGAACCGACACGCCCCTAGTAAGTTGCTAAGAAGTTAATGGCATCGGCCTGAGTGTTAGATTTTTTAAATTAAGTATACTATAGAAATCAGCGTGCGCAAAGCGAGACGCACGCAATTCATGCGGACAGTATTGGTTTTACATTTTTCTAACATAAATACAGTAAGATTAGTAGCATAAGACCTCTTACTATCTTGTTGAGCTTCCATCGGAATCTTGGGCAAGGTGTCCTTTGTCCAGACATTCGTCTTTTGTGAAAGATGATCCTCTAACAACCGTGTAATTAGCAGCTAACGTTTAAGCCGATATTGCCGGAGAGGTGTCCCCAACTCGGCAACGACGCATGACAAAGAAATTCCAGAAAATCGCCTCAATAAACTGCTATAAACTGCTATAAGTCCGGTTTAAATTAACTACCTTATTGAATTTTTTTAAGACAAAAAAACAAATTAAATGAGCCGGAGATAGTAGAACTGCTAAACCGAAAGCTTATTCAAGGACGCCATGGCTTGTGTCCCTCCTGCGTCAGGCCCGCGTCGAAAAGGTCGGTCCTTCCGTTCAAGAGGATTATACTCCCCAGATGGTGCTATCCACTCCATTCCAAGTCTCACCGCTTACTTAGCATCTAGGGGAAAGGCGTATGCAGTGCATGTAGCCCCATGCTTACAAGGGAATTTATAAACCGACCCTGGAAAAGGACCTCGATTTCGAAATCTCACTTCTGTGACAGGAGTGAGCTGCAGAATGAGTTCTGTTTTACCACATCGAGAGACTAATAATTCAAACTAGTTTTAGAAACTCAGATGCGTTTTTCTATCCAATTAGTAATATAATATGCATCATTGTCAGCAAATGAGTACGAGGCTGTTTATTTTGGGCACACTTTTATTCAAAGTGTAAAGCCGCACCCCTATGAGAAAGATAAGTTCATCCAGGAGATGTTGAAGTGGCCCAGACGGCATTCCCAGCCGCGTCCTCAGGAGCATGAGCAGACCAGCTGGCTGGTGTGTTACGGACATATTCAATCAATCCTATCCCAGTCTGCTGTTCCCACATGCTCAAGAGGGCCACCATTGTTCCTGTTCCTTAGAAGCTAAGGTAACTGAGCTAAACGACTACCGCCCCGTAGCACTACTTCCGTCATCATGAAGTGCTTTAGACGACTAGTCAAGGACCATATTCCTCCACCCTACCTGACACCCTAGGACCCACTTCCATTGCTTACCGCCCAATAGGTCACAGACGACGCAATAGCACCACACTGCACCGCCCTAACCCATCTGGACAGAGAAATACCTATGTGAGATGCTGTCATCGACTACAGCTCAGATTAACACGAAGTACCATCCAAACTCGTCATCAAGCTCGAGACCCTGCGTCTCGACCCCGCCCTGTGCAACTGGGTACTGGACTCCTGACGGGCCCCCCCAGTGGGTGAGGGTAGGTAACAACATCTCCACCGCTGATCCTCAACACTGGGGCCCCACAAGGGTGCGTTCTCAGGAGGCTGAAGAATTCGGCTTGTCACCAAAAGCACTCACAAACTTCTACAGATGCTCAATTGAGAGCATCCTGTCGGGCTGTATCACCGCCTGGTACGGCAACTGCTCCGCCCACAACCGTAAGGTCTCCAGAGGGTAGTGAGGTCTGCACAACGCATCACCGGGGGCAAACTACCTGCCCTCCAGGACACCTACACCACCCGATGTCACAGGAAGGCATAAAGATCATCAAGACAACAACCACCCGAGCCACTGCCTGTTCACCCCGCTATCATCCAGAAGGCGAGGTCAGTACAGGTGCATCAAAGCAGGGACCAGAGAGACTGAAAAACAGCTTCTATCTCAAGGCCATCAGACTGTTTAAACAGCCACCAACTAACATTTAGTGGCCGCTGCCAACATATCAACTCCAGCACTTAATAAAGGGAATTGATGGAAATGTATGTAAATATACTGCCACTAAAATGCCAAATATAATGTTTACATACCCTACATTCTCAATCTCATATGTATATGTATATAACTGTACTCTATGTCATTCTACTGCATCTTGCCATCTTTTATTAATACATGTATCCTAGCCAACTTTAAACTATGCACTTTATGTTTTATATACCCTACATTACTTCATCATATGTATATACTGCTACTCTATACCATCTACTGATTTGCCTATGCCGTCTGTACCATCACTCATTCATATACTTATTCGTACATATTCTTTTTAATCCTTTTACACTTGGTGTGTAAAGTAGAATAGTTGTGGAATTGTTAGGTTAGATCACTCGTTGGCTATTACTTCATTGTCGGAACTAGAAGCACAAGCATTTCGCTACACTCGCATTAACATCTGCTAACCATGTGTATGTGACAAATAACATTTGATTTGATTTGACCGAAGAAATGTGCTGGTGCAAGGGCTGGTAATCATGGCAGAGCAGCTGAGGGACACAACAGGCTCCAGAATGAATCTAGTGCCATCCCCAATTACAMTCCCCATCAAKAGCCTGCTATTTAACYCTAGCGCGCATATGTGTGTGGATCTCAGAGAGGCTGATATGTGGGCCAGCCACCTCAAGGGACGCTGACAGTAGTATGCGTTCCATTTGTAATACATACACATATGTATGCGGCTGCGCGGACACACACACACATTAACACTTTTGTACTCTCAGTATCTCCCATAATTGAACAACCTATACATACACAAACATCCTTTCAGATCTATGCCTTCTCTCYTGTACACTGCCATAACCCAAACACATGGATGCTCACACAATCTCCCCTGTACTCACTGGCAAACACACAAAGCCCCAAACATCTGTCACTCTGGGATCTATCCCCATCGGTTAGCCTTGACACTTTTGTTTACTGAGAGGAGACCTAAAACAAACGTGTCAGGATCCCAGGGAGGATATTAACGGCTATCCGTCTTAACCAGGAGTCTTCCAGAAGAGAGAGACAGGCAATTAGCACGTCAGATGGTGCACAGGCATGACTGTTGACACTGTCAGAAGAGACATGCTCAGCGGTGGCGGGTGCCATTCGCTCTGTGTGTGGTCAAAGCGAGCACGTTTCAGAAAGTCACACTGAACGCTTGATGTTGCCAATGACATGGCCGGCCTGCATCAATAWGGGTGACTGTGATAAACACACAGCTAGCATCAAAACAAAGAATCAACCTTGTCATTGACAGGAGCATGTGTTTACGTCCTTACAAACTCAAACACATGCTGTATGTGGATGCACACAGACACCCCTACACACACACACACACACACAAATGCACCTACACACACACACACACAATGCAATTAGTCTGGGTAGCCATTTGATTAGATGTTCAGGAGTATTATGGCTTGGGGGTAGAAGCTGTTTAGAAGCCTCTTGGACCTAAATCTTGGCGCTCCCGGTACCCTTGCGTATCTTGCAGTGGCGGAGCATGAGAGAACAGTCTATAACTGTGTGCTGAGTCTTTTACAATTGTAGGTCCTCTTCTTTGACACCGCCTGGTATAATGGTCCCGGATGCAGAAGCTTGGCCCCGTGATGTACTGGGCCGTACGCATACTACCCTCTGTAGTGCCTTGCTCGTCGAGGCCGAGCAGTTGCATACCCAGGCAGTGATGCAACCAGTCAGGATTGCTCTTGAATAGTGCAGCTGTAGAACTCGTTTTGAGGATTTAGTGGACCCATGCCAATCTTTTCAGTCCTGAGGGGAATAGGTTTTGTCGTGCCCTCTTTCCGACTTGTCTTGGTTGCTTGGACCATGTTAGTTTTGGTGGATGTGGACACAAAGGCACTTTGAAGCTCTCAACCTTGCTCCACTACAGCCCCTTACAGCCTTCGATGGATGCTCGGTCCTCTCGTAGTCACAATCATCTCCTTTGTCTTGATCACGTTGAGGGAGAGGTTGTTGTCCTAGGCACACATGGCCAGGTCTCTGACCTCCTTCTATAGGCTGTCTCGTCGATGATCAGCCTACCACTGTTGTAGTCATCGGCCTAACTAAATGATGGTGTTTTGGAGTCGTGCAGTTCATGAGTGAACAGTAGTACTAAGTCTAGTCATGCACCCCCTGAGTGACCCTGTGTTGGAGGATCAGCGTGGCAGATGTGTTGTCACCTACCCTTACCACTGGCGGAGCCCGTCAGGAAGTCCAGGATGCCATTTGCAGAGGGAGGTGTTTAGTCCTAGGGCCTTAATTCTTACTGATGAGCTTTGAGGCCACTATTCAATCAATCATTATAATTTATTTATTAAAAGCCCTTCTTTACATCAGCTGATGTCACAGAAGGTCTGTACAGAAGCCCAGCCTAAAACCCCAAACAGCAAGCAATGTGCAGGTGTAGAAGCACGGTGGCTAGGAAAAAACTCCCTAGAAAGGCCAGAACCTGGGAAAAACCTAGAGAGAACCGGGGTGCTATGAGGGTGGCCAGTCCTCTTCGTCTGTGCCAGGTGGGATTATAATAAAAACATGGCCAAGATGTTCACAATGTTTATAGATGACCAGCAGGTAATATAATATATCACAGTGGTTGTCGAGGGTTCAACAGGTCAGTAACTGAGGAGTAAACTGTCAGTTGGCTTTTCATAGCCATCATTCAGAGTATCTCAACCGCTCCTGCTGTCCTCTAGAGAGTTGAAACAGCAGGTCTGGACAGGGTAGCACTAATGTGTTGAACTCTGAGCGTAGTCGATGAATAGCATTTACATAGGTGTTCCTTTTGTCCAGTGGGAAAGGCAGTGTGGAGTGCATAAAGATTGCATCATCTGTGGATCTGTTTGGGCGTATGGAGAATTGTGACTGGGTCAGTTTCTGGCGAAATTGGTGTTGATGTGGAGCCATCCAGCCTTTCCAAAGCACGTCATGGCTACAGACGTGAGTCCTACGGTCGGTAGTCATTTAGGCAGGCTACTTTAGTTTCTTGGGCACAGGGACTATGGTGTCTGCTTAAAAATGTTCGTATTATAGACTTGGACAGGGGATGGTTGGAAATGTCAGTGAAGACACTTGCCAGTTGGCTACAGTGCATGCTCAGAGAACACGTCTGGTAATCCGGTGTGCCCTGTGGCCTTGTGAATGTTGACCTGTTTTAAAGGTCTTACTCCACATCGCGTGTGGAGAGAGTGATAATACAGTCTTCCCGGAACAGCTTGTTGCTCTCATGCATGCTCAGTTATTTTTGCCTCAAAGCAAGCAAGAATTATTTAGCCGTCTGGTAGGCTCGTGTCACTGGGCAGCTCTCGGCTGTGCTTCCCTTTGTAGTCTGTTAATGTTTGTTAGTCTCCAAAGCCCTCAACGATTGTAGAGCCGTGTAGTACATTCGATCTTAGTCCTGTAATGAGCTCTTTGCCGTTTGATGGTTCGTCGGGGCATAGAGGATTTCTTAGGAAGCTTCCGCGTTAGAGTCCCGCTCCTTTGAAAGCGGCAGCTCTACCCTGTGCGGCTGTTGCCTGTAATCCATGGCTTTCTGGTTGGGGTATTGTGCGTATCACCTTGTTGGGACGACTCATCGATGCATTATTGATGAAGCCAAGACTGATTTGGTTTACCTCTCCCAAGTCCATCGGAGGAATAACGGAACATATTCCAGTCTGTGCTGGCAAAACAGTCCTGTAGCTTAGCATCTGCTTCATCTGACCACTTTTTATTGATCGAGTCACTAGTGCTTCCTGCTTTAATTTTTGCTTGTAAGCAGGAATCYGGACGATAGAATTATGGTCAGATTTGCCAAATGGAGGGCAAGGGTCTCTGTGTGTGGAGTAAAGGTGGTCCAGAGTTTTTTCCCTCTGGTTGCACATTTGACATACTGATAGAAATTTGGTAAGACCGATTTAAGTTTCACTGCATTAAAGTCCCCGGCCACTAGAGAGAGTGCCGCCTCTGGGTGAGCGTTTTCCTGTTTGCTTATGGCGGAATACAGCTCATTGAGTGTGGTCTTAGTGCCAGCCTCAGTCTGTGGTGGTATGTAGACAGCTACGAAAAATACAGATTAAACCTCTCTAGGTAGATAGTGTGGTATACAGCTTATCATGAGATACTCTACCTCAGGCGAGCAAAACCTCAAGACTTCCTTAGACAAAAATACATATTCCGACYTCCCTTGTCTTACAAGACYCCGCTGTTCCATCCTGCCGATACAGCGTATAACAAGCAAGCTGTATGTTGATAATGTTGTCGTTCAGCTACGACTCTGAAGCATAAGATATTACAGTTTTGAATGTCCTGTTGGTAGTTTAGTCTTCTGCGAAGGTCATCGATTTTATTTTCCAAAGGTTGCACGTTTGCTAGCAGAATGGAAGGCAGTGAGGATTTATTAAATCGCCTACAAATTCTCAGAAGGCTGCCTGCCCTCCGGACCCTTTTTCTCCACCTTATCTTCACGCAAATGATCTGGATCTGGGCCTGTTRTCCGGAAAGCAGTATGTCATTCACGTCAGGCTCGTCAGACTCGTTAAAGAAAACMAATTATTCTGCCAGATCGTGATGAGTAATCGCAGTTCTGATGTCCAGAAGTTATTTTCAGTCATAAGAGATTGTAGAACCAACATTATGTACAAAATATGTACAAACAACGCAAAGAAATGAACAAAAAAACAATCGGATAGGAACATGTAAATGTCAACCTTCTTCTCCGGCGCCATCTTAACATTACCCTGCTTGTGATGATTCAGTTTGTATCCTCAACGAGGTGAAATTAAAAGCAGTATCGTATCAGCTCYGGAGGCCCCTATATATATTTAAATATTTTTTATTATTAACCCTTTGACGCGTACAATCACATACTGGTGCACCTTGTGCTGYGGACATTAAATGYCCACTCTGAAATATGCAGTTTTGTCACACAACACAATGTCACAGATGTCTCACGTTTTGAGGGAGCATACAATTGGCATGCTGGCTCCAGGAATGTCCACCAGAGCTGTTGCCTGAGAATTTAATGTGCATTTCTCTACCATAAGCCACCTCCAATGTTGTTTTATAGAATTTGGCAGTACATCCAACCGACCTCGTAACCGCAGACCACGTGTATGACATCGTGGGAYCGAGCYGTTTGCTGAACAGAGTACCCCATGGTGGCGGTCGGGTTATGGTATGGGCAGGCATAAGTTACGGACAATGAACACAATTGCATTTGTGACCTGTTTCAGGAGACTATGCATGTGTCGCGGGTCACTACCTCACAGGAGAGCCGTTTGAACGTAATTTACTATTTTTAACAAAATGCGTATTTTGGCAGAAATGCCTTCTCAAACATGTTTACTTTCATGTGCTTTAATAACAAACTTGTATGCCATCTGTAAATATGAATACAATTGTTAAATTACGAGCCTAGTTGGTTTAGCCACAGAAAAAGTGGGGCAACCTTCCCGCTACCCATGATTGGTTGGGATAATGAGTGGGCTGGACATGCCGAGAGTTGAGTTTGGATTTGTATACCATATAGCACACTTCTGTCTATTTGAGCTGGTCAGTATGTCTAGGTAATCCTGTCTAACYCTGCTTTTTAAATAAATGTATTGTGTAGTAAAACTTCATAAGTGTTGCTCTCCACTTTCTGGAGTGATTTTGTGTATGATAGCTAAGGAGATGGAGAAAACACCTGTRTCCGGTTTAAATCTTCAAAATAAGGGCAACCATGGCATCCAACAGGAGACGCACACGTCCATCCATGAACGATGTATACAGGTAAGATAGTCTAGCTAGCTACATTTTTAGATATTACACGTTTCTAATTTTGACACGAAGTGGTTTCATTTGAAGTTAAAGTGGACTGTTAGCTAGCTAGCTAACATTAGCTGGCTGGCTCGCTAGCTAACATTACGTGGTTGATCTTATTATTCGTATCTCAGAGCCATGTGCTTGACTAGCTATTMCCTAATTGTAACGATGTTCGTCTGAGGAAGAAGGAGTAGACCAAAGCGCAGCGTGGTACGTGTTCATGATYTTTATTATCACCTGAACACTGAAACAAAAGTGGAACAAAACGCAACAGTTCTGTCAGGTACTCATACAAAACAGAAAACAACTACCCACAAAACACAGGTGGGAAAAGGCTACCTAAGTATGGTTCTCAATCAGAGACAACGATAGACAGCTGCCTCTGATTGAGAACCACACCTGGCCAAACACATAGAAATAGACATTATAGAACAAAAACATAGAATGCCCACCCCAACTCACGCCCTGACCAACCAAAATAGAGACATAAAAAGGATCTCTAAGGTCAGAGCGTGACACTAATGTTACCTAGATAACATTGAACCTGGTTGGTTAGCTAGCTACA
>NC_036841.1:10296203-10337386 GCF_002910315.2 Salvelinus sp. IW2-2015 | reverse complement strand
TTGTCTTAATAAAAGTCTCCACTATGCAAGAACCATTTCGATTGTCGGGGTGCGTTCGGTAAATTCATGTCTGCCATCTACTAGGATTTCAGAGCACTCGAGGTCTAAGTGTGCCAGAGCGCACAATAAGTGATGCATTTCCAATACCCGACACCTGTTGAATATGGCCAGGTGTCAGTAAATGTTGACAAAAAATTATATTTCAATTGTTGCCAGCAGCACAGTTACAGTCTACCAACGCTCTGGATGACATGAAAAACAGCCTAACCAGCTCTATTAGAGGTAAGTAAAATGGTCTGAGTATGGGTGTTTTCTCGTTTGTGTCTGGAAGTAGCTAGCCAATGTTAGACAGTTTTAGGCTTGTCCTTGACCGCCGTTGTGAGGTCAGAACGTTTGGATCAACCCTAGTCATCGGCCAGAGCGTCAATTGTGCGCTGTTGAACGCTCTTGAGAGCGAAATTGACAATCTGACAAGCACAGTCGCACTCACCAATGTTCAGGATAACTAATAACAGTCCTAACCAGCTCTGCTTAGGGCGAGTAATGTTCAGTGAGCTGTTTTCTCTCTCACTGTAGATGCTGAAGTAGTCGAGTAAGTTAAGCTTGTGTGCTTGACTGCTTGTTAGTACATTCGGATTAACCCTTAAAGAGATGGGGGTGGGTTAAAAGCTTAGAGGTGTGTGAACGATGCTGATATGGGTGTAGACAAATAGGGCTCTCCAGTAGTAGTACCTACATATTCAAAGGCCATTTTCTCAAAAGTGAGTTTAAGTTTATCAACTTTCAAAGCAGAAACGGACTTTCTCATTTGTTCCTCTACTGTAGTGTTATGATATATATCCATTTTGTATAACTCTGAGTCTCTACTTTCATCCAAGTAGAAACAATTTCCAATGTCTTTCTATCTAACCACACTCATTTGAGCCGGTCATTCGAACATTTTATTGATGGCATTTGAATGCCCAAAAATACTGTGACGAAAATCCTGATGGCCCATTGTGAGGTAAATTTTGTTAAGGTATACTGTGACCACAAAGATGCACATCTGTATTCCCAGTCATGTGAAATCTCATAGATGAGGACCTAAATTTATTTATTTCAATTGACTGATTTCCTCATAATAACAGCGTCTGCTAAATGACTTAAATGTATAATGTAAATGTACAGCGCCTTCGAAAGTATTCAGACACTTTAACATTTTCACATTTTGTTTACGTTGGCAGCTTTACTTTCTCTGAATATGGATCAAATATAAAAACAATTCTCTAACTAATCACCACACAATACCACCTTAATGACAAAAGCGAAAACAAGGTTTTTTTTGATTTTTTTTGCAAATTTTATTAACAATAAAAAAAACAGAAATCTTATTTAAAATAAGTGTATCAGACCCTTTGCTATGAGACTCCGAATAGTGTGCTCAGGTGCATCCTGTTTACATTGATCATCCTCTTGTTCTTACAAAACTGATTGGAGTCCAGCCTGTGGTAAAAATTCAAATTGTAATATGCGACATGATTTGGAAGCAGGCGACACACCTCGTTTCTATATTACAGGTCCCACAGTTTGACCGTTGCATGTCAGAAGCAAAAAACAAGTTCTGAGGTCAAATGAGAACGTACTGGTAGAGCTTGAGGACAGGAGTCGTGTCGAGGCACCAGATCTGTAGCGGAAGGTACAAAAAAATGTCTCTTCAGCATTTTAAAAGGATCCCAATGAACACAGTGGATTTCCTCCATAAATTCTTAAATGGAAGAAGTTTGAACACTCCAAGACTCTTTCCTAGAGCTGGCCGCCCTGGCCCAAACTTGAGCAATCGGGGGAGAAGGGCCTTTGGTCAGGCGAGTGTAACCAAGAACCCATGACATCACCCTGCACAATTTGCACCCAATTATAGTTCTTGTGATCCCAGATAAACAAAGCACAATAAAGATGTATCACCACTACAGTCATGCACCGCTAATACAAGCCTGCTGCCTGCTAGCTGTAAGCGAACTGGTTGCCAGATTTGGTTTGAAACTATTATCATGTGTGGTTTTGTTTGTGTGTAGTGGTTGGAATGGGTGAAGGTATATCAGTGTGGGGGGGATGGGGATGTGTATATTACTACTTAATGAGGATTGTCAGTAAATGGGGGGCAAGACACCAGAGATCAATATTATACAAACCCTTTGTACAATAAGGTTCTTAGCTAGCAACCCAGAGTAACCATAGTTACAATCTAAGTCAGTCCTGACAGAAAAATGTAACTCTTGACAGACACTGATAGGCATTGAGTATAGAGATAATGTCGAATTTCAAAAGGAAACGCCTCACTGCATGAGGAGATACGAAGAATATTAAGTAATTCTGATGGAAGAATCTGTGTATATGAGTGAGTCCGATCAATCAGATAGTCCCGAGGAATATCTGCCCCCCAACCTTCTGGACTATGAGCGTGAGGAAAATGGTGCCCACCCCAACCTTGCAGGCAATGAACATCCCTGACCTCCCCAAGATGCTGGTTTGCTGTCAATCTTGTAGGCTGTGAGGGAGAAGAGGTTGAAGTTGAAGAGGATGGTCCCCGCTGCTGGAGATCCTGTCACTTCACACACCATCAAGATAGACTTCAATGACACCCTGTCTGGCGTACAAAGCCCCTCTGCCTACCCCCCTCAGAGTTCAAAAAGTTTTTAAACTGTCCTTTGATAAATGAATGGGATCTTGTCGGTGCAGAAACAACAGTATCCCCATTATTCATATATTCAGGAAAAACCAAGGCTCTCTTCAAATGTATTCAAAATTCAGACAGCCTTCAAGCCTACTAAATATGCATATTTTTGTTTGCAGTATTCTCATGAAATGAAAGAGAAAGACTGCCCTGGTGTAAAAAAGGAAACTCTCCCAAAATGGGTGAACACATACCATCGGTGCAAATGTATACCTTCCTGGTCACGTTGATGCTGGAGGGGCTAGTGAAGAAGGATCTGTGAGGGACTACTGGTCCACTGACCCCATGCTGCAGACCCTTTTTCCCCCAACCTTTTTCTCCCAGGATGGCTTCCTTTCCACCCAACAAAAAAGTAATGTCCTGGGCACTTCACCAGGGGCATTTCGGAAGATGACCGCCGTTGTGAGGTCAGAACGTTTGGATCAACCCTAGTCATCGGCCAGAGCGTCAATTGTGCGCTCTGAACGCTCTGAGAGCGAAATTGACACAGGAGATTCAAAATAAAACCCCTGAAAAGGGGGTCTTAGCTAGCAACCCAGAGTAACCATAGTTACAATCTAAGTCAGTCCTGACAGAAAAATGTAACTCTTGACAGACACTGATAGSKATTGAGWATAGAGATAATGTCGAATTTCAAAAGGAAACGCCTCACTGATGAGGAGATACGAGAAATATTAAGTAATTCTGATGAAGAATCTGTGTATGAGAGTGAGTCGGATCAATCAGATAGTCCCGAGGAATATCTGCCCCCCAACCTTCTGGACTATGAGCGTGAGGAAAATGGTGCCCACCCCAACCTTGCAGGCAATGAACATCCCTGACCTCCCCAAGATGCTGGTGCTGCTGTCAATCTTGTAGGCTGTGAGGGAGAAGAGGTTGAAGTTGAAGAGGATGGTCCCCGCTGCTGGAGATCCTGTCACTTCACACACCATCAGAGATAGACTTCAATGACACCCTGTCTGGCGTACAAAGCCCCCTGCCTACCCCCTCAGAGTCAAAATGTTTTAAACTGTTCCTTGATAAAGAATTGGTGGAGAGTGTGGTGCAGGAAACTAACAGGTATCCCCATTATCATATTTCAGAAAAACCCAAGGCTCTCTTCAAATGTATCAAAATTCAGAATGCCTTCAGCCTACTAAATATGCATATTTGTTTGCAGGTATTCTCATGAAATGAAAGAGAAGACTGCCCCTGGTGTAAAAGGGAAGCTCTCAAAATGGGTGAACACATACCATCGGTGAAATGTATACCTTCCTGGTCACGGTGATGCTGATGGGGCTAGTGAAGAAGGGATCTGTGAGGGACTACTGGTCCACTGACCCAATGCTGCAGACCCTTTTTCCCCCAACCTTTTTCTCCCAGGATGGCTTCCTTCCACTGCCAACAAAATTAGGTAATGTCCTGGGCAGCTTCACCAGGGCATTTGGAAGAGTGTTTAATTTTCTCACAAGGACTGATGAGTCTCTCATGGCTTGGAAAGGAAGGCTTGCATTCCGCCAATACATCCCATCAATGCGCCACAGATTGGGTCAAGTTCTTTGTTTTATGTGACTGTCTGACAGGATATGTACAGGACCTGATCATCTACACCGGCTCCACCACAGATATAAGGCTTTTTGAGGGTCTTGGCATATCTGGATCAGTGGTGATCCCCATTCTGCAGCCTTACCTCAGAAAMGGGCACACTGTGTTTGTGGACAGCTGGTACAGTAGCCCTACCCTTTTCCAGAACCTTTTGAGGGAGAACACAGGGGCCCGTGGCATAGTGACATCCAATAGGAAGGGGGTGCCAATATTCAAAAAGAAAATGAGCAAAGAGGAGGTGGAGTTCCAAACAAACAGGGAGGTAATGGCAGTAAAAGGGCACGACAAACCCATTATCTGTCCACTGTGCACACCTCCAAAATATCGGACACAGGAAAACTGGACTATGTCACCGGAGAGAGGAAAATGAAGAGAGACTGTGTCTTGGAGCACAACAAGAAGATGGGAGCAGTTGACAAAGTGGACATGCAGAACCGTTTTGTTGAGTGTGCCAGAAAGTCCCTTAAAAGGTACAAGATATATAGCTCTCCTTAATGGCCACATTGTCCACCGGCAGGTCACAGGACAGGTGATCTTGTACCAGCAACAGGATAAACCTGATGCAGCAGGCTCCTTGATGACCACCACACTCCTCATTGTCCGTCTGCTGGGGGCCGGCCTGCCTCTTACAAACCTCTACGCCTCTCTGGGCGCCACATTCCAAGTGATGTCCCTCAGACCACGCTGCAAGGAAAACGTTRACATCCTCTTAAGCCTTAGCCCCACCCATCTCTTTAAGGATTCACATGTGAGGCCATGTGGTAAACACACACTACATCAAATAAAGTMTATTTGTCACATGCACAGGATAAAGAAGGTGTAAACGGTACAGTGAAGTGGTTACTTGTCCAGATAAAAATATTTTTGAAATATTTTGTCATTATTAGATGATGCTTACCCGATTGATGGGTCATGTGAAGGAAATACTATAACCACCCCCCAGCCACATCTAGCTGAGTGGATGGGTCACTATCGACATGTACACATGCTCATGAAATACAATAGATTGCCGTAATCACCCCCAGACACACCTGGCTAATTTGATGGGTATTGTGTGTCTTTTGTTTAGGCATGCAGCTAGCTAGGTAGCTAGCTAATCATTGAACCGGGATAATCCCAACTCATACTACTACCAATACAAACATTGTCATAACTGTAGTATGAATCTGCAGGTAGTTAAAGCTAACAAACTAGGTTAAATGTTAACTAGCTAACATTAGGCTAGAACTAGCAATGCAAATGAATTTCTGATTTGAATAATATTACTAGACAGATCATACACGWAACATTAGCCAGCAAGCRAGCAAGCTAATGTTTGCTAACTAACTAACAGTACGCTTTAACTTGTAATYAAAGCAACTTTCTGACAAAATTAGAAACTTAAATCTGAAAAAATATAAACACAACATGCAACAATTTAATTGATTTGAGTTACAGTTCATATTATTATTAATTCAGTATTTTTTATTTAGCCAGGTAGGCAAGTTGAGAACAAGTTCTCATTTACAACTGCGACCTGGCCAAGAATAAAGCAAGCAGTTCGACACATACAACAACACAGAGTTACACATGGAATAAACAAAACATACAGTCAATAATACAGTTGAAGAAAATCTATATACAGTATGTGCAAATMAGGTAAGAAAAGGGAGGTAAGGCAATAAATAGGCCATGGTGGCGAAGTAATTACAATATACTAATTAGACACTAGAGTGATTGATGTGCAGAAGATGAATGTGCAAGTAGAGATACAGGGGTGCAAAGGAGCAAGATAAATAAATAAATACAGTATGGGGATGAGGTAGTTGGATGGGCTATTTACAGATGAGCTATGTACAGGTGCAGTGATCTGTGAGCTGKTCAGACAGCTGGTGCTTAAAGCTAGTGAGGGAGGTAAGAGTCTCCAGCTTCAGTGATTTTTGCAATTCATTCCAGTCATTGGCAGCAGAGAACTGGAATGAAAGGCGGCCAAAGGAGGAATTGGCTTTGATGGTGACTAGAGCGCGTGCTACGGGTGGGTGCTGCTATGGTGACCAGTGAGCTGAGATAAGGCTGGGCCTTACCTATCAGAGACTTGTAGATGACCTGAAGCCAGTGGGTTTGGCAACGAGTATGAAGCGAGGGACAGCCAACGAGAGTGTACAGGTCGCAGTGGTGGGTAGTATATGGGGCTTTGGTGACAAAACGGATGGCACTGTGATAGACTGCATCCAATTTATTGAGTAGGGTTTTGGAGGCTATTTTGTAAATGACATGGCCGAAGTCAAGGATCGGTAGGATGGTCAGTTTTACCGAGGGTATGTTTGGCAGCATGAGTGAATGATGCTTTGTTTGCGAAATAGGAAGCGATTCTAGATTTAATTTTGGATTGGAGATGCTTAATGTGAGTCTGGAAGGGAGAGTTTACAGTCTAACCAGACACCTAAGGTATTTGTAGTTGTCCACATATTCTAAGTCAGAACTGTCCAGAGTAGTGATGCTGGGCGGGCGGGCAGGTGTAGGCAGTGATCGGTTGAAGAGCCTGCATTTAGTTTTACTTGCATTTAAGAGCAATTGGAGGCTACYGAAGGAGAGTTGTATGGCATTGAAGCTCGTCTGGAGGTTAGTTAACACAGTGTCCAAAGAAGGGCCAGAAGTATACAGAATGGCGTCGTCTGCGTAGAGGTKGATCAGAGAATCCACCTCTAGTGTAAGTAGTCCCCTTTGACTTGAGGGATCAGATTTCTTTGGGAAAGGGAAAGGAAGGGAAAGGGGCATACTTAGTCAGTTGTACAACTGAATGCATTCAACTGAAATGTTTCTTCTGCATTAAACCCAACCCCTCTGAAACAGAGAGGTGCGGGGAACTGCCTTAATCYAAATCCAAYTCATCGGCGCTCGGGGAACAGGGTGTTTAAATMAAGCACTGCATAATGCAGGATGAAATTAGTAAGGAGCTTGCAGACCAGCTGACTGCATTGATTACACATATGTCTTGTTGCTCTGTCATAAAATATCTCATTGGAAATCTTGACTGTTGGCCATTGCGACACCCTGAGACACAATGGAGGTGTTTGATTTTGGATTGCAGACTTTTAGTGATTGCTTTGTCAGGCAGGGTTGGATTCCACTGAAAGGTACACGGAGGACTGTACTTAAATAACTCTTGAGGCAGTTGAACAACAGCTTCATTGCATCATTTACAAGCTCTCACCATTGGAGCAGGCAGCCACCCTTTTATTACAATATGACTCGACAAGGGTGCCCGTTGTTACACAGTGATTGTTATAATTTAGCATAAACGTAAAAACTAGAAAGGAATAATGATATTGATTACYATATTYTAGCCTTAAAACGAGTGGGTAGGCCTAACAATGACAACACTTAACTACAGTTGCTGATTAATCATCATTCCAAGACACTCTGGTATCCCACGGCCTTACAATAACCGTGCTTACAGTAGCTACTGCATTCGTTTATCCACTTCAGAAATTCAGTCTGACGATTTCAACTCTGTGTCAAACTACCTTTGTGCATTCAGAATGAGCTGAAGTCCTTGAAACAAGTATCWGTCATAACACTACTGTGGATGCAGTGAGACTAGAAAGTTTTGAATATTTACGACAGTTTTTTGGCCACCAAATGATGTCACTGTTGTTGTCCCCAGGTTRCCKTTGTGTACAAAGGGGCTCAGGTAGAGAGGGTTGAACAGATTGTTAACCTGAGAGCAGAGGTCAAAAAAGTCCATCTGAAGTCTGTCTGAGATGAAATGGAATGGAGTAAAATTAGATGGGAAGAACAAATTCAGAGCAGGAATGAACAAGACTGTAGTTTTGGAGAGATTGCCTCTGAGATGTCACTAGAACTATTCAACACTGTGCAACAAGGATCTTTGGAATAATTATATTGTTGCTCTTCACAGAGATTTCAATTGCAGATGACCGTTACGTAAAGACTAGTTACTCAATAATTCATCATATATCTACCGCTGCAGAGTGACCTAAGAAACACTGGCTGCATCTGAAATGGCARGTTTCCCTATATCTGAATCAGATCAAATTCCTGGAACAGATCAAATGGTTGATATGGTTTATTACATTTTACAGCAATCGGTAATGAGGAAGTTAAGTTGACTTTTATCTGTCTAAGAYAACTGAAATAGTTAAAAGTGACATGTAATCATATTGCATATTAAGATATCACTAAAATAACTACAGGTAGCTCTTAGCCAACATGGTATCATTAGTGATATTTAACCATTGTAGTTACTGTATGTCACCTGCGTTGACATTACTTATGGTGAGATATTACTTATGTCACAATAKAATTGCGATAGAGGGTAGGGTTCTATCTTGACAGTTAACATTGCGAAAGGGTTAAATCATTAAAGCTATGGAAGAAAACACATTGCACTATGTCTGCCCATAGACTTTTAGTCTGCTCACCTCTTCGCCTTTGAATATAGCTATAGGTCACGTCCAATCTGCCCTGGGTCCCACCCTATCCATGCCCCTGTAATCCATTCCTCACTTCCCTCAGAGGAATCTGAATTGAAACTCCAGTCAAAAACAAAATCACAGCTGCTGGGTCAAACAGTTTGGTCACTTCATCTCCCACATAGCAATCCTCAGTTTCCATTTGCTTTCACTGTATCATTAAATACAATCCACCACATACCCATTGCTTTTCTCCCTAACGTGTTTCTCTCATGAATCTTTTTACAAATATATCATACAGTATGTGGGTGTACTCTTTAACGRTGTGGTAACTGTTAGCTAATTTCCTTTGCCTACGTTAGCAGTATGTTTTTTACTTTGAGGTTCTTTCTCACATCTATTCATCATAACACCAGTAAAGTATCAACATCCATATGTCCATTTATTACATTTCTTTTCATTTCCATTATTCATAGTGTGTGTTGGTGGATAACAGAAAAACACATCCTGAGGCCAGCCAACTTAGAGAGGGGAGCTAATTATAGTAGCCTGTGATGTAGTGTGTGTGCAGTTGTGTGTGTGTGTGTGTGTGTGTGTGTGTTTATGCTTTTGTGTGCAGATGCGAGTGTGTTTGTGCAGTGTGTGTGTGTGTGTGTGTGTGTGTGTGTGTGTGTGTGTGTGTGTGTGTGGAACATTAACTAAGCTGCCCCATTGAGCTCGCTTCAGATAAACAGGGTGGTGACTGGATAGGGCTGTTCAAGCTCAATGTCATAGATGTCCACACTCATATTCTAATGAAGACTTATGCTATGCAAATCATATTCAAATCAGCTTAATAATCAGCTTGTTTTATGTTTGTCTCTCTTTTGCTTTTTCTATATTTGAATGTTTAATTCATTTTGCCTTTGATATTTGTCAATGTCAAGTCCTCCAAGTACTGTAAGTGGATGAAAGCATCCTCAGTGTCCTTTTCCTTCCTAGCGAGTGGAAAGGAAGTAGACAAAATTCCACTTTGATTGTATATTAAAAGAGAAATGAGCCATCTAACATTTGTTGGTGTTGTTGAGATGTTTAGCCCAGTATTTGCTATGATTCACTACCTTGTGTCTTGCTTTGAATTAAACTTTTGCTACAAACTTACYAGATGAGACTGCATTTCTGTTTTTCCAAGAAAAACCCTACATAATATCGTCATCTATACATTTTTCATGAAAATTGAATGTTTCATCATTTATATAGAAATAAACTCTCCAAATGCGAGGCTATATTAGTGAAGCTTTATGTCATATTGTTTGAAGTATGCTCGTTAAATTAAGTGTGTATAAGAAGATTATAGTGTTTTGGATAAGAATCCCTGTGTCAGGTATAAAGGTAAGACCCAGATGCAGACCACATCGAATAAACAATAGCTTAATATTCCTACAGGGCAGGCAATAGACAGGTCAAGGCAGGCAGGGGTCATTAAACCAGAGGTGGGGCAACGGTACCGGGCGGCAGGCAGGCTCAGGGTAAGGCAAAGGTCAGTAATCCAGAGGGGGGGGGTCAGCAGTACAGGTCAGCAGGCAGGCTAAGGGTCAGGGGCAGGCTGAGTGGTCAGGCAGGCAGGCTCGGAGTCAGGACAGGCAAGGGTCAAAAACCAGGAGGGCAAGAAAAGAGAGACTGGAAAAAGCAGTAGTTGAGACAAAACGCTGGTTGACCTGAACAAACAAGACGAACTGGCAACAGACAAACAGAGAACACAGGTATAAATACACAGGGGATAATGGGGAAGATGGGCGACACCTGGAGGGGTGGAGACAATCACAAAGACAGGTGAAACAGATCAGGGTGTGACACCCTGTACAAAGTCTTATCAAGTACAATCTTACAGATCCTGTCTGAGGTTCAGTGTTCATTGTTGTTTATCACTGAGGGGCAGACATGTAGCTGCTGTAAATTGCTGAATTTAACAGCTTTCACATTCAAATGCATCAGACAGAAAACAGCATTATTCCTGAATGGTTTGTTTAGAGTCCAGACACACCAAGGTCTTTACTTTTCAAAGAAAAAACAGACCACATGGAGTATTTTTTACCACCACCTTTTCATCAGAAATAGTCAACTACTATACRTGTAATACTTATTGAATCATTCATTTTAATTGTCCGCATTGTGCCAGTATAAGACGGCACATTCACATTCAGCTGTGACAGACAGATATAGAGAGGGTACACAATTGATGTTGAGAAGCTTTCCCCCCCTGAGGAACATAATGATACCTTACATTAACTTCTTAAAGAAGTCTACTTGATTCAACCCCTGACTGACCTGTCMTTGATAGAGCTAGAATCTAACTCTGAGGGGAAGTTCTCAGTCACAGCCYCAACCAGTACAGGTACATCTGRCTATCTCTATCTACCTATCAAGTCCACCACATTYCAGAGAGCTTAATCTCWGCTTTAGAGAYGTGYTTTMGGCCAGGCCAATGACCCATGTCTTCATTCYTTGGACTGACTTCTTTACYGGCCCATTGTGACCGACTCTTCCAATCAGTCCAACAGCGGTGTGGAATAATGCCGTATCCTGGTTGTATGGGAGCCACTCCAGTGGAGTTCATTTCCTGTTTGTGTTCACCTTGTTTCTTTGCTTCAATGGTAAGCCCTATACACTACACCCTTGTACCACTTGAAGACAGGATTGTATAGAGGATATCTGTATAATATCTTTATATTACTTGGGTCCTCATGTAGGTAACATTATATTCCTATCCACATCCAACATACAATATATCTCTATATCAGGAAACAGTAATTGAAAAACATTGGCTTGCTTTTCCAGCCAGCTGGAGGTCATGATGAGAGGTTACCAGAYCAAAGAATAGAGAGAGGTTTTTGCCTTTGCATACTAGTCTATTTTAAAAGATTGGTAGAAGGAACACCTGGGTGTTTGTTTGCTCCATGGAGATTTAGATTAAATCTTGGTTTTGTTTGAGAATGCGTGGGCGGATCATTTACATCCTCCCATGATCCSCCACAACCACTTTCTGGGTTGTCTGAGATTTCAGGTGAGCCGACCTTGAAAGACTAAACGATGAGAAAACAAAGCATATTTGAAAAAATGACGTCTCTACTGATTATGTCAAATCTGACTGTTACTTTTCTCTATCCTTTTCCTCTCTTGGAGATGAGATTTCAGTTTGTATTTCTTTAGACACTGATGTCTATGATGGTTAAATACTGATTAGAGATACAGACTTAGGAACACTTAGGAGTCTTCATCTGGCTGACAGTAGATAATGGAAGGTCTCTGAAACGTGGTCGTTATGTTAAGGCTGTAAAATGCTGCAATTATAAGCATTGTCATTGACTGACACAGGCACTGGTTTACAAACATACAATGAATCACTGCTCACAAAAAAGATACAATGAAACTCAATGATTTTTTATAACGTTTTTGTGGATCCAGATGATGGTTGATGATTGAAACGCACCATTGAACAATATATTGTGGCACAGTCAGTGTAATTGTGTTTCATATATTGATGCTGCAATGCACTTTGTACAGACAAAATAGCTGAAGTAATTTCTTTTGATAAACCAAGTATGGAGAATGAAATGTGAACATAAAAAAACAATTATGATTGAAATGACTCTCCCTCTGTGCTTTTTGTTCTTCAAATGCCAATGCTTTTTTTGTTATGTTGCTCACTGTTTTCGCCAACAGACATTATTATTTTTAGCTTAGAGACATAATTTCTTAGATTTTTTTTGTCTTTTAAAAAATAAGATAGTTCTAAAAATGCAAGTCTCCGCCTTCTCAGTCTTTGTCTTTTCCCTCAGGTCTGAGTGTTCCTCTTCAGGCTGGGCTCCCTAGTTCCAATATAATTGGAGCTATAGCTTGTTTTTTTATTTGTATGCTTCTCCTGCTGAGCAGTTATGCATTTTCCCAGCTTTGGTCTCAATCGCACATCTGCAAAAATGAAATAAGATTCATTTTAGTTCTTAGCTGGCAATTCCTGAGATGCAGTTTCAGTCATGTGCACAGACTGTTCCAGAATCTTGTGATTTTCCACTGATAGAGAGCGATTGCAATGAGCCCAAAAAATTAATAATGTCATGTTAGCTATACAATGTTAATAAAGTAAAGTTATATGACATAGTTTTGAAATGGTAACCATTCCTATCCACAGTATACCTTTTCAGGAATGTCTATTACATTTTTGAAATAACCCTAATTTATATTATAGTGAGTGTGGAAATTGAGCCAGGGAAATAGTCTGGGAAAATGCTATAAAGTAGCTACGTTCCTTATGAAATATGGTGTCGCACATTATTGAATTACTTTTCATATTACACCCTCCATCTTCTTTTCCTTTGAGTTGATATTCCGTATAGCTGGTATAAGTGAGAAGTCTCAATCTTACAAATCACAGGATGCACTCTTCCTTTTAGAGGTTCATTTCAGAAGCCATTGACTTCCTTCCTGGCAGAGAACAAGGACAATGGGATGATTGAATAAAATGGCTACGAGCTGATCCTTTCTGACACCTTATCAATTTACAGGCAACAGCACTTTATCTGTCAGTGAGGAAAAAGGTGTAAGGGGTGCTATTACAGGGGGAGAKTTCTAATAATGTTCCCTCTATCTTTCACCTCAATGAATAACACAACGGATTGAGGGATGTGATGCCCTCTATTTCCATGTCAATTGTGCTTGTTACAGCAGCTCAAGTTGATTGGCTGCGATACAGTAAGGTTGTTGATCACTTGTCGTGATGGATATTTGTGTTGCTAGAAGTCGAGTATGTTTCACAACTGGCTATGCACCTTACAGTGGCTCATACTTTAGACTAAAGCAACAAGACACTGCAAAACATTCAACTGGATGGGGCAAGGGTTAGATACAGCCAGGACAACCATTTTAATGGGCGGAACCAGGTTTCTAACAATGGAACTTTTAACTTTGTGCATACATTGSATTCAGAAAGTATTCAGACCTTTTCCCTTTTTCAATAATTTTTTACTTTACAGCCTTATTCTAAACTGGATTAAATTAATGTTTTTCCTCATCAATCTACACACAATACCACATAATTACAAAGCGAAAACAGGTTTTCAGAAAACAAAAATAGCTTAATTACAGAAATATTCAGACCTTTTGCTATGAGGCTCAAAATTGAGCTCAGGTTCATCATGTTTCCATTGATCATCCCTGAGATGTTTCTACAACTTGACTGGAGTCCACCTGTGGTAAATTCAATTGATTGGACATGATTTGGAAAGGTCCCACAGTTGACAGTGCATGTCAGAGCAAAAACCAAGCCATGAGGTCGAGGGAATTGCCCGTAGAGCTCCGAGACAGGATTGTGTCGAGGCACAGATCTGGGGAAGGGTACCAKAACATTTCTGCAGCATTGAAGGTCCCCTAGAACACAGGGGCCTTCATCATTCTAATATGGAAGAAATTTGGAACCACCTAGACTCTTCCTAGAGCTGGCCACCCGGCCAAACTGAGCAATCGGGGGAGAAGGGCCTATGGTCACTCTGAAAGAGCTCCAGAGTTCCTCTGTGGAGATGGGAGAGCCTTCCAGAAGGACAACAATCTCTGCAGCACTCCACCAATCAGACCTTTATGTTAGAGTGGCCAGACGGAAGTCACTCCTCAGTAAAAGGCACATGACAGCCCGTTTGAAGTTTGCCAAATGGCACCTAAAGGACTCTCAGATCATGAGAAATAAGGTTCTCTGGTCTGATGAAACCAAGATCTCTTTGGCCTGAATGCCAAATGTCACATCTGGAAGAAACCTGGCACCATCACTACGGTGAAGCATGGTGTAGGGAGGTTTTTCAGTGGTAGGGACTGGGAGACTAGTCAGGTATGAGGGAAAGATTAACGGAGCAAAGTACAGAGAGATCCTTGATGAAAACCTTTAAACAGGACAATGAACCTAAGCTCACAGCTAAGTGTGGCAGGTGTGGCTTTGGGACAAGTCTCTGAATGTCCTTGAGTGACCGAGCAAGAGCCTGGACTTAAACCTGATTGAACATCTCCGGAGAGACTTGAACATAGCTGTGCAGCGACGCTCCCCATCCAACCTGACAGAGCTCAATGAATGGGAGAAACTCCCAAAATACAGGTGTGCCAAGCTTATAGTGTCATACCCAAGAAGACTCATGGCTGTAAGAGCTGCAAAAGATGCTTCATCAAAGTACTGAGTAACGGGCCTGAATACTTATGTAAATGTAATGTCATTTTTATTTTATTTTATACATTTACAAAAATGTCTAAATCTGTTTTGCTTTGTCATTATGGGATATTGTGTGTGGATTGATGAGGAAAAAAATGTATGTCATCCATTTTAGAATAAGCCTGTAACGTAACAACATTTGGAAAAAGGGAAGGGGTCTGAATACATTCCGAATGCGCTGTATATGTGGGGTATTCTCTAAGGTTTGCTTGTTAGAACTCAAAAATGATCTTCCACTTTGCCTTGCGACACATAAATGATTGCGTAATCCCTCTTGGCGGGGGAATATGACGAGCAAAGACTCTGCTGTAAGGGCAGGGCTGCTAGAGAGCTGTCCAGGGTCCTGACTTCTCTAGCCTCTTTCTTCTGGTGGTGCTGAAGAGACAGCTTGACTTCTCTGCATGTTGATTGACACCCTCTAGATATACAGAATCCGGACTAAGGTGGTGACTAGCAGTGGGGTCAAGGAGAGACCGTTTATAGTGGTAAAATACACCAGACTAAACTATCATAAATGTTCAATAGCACAGGGAGCAGAAGAAGAAGTCCTGCCCTAGTTGTTATCTTAGCCAGATAACTGCAGTTGGCTTATATAAGGAATACATGGAAAGGAGATTCTTGATTTTGCAGTTACATTGACAGTTATCTGTCAAATAGATGAGTCATTATATCGTCCATTGTCAAATAAAAAATAAAAATAAACATTTTTTTTATAAAACAACTCAACTAGTCTTATTTAATTGTTACAATTGACGGCGATAAGATTACAAATTCAGAACTGCTGATGCTATACTTTTCATGTATTAGCCAACAGGAAAACGCCTATGGGCTTTAAAATGGATATATGGCTAAGCTCACAACCGGACTGGACTTCTTCTCCTGCTCCCTTTGTAACCTGATTCAAGCAGTATGTTACTTGTGTTTGCAGAGGGATAATTCTGATACAATTATTGTCTACCATCCTCTGCAGATTAAGATAGGTTAATCCTGATAGCCACTGGCAACTGATATACTTTAATATCCATAGTGCCTCTATTGACTACTGTATCCCAATAGGCACAAATTGACTAGGAGCACTAAGGAAAAACACCCTTGTCTCAGAACACTCCATATGAGGTCACAAAGGAAACATCTTCCATAAGACATGACAGAATCAGAGCTGTGTGTCTCCAGCARGAGCATGACTGATCTGGAAACACAGCAGTTCAGAATGTGGGCTAGCATGCATCTCTCTCTCTTACTTCTCTCGCTCTCTCTTCTCTCTCTGTCTCTCTCTCTCTCTCTCACACTGTCTCCCTTACTCGCACTCTCTCACTCGCACTCTCTTACTCTCTCTGATGAGGAGCTGAGGCACAATCTGGAGGAAACTAAAGTGTTCCAGTCCAGTGTCCAACCCCTAAGGACAGTGGTAGTCTCAATGCATCCTGGTCATGATGAATTACTTGTCCAAATGCATCCCACACTCTACAACCAACCCTGGGATTATGGTTTCATTGAAATACAAATGTTTTCTGTTACAAAAGCTTTGTCTAATGGCGGATTTAAARATAATTAGCTCAAAAGGGTTTCAATAGAATGGGAATGAGGGTTTTGACAAAACTTTGCTATAGGCTACAGACACAATGTTAGCTAGTGTGAAATTATTAGAGAAAAACATGCTACACGTCACACATAGTATTGCCATGGTAAATGGTATGGCTGCCAGAATGTAGGAATTCAGACTCGAAGAACCTTTCACATGTCACATGTCATTGCTACAGCTGCCTTTTTACTAGTATCAAACCCATCCACATGTCTGTTATGATTGATGGGTTTTACACTGAGCACATACTGTTGCTTTTGACAAGAGGTTAGTGTTAAGTAACACTGCTGAATCTTATGTTTATGTTCGTCTTGTAGATCTACAGTAGATGCCAATATCTTTATGGCAAATGTGTGTTTAAGGCATTTGTTTTTTTATAAAGGCAGTTATAAGGAGCCATGAGCCATTACAAAATAATATTTAACAGGTCTTGTAATGTATTATACATGTACTGTATAGTGGGTATATCACCTCCCCCTTTCAAAATGTTCACCTTTTGATGCCTTACAGCCTGAAATGGAAACACATTAAATCCAAATTTTTTCTGGCTTTATTTACATACAGTAACCCACAATATCCAAGTGAGAAAAAAAAATACCCTATTTGGATAAGTGAACACTCCCTCTTAGAATTGCAATTGCAAACTTGCTGAGGTATAACCAATCACCTTCTAGATCACATATCAAGTTAATTGGCTTCCAACTGTCATCAAGTGTAGTGACTTTGATTAGTTCAGAATAAAGTTAAGACCATTATTAAGAAGTGGAAGGTGTATGGCACCACCCAAACCCTGCAAAGATCAGGCCGTCCCTCCAAACTCGATGATCCGGGCAAGTAGGAGACTGATCAGAGAGGCTTCCAAGAAGCCAATGGCGACTTTTGAAGGAGCTTCAGGCCTTTATGGCAAAGACTGGTCAATGTGTGCATGTGACCACCATATCACAAGCGCTCCACAAATCTGGCCTCTATGGGAGGGTGGCAAGAAAAAAAKCACTCCTGAAAAAAAGCCACATCAAGTCTCTTTTGAGCTTTGCCAAAACACACATTGTAGATTCCGAGGCCAAGTGGCAAAATGTGCTGTGGTCAGATGAGACCAAAATTGAACTTTTTGGCCTGAATGCAAAACGATATGTCTGGCGAAAACCCAATACATCTTTCCACCCAAAGAACATGATGCCTACAGTAAAACACAGCGGTGGCAGCATCCTGTGAGGATAGAACTCTTGAGGAAAACCTGCAGGCCTCTGCCAGGAGGCCTCTGCCAAAATGGTTCACGTTTCAACATGACAACGACCCAAAGCACACCGCCAAWGCAACCATACAATGGCTGAAGGACAAGAAGGTGAATGTCCTTGAGTGGCCTAGTCAGAGCCCCGACCTAAATCCCATCCAGAATCTGTGGAATGACTTGAAGAGTGCAGTCCATGAGCGGTAACCATGCAATTTGACTGAGCTTGAACAATTCTGCAAGGAGAATGGGCAAATATTGCACAGTCTACAGTAGGTGTGCAAAGTTAGTAGAGACCCATGGCTGTAATTCAAGCAAAAGGTGGTTCCACAAAGTATTACCTCAGATGGGTGTTCATTTATCCAAATAGGGTATTGTACTGTTTTAATTTTAATACATTTCAGAGTTTTTTTCAGTTTATTTTTCACTTGTATATTGTGGGTTACTGTGTGTAAATAAAGCCGGAAAAAGTCTGATTTTATGTGTTTTCATTTCAGGCTGTAAGGCAACAAAAGGGGAACATTTTGAAAGGGGGGTGGTGACTTTCTATACCCACTGTGGGTGTATTTAGACCTTTGGTGCATCCATCAATGCTTTTATAGGGAGCAATGAGATGTTATGGAGGTGTAACAGTAGGTCTTATAATGTGATTAAAGGTAGTATTATTGGACTGTACACAGGTGGCTCAGAGAATGTGATACCGCTCCCATTCCACAGCCCTCTGTGGAGTATCTCGTCACTGTGTACGTCAAGATAACCTGAACATGATCTTACATTGCATGCACACCCCGTCGTGCAGTCTGCATATTATCTCTCAATCAGATACCAAGTCGACTCATGAATTGTTCATGAAAGCATATTTGCTAGGCCAGGCATCATTTACATTGAATTCAGAAGAAGTGTTCTTCGAGTCTATATTCTGACTCAAAGAGAAACGTGGCATTTCTTTGGTCATGTAAATCTTGCATCTTCTTGGCAATATACAAAATTCATAATACATGAGGTATTTTTAGATCCTTGTTTTGATGTGTTGTGTAAACTGTACTCTCTCGTCATGGTAAACTGCGATTCTTTTGAACCACAAAACGTTTTTGTATGTTTGTACCAAATTTTCCTGTACATCTCAGCACTAACAGAGATACTTTTTCTATAAACATGTGATTCCAACTCCCCGGTCCTCCTCCCCATCTCCCACTGTAAGAAGTGAGTTTAGCAGTCATTTGGTTAAATTATTTTCTCTCTAATGACCAGCTTTCCGCATCAGCCCAGTCTGCCGCAGTAACTCAGTGGAAAAGAGCAGATGATTGATTTAGATATGGCACATTGTGCTTTTCCATACTGCCTTATTTGCACAGCAAACTCCCTCTGTGTCTTGGAACCACAGCAAATTGGTTACATTTGTGTACGCTCACAGTTACAGCAGGGAAGCTGGAAATATGGTCTGTATTTAGAGTGAACGTCCTTGATTGTATTTCTAAACTTTGAATTATTTTCTGTATGTCATAACTGTTTTTTGACTTCGCTCTTCATCTCAAAGCCCAAAGCAATCCCTGAGGGATTCATGAGTTAGAGTAAGATCGGCCCCACAAACATTCTCCCTAAAATGAAATTCCAGATGGGTATTTTTTTTAAACATTTTGTAAATTTTTGCTCACGTACAAAGTCACGTTTTGTCATTGTGCCAAGTTTCAGATAGGTTCCTGGCCGAATATTTACTGGTTTTAAGACAGTTGGATGGTTTTAATGGTTTCAGATATGGWTTATTGATCAGATGTCATAGAGAATTTAAAAGTCAGCTTTTGTGAAATGTAGAAAATGAAGCTGAGGTCTGCTAGGCCTACTTCCTACCTAAGACTTCATGAGAGGAAAACTTTGCAACATTTGAGCATTTGATCATTCAAATGTGGTGTGTATTTGTTTCAATTGGATAATTGGATGGATTTTGATTTTCTATGGGTACTGTATGCAAGAATACGCTAATGTATCAAACTACTATTGTACTACAGAACAATATGGATGCCCTGGCCCCTGGGTGCCATTAGCCTGGTTACAGTTAGAGTTCATAACATTTTTGGTTTAGGCTCAAAACAAGTGTTGGCCCAAAATAACTTACACGCGCACACACACGCGCACACGCACACACGCACGCACGCACACACACACACACACTACAAAGGACTACAGATGTGGACTACAAATGTGGCAATGGCAATAAATTGCAATGTCCGTACTGTGAGACGCCTACAGGGAGACAGGACGGACAGCTGATCGTCCTCGCAGTGGCAGACCACGTGTAACAACACCTGCACAGGATCGGTACATCCGAACATCACACCTGCGGGACAGGTACAGGATGGCAACAACAATTGCCCGAGTTACACCAGGAACGCACAATCCCTCCATCAGTGCTCACTGTCTGCAATAGGCTGAGAGGACTGGACTGAGGGCTTGTAGGCCTGTTGTAAGGCAGGTCCTCACCAGACATCACCGGCAACAATGTCGCCTATGGGCACAAACCCACCGTCGTTGGACCAGACAGGACTGGCTCTTCACTGACAAGTCGCGATTTTATCTCACCAGGGTTGATGGTCGGATTCGCGTTTATCGTCGAAGGAATGAGCATTACACTGAGGCCTGTACTCTGGAGTGGGATCGATTTGGAGGTGTAGGGTCTGTCATGGTCTGGGGCGGTGTGTCACAGCATCATCGGACTGAGCTTGTTGTCATTGCAGGCAATCTTAACGCTGTGCGTTACAGGGAAGACTGTAAGTCAGACGTAGTTTAGCTGGGAAGGTTACTCCAAAGGCAGTGTTGAGGGACATGAGCTGGCATTTGACCCCGTCATAGCCTTTTCTTTTTRGGTGCAGGTCCGCAGATAGATCAGGGAAGAACATGATCTCTTGGTCCCCGTACATCACCTTGCCCTTGGCCCTGGCTTTCCGTATCACTCGGATTTTGTCTTGAAAGTTGAGAAACTTCATGATAAGGACTCGAGGAGAGGGGTGTTTTTTTTATTTTATTTTATTTTACCGTTATTTTACCAGGTAAGTTGACTGAGAACACGTTCTCATTTGCAGCAACGACCTGGGGAATAGTTACAGGGGAGAGGAGGGGGATGAATGAGCCAATTGTAAACTGGGGATTATTAGGTGACCGTGATGGTTGAGGGCCAGATTGGGAATTTAGCCAGGACACCGGGGTTAACACCCCTACTCTTACGATAAGTGCCATGGGATCTTTAATGACCTCAGGCCTATAGGACCCGGAAGCCGATGGGTTCATTCAATGCACAGGGGGTCTGGAAATGCAACTCTATCACCATTTTTCACTTGTTCGGGTAGATTAACCAGTCTCAAATTTGACCAGTGGCTCGGGCGAGCTTAGTTTTGAATGAAGTAAGGTCGCCACCTGTTTTTCCAACTTTTCGGTCGTTGTTTTGACAGTGACGACAGTATCTTCCACCATGCTAATGCGTTCCTCTGCTTCGTCCAACCGCGTGGAGTAGGCTTGAACGTCACGTTTAAACTCACTAATCCCTYTTAGGACACCTTCCAGTTTGGCGGAAAGGTCCGCACTCATGGCAGAGATTGCTTCCAAAACCCCTTGGTTCTGGTTCTGGTTTAGGTCGTCGACATCGTTGGTTGCCATGTCGGACTTGTGGTGCGAGGAGCTAGCTGAGCTTGCAGGGCTAACTGGGTTAGTAGAGCTGGCTGAATTAGTGGGGCTAACTGGCCTAGCTTGGACCACGTTGTTGATACGAGATGTTCTTCTTGTTTTAGGAGGACTATGTTTAAGTTGATTCATAATGGATTTAGATACACCTGAAATTGACCATGTAAAATGCTGTTCTTGTTATGAGGATTTAAAATAAGAGATTAAAATAATTTTGAAGAAGTTTAGCCGAWGTTGGCAGAAGAGCACTTAAAACACATCTGCTCAGTTCAACGCCATAACCATGCCCCAACTTCTCATTTTAATTTACTTGCAACATTCCAAAGATGAATAATAGGAGGATTACAGGCCTGTCAGAGACACTATCCCAGTCCTAGGAAGAACAAAGTGTCTTTGAAAGAGCCTCAGACGACTTACATGTGTCTCTTCCTCATTGCTCTCTGAAGGGGTGTCTGTGGGAAAGATTTAGCCTGATCACAGTAGCCTTTCTTGTTTAGTYCCMCTAGTRCTGACAGAAGGAATGTGCTTTCAATGTGCAGAAATCCAGTGGCTTGTTTTTCCATATATCTTTCAAACAGCACTGAATAGTCAACTCAAACAGAGTTCATCAAGGCTATCGATCTACTCTGGACTAACATGTAGTGCTCGACTGACTCCACGTTAATGTGTTTTTCCTTAATGGCACATTTTTTGCATGGGCTGCGTCTCAATTCACTACATCCGCCAATGTCYGCCTTCCGCACCTGAGGTGGAAGGTGCCGAGCTATAGCGATGTTTGCCAGATCATGAAACATCCCGAAAAACGATATTCTCACAAAAACATCTGTAGCATCCAAACGGTTTTGCTGATGTCTGTAGCATCAGAACCGTTTAAGCTACAAACGAATACCCCACCTTAGATAGGGGAGACTCTCACGAACACAATGGTTTTCTCCGTTTTGCTCTACGAGCCCCACAAGTGTCACGGGACTCGTCTGAATGTAACCCATACAAATGAATGGAAGTATGGAGTTACACACAGATAACAGGCATTCCCATAAGTAACTAACACACTATTTCACACGTTTCACATTTTGTCACATGGCATGTTTGGGTTGAGCAAGCAAGCTGTGGTGGCCTCATGGTTATTCACTGCGACCTGCACGTCTTCAATTAAATATCCAAATGAAATGACAAACCATGTGAGTCATAGAGATAGTCTACAAATGAGAGGTGTTGTTGAAATAAATTATTTCTACTGACAACTGAGAAAAAACATTATGACAATTGACAGCAGTCCTTGGCCCTTTGCTCTTACATGCTGCTCTTAAATAGATTCTAATGGGATACTGTTTGGCTTTGGATGCTAGACTGCAGGGATCTCAATGGTTCTCTAGCAGACAGTAACAGAAATAATATTCAGCCTTGAATGTGAATTGTGTACACAATGGTTCTCTAGCAGAACATGCATAATGAAAAGCTTGTGGTTCACATGGTGGTGTATTACAGGTAGAGAACAATATTCAATAAGGTGTTACGCATCACATCCAGACATCCTCCTGAGCCACTTTTGTTTTTCTCTTCATTTATTGAAGCTGTAATGTCTTTGACATTCATACTTAASAAATGACTTGGATCTGAGCATAATTGAATTCAGCAACACCYGTCATTTAGCTCACCAGGGTTTACAAGAGGAGACTGAGCTGTGGAAGCGGGAATACAACGACACGTTCAGGCAGCATCTGCTTTCATTGCCATCACAATAAAATCCAYTAATATTCAGGAAGAAAAAACAATGCTTGATTACAAACAAAGACAGGGTTGCCACGCTGAATGAATATGCAGGATTTGTCTGGATTAACCTTGCTGTCAGTCGTGGACATGTATAACGGTAGTTGAGTGGACAGTGTTTGGCTGGCAGTAAAGAGAAAGGAATAGAGCACATTAATGGGGAAAACACGCCTCTCTCCCTCTGCCACTCTCACTGTCTGTCCTCTCTCTCTCACAGGCCATTTCCTAGTGAGTAAGGTCCCCTGGACTTTGATTAGTCTCGTGTCTTCACAAACAGCTCGCCCTCACCTTGCCTGCAGACTGAATGAAGCAGTCTCTTACCAAATGTCACTATTAGTATTCTACAGATTTCCGTGCTGCTATCCTCCTCTCCTGTCCTCTGCCAAGCCTCACCTCTGGTAGGGACACACTTCATGCGGTACAGAGGACTGTCGTTGGTTTACAGAGGGTATACAAAGGTCATCCCTCTCTTGAGGACTGCTGTGTGGCTGTTGAAGGGTTCATCGTAGGTGTGGGTTGTCTCATTGCATGGGTGGTAGTATGTTGTAGGACTTTATTTTTGAAATAATGGTATTATCACAGATTGCATATCACATGCAATGAGAGAATCAATCTGGATTAAGTTATTGAAATAACTGTAATTGTGTGCATTTGTCCTGATTTATTTTCTTGGTTTTGTAGTAGCCTATGCATCAGAGAGATCTGAAGGTTATGGCTGGAGTAGCTACAGTGGTGTTAAGAGGGAAAATAGATCATGGAAACATGTACATGGATCTAGACACTGAGACACACATTCATTAGAATATGTCAGATGTAACATAATTAATCAAATTTGGTCTGCATCGCAGTGCTTGAGGTGTCACTACAGACCCGGGTTTGATCCCGGGCTGTGTTGCAGCCGGCGCGACCGGAAGACCCATGAGACGGCGCACAGCATCGTCTGGGTTAGGGGAGGGTTTGGCCAGCCGGGATGTTCTTGTCCCATCGTGCTCTAGCGACACCTGTGGCGGGCCGGACGCATGCACCCTGACACGGTTGCCAGTTGTACAGTGTTTCCTCCGACACATTGGTGCGGCTGGCTTCCAGGTTAAGCGAGCTGTGTGTCAAGAAGCATTGCGGCGTGAAACTACCAATTGGATATCACGAAATTGGGGAGAAAAAGGGTTAAAAATGCATTTAAATTAAAAATGTGTTCAACATCTAGATGACAGGCATGCTTGTGACTGTTGTTGTGTAGTCTTTATGTACAATGGCCGATGAGCACCGATACGTTTAATTTATAATTTCTCTTCATTATTTCTCTTCATATGACAAGGATTAAAAAGGTTTTGCCAGTAGATTGTCGACTTGATGACAACTGATGATGACTGCTAGCTAAGACTTAGAAAGTAAGATATTGACATCAGTCCAATCAAAGCTACTATAGATATAGCGTGATTTGATGTCATTCTATCTGTGGCCAATGAACTTGAGCCTTCTTGGATTGGCACTTCTAACATAACTCTACGGCTCTATGGCTAACATTTTCAAACTCTAACCTTAGAATTGGTGATGACGTACTGTCCCATGAGTGACAGAAAACTTAGCCAATCAGGCGCGACGCTCTGTATTTTCTGCTGGCTAGTCCCACCACCACAGAAAGCACTGAGATAGGCTGAAACACCTGCAGTTTGGAGCTGCCTTCCTCAAGAAAGCAAAAGAGAGACCATGTTCGTATGCGGCTTTATTAACTCAATTTAACATTTTCTTTTTACATTATTTTCAAACTGATATGTGACACGAATTAATGTCAAAATAACAAACAAAGCCCACCCCCCCAAAAAATGATGATTTAAAAAAAACTATGAATGATTTAAAAATACCTAAAAGTGTGGCGCTCAAAACTGCCCCACCTGCTCTGAATGACGGGTCGCCACTGCTTATCGTCATCAATAATCAGAAAACGATGTCCATTTTTGTAGGAACTTGCTTAACCACTAGGCGGCAGTGACGACCAGGAGAGGCAAGATCTGAAGCGCACAACTATTTGTGATTGCCAAAAGGCTGCGTTTAGCGCTCAATCACTTGAGATGTATAGTGCTCTGCAGCATTAGAACATAGCATTGGAGCTGTACGCCCTCTGAGCATCATTTCTACCAAAACACGATACTGCCTGCTCACAACATTATTGCTAGAGATCTATCTGACTATCAGMAGAGGTTTTGGGGCTGATGAGGACAACATGAATTCCTTCTGGATACACACAATTTGGATCCCGGGGTTCTTTTTCTTCTGTGGATTTCAAGGTACGGGTTGCATTCTAGTTATTTTTTAATATAATTATGTTGCTTTAGATTACCAGTCACATTACTCTTTTCAGTTTGGAGTTACAGAGGAATCCCTTTTGTGTTCTTACGCCTGCTGAGCTTCTGCTTTTGCAGCTCTGATCGGCTACATCTGGTGTCTTCTACTACTTATTATTTATCCCGCGTACTTATGACTTTCATCCTTGCCTATTTATTGCTCTTTTGACACAAATAGTGTAGTTATGCACACATAGAGAAGTAGGCTACACTTACACACACGCAGAGGGGGAGATATTGAAAAATACTTGAAGATGACACCAATACGATTCAAAGTGAGTGGGGGGGACTAATTCAGTGGCGAGTGTATATGGGAAATTGCTCAAGCCACAAGTTATTCAATTATTTCTTAAGTGACTTGTCTGCGATGTCTCTGCTGAATTTGAATCTTGTTGCTATATTTTTTTGTTCCCCCTTTGTGGTTATTGAACTGATGGCTTCATCTGTCACTGTAGCCTACTGAACATTCTACTTTGTGGGGAGATCTCACTGTAACTCAAGTATCAGACAGGTAACAAGCTTGGTTGAAGTTGCAAGGTTGTGCATTGTCAAGTGACTTTAATTGATACAATAACATAAATAATGATACATAAAAGTGTCTAATATTCATTGATTCAAGCTTTATTTTACAAGGTGAGTTGACTGAGAATGCATTTAGGCAATAACAACGACCCTGGGGAAGAGTTGCTGAATGAACCAAGCGGGAGCTAGTTAATTCATCCCCAAATTGTATGATGGTATTGGGAATTAAGCCAGGACTCCCCTATTCTCACACAGTCAGATCTTGGGTGCTATGGAACAATTTGCAGGGCAATGACCTCACCCCAATCACTGCCCTGGGGCATTTGGGTCTCCTTTAGACCAGAGGGAAGAGTTTCCCCTACTGGCCCTCCAACCCACTTTCAGTAGCTTTCCATCTCCCATACAGGGATCAACCAGGCCCATCCCTGCCTGGTTTCAGACAGCTTCTTGTGTTGGTATGTGCAATACAACATCTACACATAACACCAATACCCCTCCCTCTCTTTCCACAGTTCCTTATGCCTGTGCACATCTCTGATGTCCTGATGGCAGCATCCCACTACTAACACTAATGTAGCAAATTCGAGGGTTGACCTCCACAGGATTTGAACCTACTCCGTTGTGGCTCTCAGTCCAACTCCTTTTGTATGCTGTTGCCAAGAGGTTCAGTGTTCTTTTGGGTGTTCCTGATGGTGACCATGTACCCAATGACCCCTGTGCAGACTAATTCGGTAGATGATTGCCGTGTGACATGACTATTGAAGTAATTTGTTTAATTGTCTGATTCTAAAAGGAGTTGTGTGTGCGGTTAAGTCAATGGGGCTTAATTAGGAAAAGACTTTAAATGAAACCACAACCTCTGGGTTAACAGCATTAGGGGCTTCCAGCACTAACTTGAAATGTGTAATATATTCTCTATGAAATGCAATGCATGATTCAGCCTTATCATGACAGCAGAATGTTATAAGCAACTGCCAGGGGCTGTCATGTGAGGTCTTCCTAACTCTAGCAGGACTCTACAGTGCAACCCTTTTACTCGCATATCTGCCTAAATATTTAGCTGTGCGACGTGTCATTTTATTTAGAAGCAACAGTGCGCCTTTTCTTTGTGTGCGGCCCCGCTTTTCAACTTAGGCGTACACGTGCTCCTTGTAATAAAGGTCAGCGTAGAGCCCTCAGTAGGTCTGTCTACATTTAACCACAGCAGGAGAGACACAGCAGCATTTTGACATTGATCTCCAACAGAACCCTGTATGCTTAACCAGTCTGGCCATGTCTCACGCCTTGGGGCGGTGTCACAGGTCGGTGGCGTCGACCACATAGGGCCCACCTCGCTGGCCCACTTTTCCTCTTCATCTAACTTTAAATTACCCTTATTAGTGTATTAACATAATGCTCATTTGTTTAATGAATTGGGGTAGGCAGGGCAAGATGCTGCTCTAAATTCCAACTGTTCATTTCTCTGTGGAGATGGAGCCCCTTCTGAGTGCAGTGCAGCCAACACGGTTAACTAGTAATGAAACTGCACTAGGCCCCTGGGAGGAACACGATTTTGAAATATGCTTATTTGAAGGAAAATAGTGCCATCACCTCAGAAACAAGAGCATGAGCCTTAAATAAAATCTGTTTGGATTGGCCTCTAGGGCTGTCCCCAAAAACAGCCTTGGACGGAGAACTAAGTACCCAATACCCATGAAATAAACCTCCTTCAGAATGGCAGGCGCATAGGGAATACACCCTCATTCAGAAATGAATTGGAAACACTGATCTGAACAGTCCGATTAATTAATTAAATTGGAGGATTTGTATTGATGCTCTCTCTCGCCGGGCTTTTCACTGGAGTCCACGTTGATCTCTCTTTGGGGACTAGTGATTTTCCTCCTCACTGTGGAGTCCACAGACTCCCTTTATTTAGACTGATTCGACTGAATTGACTCGTGTGTTTTGTTGGGTCTTCCTGTATTCCAACCATGTCTCTGTGGTTGGTTGTAGGCAGGATGTGCTGGGCTTGTGAATTATGTAAATACTGTGCTGTGGCCACAGGAAGGGAGAGAGGGAGGCAGAGACAGGTTCTGAGTTGGGTCTGGAATAAAACCCAATAGAGCGGAACCACCGCAATACACCTTTATACTCCCTCCGTGCCACCTCGCTTTRGTCCTCTTTAATGTCTGCAAAGCTCCACTACTCAGAGCCTCGTACCAGGAAAATTGCAATTAGCTCTGTGTTCCCTGTACAAGGCTTCTGGTGCCTGTGATCCTCCGGTACTTTAGTGTGAAACATGGATCGCTAACCGTAAGCATGGTGTGTGTTGGAGGGGCTTCTCTCCTCATCCCTCCAGGTTAGCACTACAGGACCTTGATGTGCTCAGTGGGGTTGTTGGTTTTCCAGAGTGCAGGCTAGGTGGGCACAGGAGAAGAATCTGTGCACTTTGAAGAGGTTTGGAAATMAAAACCACTTTATACTGGGGCTATATACCCCCTGACCTTTGGCATATAGGGCAGTGTTGTTGACTGCATTTAGGTCTATTACTATCACATTTTAACGTTAGCAGATTGAATTTAGCTGACGTTTCCTTCACAAAGTGAAAGCATATAGCACGTAACACTCACTGAATTCACAAGCAGGTTCGTAGCCAGGATATTTTTGCAGTTTTAAGAGCTAATATCCTGCAATTCTACACATTTTGCCACAAGTTATGCCATTTTAATGTGATATCTGAGTGAGGGGGACTAACAAAATCAATGGGGGCCCCCTGGAGGTCAGGGCCCCTGGGTACGTGCCCCGCGTGTCCTGTCAGTAATTCGGGCCATGATTACTACAAGTTTAGGTTGGTAGATTAAACTGACATGGACTAATTGAGTGAATGTCAGTGATTGATATCACAAGAGGAAAACTGCTTATGCACAACCAAGATTAGAAATTGCACCTTGTGTATTCTTCTATTCTATCTCTCAATAGTAAGATCTCTAGCTGTATCTCTATGGAACAATCAATCAATCACATTTATTCATAAACCCCTTTTAACATCAGCAGTTATCACAAAGTGCTTATACAGAAACCCAGTGTAGAACACCCCTCTTCCGGTGAGCATCATAATCACTATAACTATCATGCAGTTGAAATCCACATATTTCGTTTTTTATCTGTTTGTTCTATCAGGGCAAACTGACATGCTGTATTCATCACGGCTAAAATTGGAGAATGGAGAAGCTGTACYAATGCATAGAGGGAACGCAAAATATACCCCATGCAAAAATCTAATCAATTTATCTTCATACACAATGTTGGAATTCGGCAGATAGATACTGTACTACTTATGTTTAGAGAAAGTCTTCCAATAACTCAATGTAGATGAAATGAGGAGACGTATTAGTATTCTTCTGCCTTCCAGTCTCTGACAAAACCTTCTCTCTGCTTCTGAATCTCATCTTGAAATCCAACTAAGGAGGTTTTTCTTCCTTTCATCTTCCTCTTGCTTGTATAGAAGTAGTGTACCACTGATGTAATGAAGACAGCAATACTCCTTCTGTGCATGTCTTGAACAAGCCCATCTGTTCCTGATTCCTGACCACTATAACTGGCCTACTCAGCCACTCCACTGCATTTTTCATCAACCCAATGCTAAGTACATTTTTGCCCAGCTGTTTGCTGTCTGGCTGGGTGAGGATGTTGTTGGTGTGTCTTACTGGCACTTAGGTTTCATCAGGAGAAAGGACATATTAAGGGACATATGTTTCTGTTTGGTACCTGTGCTAATACGAATCTTTCTCTCAGCCTTTGTTTTACCAGTCCTCTCTACAACACCTGGCATACTTAACAGTGTGCTTCAGTGACTCCAGAATAGGGTGGGAAACATGTTTCATCTGTCAGGTTCCAGCTCACTACCAGAGTGTAGTTTTTACAACGTTAAGATATATATTTTTTTATCTTTATTTATTTACCTTTATTTAACTAGGCAAGTCAGTTAAGAACAAATTCTTATTTTCAATGACGGCCTAGGAACAGTGGGTTAACTGCCTGTTCAGGGGCAGAACGACAGATTTGTACCTTGTCAGCTCGGGGATTTGAACTTGCAACCTTTCGGTTACTAGTCCAACGCTCTAACCACTAGGCTACCCTGCCTAGTGGTTATGACACTCTTTCAATGGAGGACTTAAAACACCGCTTGTTTCCCGGACCACATACTCCATTTTGTGTCTCTATAATGTTTGACAAACACTTCCTTGGCTCCATTTCTTGTGTTTCAAAGTCTTCTGGTTTCATCTTGGCTTTACTGGCAGATGCACATCTCCAACATTCCCGGAAGACAGTGATKKATTTTTCATGCGACAAGGGGTAAACATTCAAACTTGAATTGATTCTGGTACACTAAAGTGATTTTATCCACATGTGGCTGGGTAATGTCAGCTAATAATTGTTATTAATCTCTCTAGATTATTAATGATACAAAATGTCTCAAGACATTTTAGGGTGTGGTGAACCTTGCAGGGAAGCAATTTGTCTTATATTTTCTTTAATATCCACTGCCATCCTTCTCCTCTAGAATCCAGACCCTTAACTGTTTTCCCAAAGCTCCCTAATTAAGATTGGCTTCATAAATGTAAGAATTTATCCGTTTCAGTCCACGGTTTTGCTCGTTATAGACTATAAGAAACAACCACTGACAGTGCRGTCTTGGTGAGTGTTTGCAATATTTAGACTCTGAGCTTTAGAGAGTTGTTATGAACCTGAGGCTTTTAGTTTTAGTTTCCAGTCTTTCCACCAGCCAGACAGCATGTTGATTTGACATGCGTGTAGCAGGGAGTGTTTTCTATTTTCTTGTTTATCAAGGTGCCTAACCTATTCTCCGGAGAGTTTAATTAAAGGAAATTACACTTTTTAATTATCATTAGTAACTTCTCCGTTTTGAGTTCAATCGTAGGAAAATGGTTGTACACTCTATTTTCCTCAAACTTGATCTTGTTACCAGTTTGATATTGAATCACCAAATCCCAATGCACTAATGGAATTACATGACTATTGCGTAAAGAACAMTGAGACACACACTGCCTGCCATTGTAAAGGGACCTGAGCTGTGGTAATCTGGTCCCCACATTGGAATGCTAGTGAGACATTAAAAATGGATCTCTCAGAAAGAAGGCATGTGATGTCTAAACATCAGTACCTGTACACGTCTGATCATAGAATAACGTCTGAGTTACAGATTTTTCCAACTGCTTACACACGTTTTCAAAACTGTCTCCTTTTTTCAAAACTCTACACACAATTCCCAAAACTGCACACACAAAATGCAAAATGCCTCACATCTKCTTCWAAATGTAACACTGCATTCAAAATYCCATAAACACATGTCAGAATGAAGCATTTGCATCAAATGGCAAACACTGCTTTCATAATAGTACATTTTTGGATATACTATGTAAACACTGTTGTTCTAAATCTAAAGCTCTTTGGTCTTTCAATAGGCTTATATCTACATTTCAATACAATGTTCTACAGTGAAAGTAATCTGCTGAGAGGGGTAACAAGTACACTGTAAACACCAATGCAATGTAGAAACAGAAAATATTTATTAGGCCAAACATTACTGTTGTTTACAGTATCATACAACAAAACCATAAACATATGTAAACCAAAAGTATATTCTTTAGAATACAGTAAAGAACACAATTGTGTGTGTGGGGTCCCGGGGGGGCAGTCACCAGTGCTAAGCTACGCTTCACTCTCTCTCCGGCCTGGGTCTGGCCACAATACTTTGTCCACATCACAAAGATAAGTTTTCTCTTGCCAAACATCAAGGGAAGTATCTCCTAGCATGGCGTTCCAACCTTGGACAGAGGCAACCTCTATGTCCCACATGCGTCCTCCATTGCCTGGAGAAGCGGCATGCGGGCATAGGGTTGGCGATCATACACTTTCCAGCGCCAGGCTGAGAAGAATTCTTTCTTAATGAGATTTAGAAAAGGTGAATATGGGGGTAGGTACAAAACTACAAATTGTGGATGGGTGGCAAACCAGTTTTGGACCAGAACAGCCCAGTGAAAACTAACATTGTCCCATAAAACCACAAATCTTGCAGGCTCCTGATCTGGATCAGGGACAAGCATTGTGTAAATTGCATCCAGAAAAGTGAGCATATGGCCGGTGTTGTACGGACCTAGTGTGGCATTGTGATGGAGGACCCCGTTTTGAGTGATGGCAGCACACATAGTTATATTACCCCCACGTTGTCCAGGAACATTGGTAATTGCCCTCTGTCCTATTACATTTCTTCRGCGGCGCCTGGTTTTGGTGAGGTTGAAGCCAACCTCATCCACATAAATAAATTCATGGCGAATTACATGGGCATCCAGCTCCAATACTCTCTGTAACAGACAAAAGGATATACAGATGAGTAAATATGGTATGTCTGAAGTACTGGAAGTAGTGTTGCATACATACCTCTACAAAGTCATGTCGCATATTCTTGACTCTGTCAGAGTTTCTCTCAAATGGCACCTTGTAAAGGTGTTTCATCGTCACTCGGTGCCGTTGGAGGATGRGTTGTATGGTCGACAGGCTTACAGCATTGATGTTGTTAAATATGGTGTCCTTATTCAAGATATGCTCTCTTATCTCTCGAATCCTAGTTGCATTGTTGGCAAAAACCATATTTATAATTGCAGTCTCTTGTACATCTGTAAACAAGCGTCCTCGTCCTCCATGATGTCTTTGCCTTTCCACTCTGTACAGAATTRAAACACAGTATGTGTTCAGCATAGGACCTGTAAACAATGTACGAAAAAATTTAGTACAGCATGATAACCAACCTCATTCKTTCAATGCAGTGCAGTAAATGGATGGCTTAGAGTTACAAATGTTTATGCAATACTATGCAGTCATACGTATTTTACAGTACGTTACTGTAATGCTAAAATGGTCATTAGATAGTTGCATACCTGTTCTCATTTCTGAAGGTTCGAATTATGTATGCCACTGTAAATCGACTCAAGTTTGGCTGGACTCAGTCCAGCCTCTCTCATGGTCAAACCGTGGTTGATCACATGATCAACAAGTGTTGCCCTAATCTCATCAGAGATGGCTCTCCTTCCTTCTCTTCTTTGCCCTTGTCCTCTTCTTCCTCTTCCTCTTCCTCTCCCTCCTACTGTCCATTGTTGGCATCCATTGTTCAAAACAGGTAATCTGACCTTTGACCTATTTATAGGCCTATACTACAGTAAAGCAGTGATTGGTTAGTGATCAGTTAAGCTATTAGTGTTTACACATGTGAGGAGTGTGTGTGTGACCTGGTGAATAAGTGTAGCATTTTGATTGGTTGTGTTTGGAAAAGGAAAGCAAGTCACTTTTTGTTAGATTTTTGTGTTTTAGGTAGATAATTGTGTGTAGTGTTTTGAAAAAAGTGTTTTATGCAATTGACAACTGAGTCAAAGGCTGAGAAATAGCTTATGGTTTTGGATATTTGGTGTGTAGTTTTGCACTTTGAGTGAGAGGTTTCAAAAATCGTGTGACATGAAAAGATGTTGTGTGTAAGCAGTTGGAAAAAACTGTAAGAAGATATTTATCTCTGCCTGTTTACTGAGTGCTCTAASTTGTTTACCAGGAATGAGTCATTATGGGATGTTTTCCTTGGGTAAACTATCACTGGATTATTGTCATTGTTGAGCACCCCTCCTATTTCCCTTGTTTGTTGAAGCACAGAGGCCTACCTGGACTATAACAATATAGAGTTGCACACAGGGGGACATAATTATGATTGCCCAGATATCTCTAGGTARTACACAGCACCTGTAATGGCAATTAATTCTGATCAGAACTCTTTCTTGCTCAGGTGATAATTGATATGGTATCAATGACTGTAATGACGTTATTTGTAATAGTAATTAATCTTCCCTTGATCCCTTTGTGAGGTCAGCTAATTGACTGTGTGTGTGTGTGTGTGTGTGTGTGTGTGTGTGTGTGTGTGTGTGTGTGTGTGGTGTGCCAGTGGTTACATCAACACACAGATGGGATTATTAGTGCTCGCCTTCAGCAACAGCAATATCCAGAAGGTATGACTGTAGATCGCCTCAGTCTTCCATACATGATAGTTTATCAAAGTAGCACAATATGAGGTAACCTGACAACAGAGTAGTACGTCTGAGAAGGACTAAGAATCTATGAGCTGTATTGCTGTATAACAACTGCATAAACACATTTTGTAGAGTACTATTGTTAGGGCGCTGAAGGAAAGACATTCTTCTTCTGACAAGAATTATGGGTGGTTCATCATTCTCTCTTTCTTTCTTAATCAGTATGCTGACACGGTGATCCTGTAAGAACTGCTCAGCCAGTCTGTTGTGTCATTGCGTTTGGCGGTCTGATGTTCTTAATTTCTTCATTATGACAGCCACTAATAACACATTTGAGGTTTATTATATTTCCCAGGCATGACTGCTTCGGGTCTGCTCCTGCTCCTGCTCATTCCTACAGGGAGCGGGTAGTGGGAGCAGAGAGCTGGCAGCGGGAACAGGGGAGGAATTCTTAATTGGTTTGTGATGAAGTCTGGGTGAGCTTGGATGACATCGTGCCCAGCATTCCTCCTTCAGGAGCTAAAATGAGCCTGAGAAAAGAAAGAGGGAGACTTGAAAAGGCATTTGGAACCACATGCAAAATAAAGARGCAGCCCAGTTTTCTTCTTCCTCCCCCAGTTATCACAACAATCTAAATGAGGCTTCCACCCCATGTAGGGACAGTTGTTATYAGACACATTCGCTGGTCCTTTTCTTCCTGTAAATTTGATACTGCTTTGCAGTGCCTCGATGAGCGGTTTGAATACTCCAAGCCCTCGTTCTCAAAATATATAAGCATATTACCCCAGAGTGGTTGGGGTTTTATTACTAGAGGCACTGACTTTGAAAAACAATTGAAGCCTGGCATTTTTGTTGATGGTATGAAACGAGCAACACGATTTCAAATATGCTTGCTTCGCAATATGAAAGTTGTAATTGAACATTTAAACAGACTGGTTGAATATGTRTTTTTGCCTTGTTTCCAGACAGGTAGAGAGTGCAGCAAAGCAGACATTACAGACATTACAATACATAGTCTTTGTCTGAAAGCGTTATTTGCCGTCAAGTCCTTGCCTCCACCTTTTGTTTTCTCAATTTCAAATGAACTTTGAGAGGAATTGAGGAACAAGGATAGAGGAAGCAYGGATTTGACAGCTACTGTAGTATCGTTTTCAGACAGCCATAGTTTCTACTATGATATGCTTGGCTTTTACCATGAGCCCATATGTTTCGGTCAAAGACAAGCATTGCACATTGGCAGTCATTCATTTGAGCGCCAGCCATTTGTCACGCCCTGACCGTAGAGAGCGTTTTATGTCTCTTTTTTGGTTTGGTCAGGGTGTGATTTGGGTGGGCAGTCTATGTTCTATTTTCAATGATTTTCTATTTCTATGTGTTTGGCCCGGGTGTTGGTTCTCAGAGGCAGCTGTCTATCGTGTCTCTGATTGAGGACCATACTTAGGTAGCCTTTTCCCACCTGTGTTTTGTGGGTAATTATTTTCTGTGTGTGTTTGTGTGCACCTCGGTTGCGTCACGTTTCTTTGCTGTTTACCTGTTTGTTTTTTGGTTGTTTCGGTTTCACTTTCATTAAACGATGTGGAACACATGCCGCTGCGCCTTGGTCGATTTATGATCAGGGAGTTTGAGGATACGCGAGCGTGACAGAATTAACCACCACAAGAAGACCAAGCAGCGTGCGCCAACCTGGAGGACGAGTTGGACGGGGGAGGAGAGAATGGTAGAGGACAAGACCCAGTCACTGAAGCCCGAGAGGCAGCTCCAAAAGATTTTTTTGGGGGGGCACACAGGGGAGTGGTGCAAGATGTCAGGTTGGAGACCTGAGCCATTTTCTAAAGACTCTCTGGGGTAATTGACTTGTCCTTGTAACGAATATGTCCAGAGAAATAGAAAATATCTAATTTAATCATGCTATCTTTCCCACATTTTAACACTTTCCTCTGGCTGTTTAGCTTGTTTTGGTGATTCAAACTTAAGTCTTGCTATATTTTTTCATCATATTAAAAGTTGAGTTTTGGCAGACACGCCTTTACATTTCCAAGAAATAATTGTGATTTGTTACCTATTAGCCGCCTGATTGTAGTCCTTGAATAATATACTGACTGTTTATCGGGAAGACTCTTAATAAGCAACCTCCCGATGTTGAGACTGGACCAAACCCTGGGCTTTTGCAAACTGCTTAATCAAAATGAGAAGTCGGAAACTAATATACTCATCATGGTCATTAAACAGGATTTTGTCAATTAACAGTCAAATCAGCATAATTTTTTCTGGGAAGCATTCATTTGACTGTAGAGATTTGAATTGGTACATTATCAGATGATGAATATGGATGCAAGCAGCGATGACAGTCACCAGMCYATCTGCTTTAACATGAGAATGCTGTCATCAATCATGATGATCAATGATTCAAACATACTGCAGTATTGGATCCTGTTGTCAGAAGATTTAGTTACCCAATCTAACCTACAGTATTCCCTTTTAGTGGCATCATAGCCCAAAATATGTTAATCTATTGGTCTGTGTTTTGTGTGGTCCCACAGGTCTTACTAATATAAAGTGTTAAATTGGGTTGGATGACTTTCATCTTGATTCCAGTGCTATTTGATTTAGACGTAGTCTCTCTGTCCCATTTGTGGCTGATTGTTGATTTGGAGTGAGTGGTTTTGGAGCTCCTCGTCCCAGTTTGGCATCGCAGTGCATTCAGAATCCAATCGAAATCTGCGAGTGGACATCTGTGATCAACGACAAGAGGTGATCCCTGGCATGTGTCCATCGCATTGACGAGAGCCACAGTGGCTTTATGCAAAACAGTGGAAAGATTACATTCTTGGCAGGTAAAGTGGCCGACTATGCGCACTGGGAGTGGGGGACTTTGCCAGGCATTGATRACACAGCCACATGATACCAGAAATGGAAGGCATCTCAATCTGTGGGATGGTGCAGTTGTTTACTTTTACTGCGCAAATGTCCTTGGCTCGGTCTGGCGCTTGCTGTCCCCTSTAGTGCTGGCATTCTATTGTGTGAAAGCAAAGCAGTGGAGAGCAGAATCCCTTTCACCAYGAGACACACAACACTGTGGCAAAGCTGCACCGCTCTGTCCTTGGAACTCCTGCGGTAACTCTGACACATTTGCTCTGGTCGGTCTGACTAGGGAGAGGGCCTATGGATTGAGCTTTGTTTAAGATTGGGTCTGTTTATAGCCAGAATGGAAGAGGAGGAGCCCCTGCAGGGACAGTATTGGTTTGCTGTTAGAGAGGAGTTAGTCTATTGTGAATTGTCCTATATCTAGTACCTATATGTCACACTCTGTCTTTGAGAGTCATTGTATTAAATAGAAATCTGTATTTGGAATTTTCCAATTACCTATGCAAAATATAGTGTCTACAGTCGTGGCCAAAAGTTTTGAAAATGACACAAATATTAATTTCCACAAAGTTTGCTGCTTCAGTGTCTTTAGATATTTTTGTCAGATGTTACCATGGAATACTGAAGTATAATTACAAGCATTTCATAAATATCAAAGGCTTTTATTGACAATTACATGAAGTTGATGCAAAGAGTCAATATTTGCAGTGTTGACCCTTCTTTTTCAAGACATCTGCAATCCGCCCTGGCATGCTGTCAATTAACTTCTGGGCCACATCCTGACTGATGACAATCCATTCTTGCATTAATCAATGGCTTGGAGTTTGTCAGAATTTGTGGGGTTTTGTTTTTCCACCCTCCTCTTGAGGATTGACCACAAGTTCTCAATGGGAATTAAGGTCTGTGGAGTTTCCTGGCCTTGGACCCAAATATCTATGTTTTGTTCCTCGAGCCACTTAGTTATCACTTTTGCTTATGGCAAGGTGCTCCATCATGCTGGAAAGGCATTGTTCGTCACCAAACTGTTCTTGGATGGTTGGGAGAAGTTGCTTCGTCCGGGAATGTGTTGGTACCTTCTTTATTCATGGTGTGTTCGTAGGCAAAATTGTGAGTGAGCCCATCCCTTGGCTGAATAGCAACCCACACATGAATGGTCTCAGGATGCTTTACTGTTGGCATGACACAGGACTGATGGTAGCGCTCACACTTGTCTTCCCTGGACAAGCTTTTTTCCGGATGCCCCAAACAATCGGAAACGGGATTCATCAGAGAAAATGACTTCAGCAGTCCAATCCTGTACCTTTTGCAGAATATCAGTCTGTCCTGATGTTTTTCCTGGAGAGAAGGTGGCTTCTTTGCTGCCCTTCTTGACACAGCCATCCTCCAAAATTCTTCGCTCACTGTGCGTGCAGATGCACTCACACCTGCCTGCTGCCATTCCTGAGCAAGCTCTGTACTGTGGTGCCCCGATCCCCGCAGCTGAATCAACTTTTAAGAGAAGGTCTGGCACTTGCTGGACTTTCTTGGGCGCCCTGAAGCCTTCTTCAAACAATTGAACCGCTCCTTGAAGTTCTTGATGATCCGATAAATGGTTGATTTGGTGCAATCTTACTGGCAGTCAATATCCTTGCCTGTGAAGCCTTTTTGTGCAAAGCAATGATGACGGCACCGTGTTTCCTTGCAGGTAACGCATGATTGACAGAGGAAGACAATGATTCAAGCATCACCTCCTTTTGAAGCTTCCAGTCTGTTATTCGAACTCAATCAGCATGACAGAGTGATCTCCAGCCTTGTCCTCGTCAACACTCACACCTTTGTTAACGAGAGAATCACTGACATGATGTCAGCTGGTCCTTTTGTGGGCAGGGCTGAAATGCAGTGGAAATGTTTTTGGGGGATTCAGTTCATTTGCATGGCAAAGAGGGACTTTGCAATTAATTGCAATTCATCTGATCACTCTTCATAACATTCTGGAGTATATGCAATTGCCATATATACAAACTGAGGCAGCAGACTTTGTGAAAATTAATATTTGTGTCATTCTCAAAACTTTTGGCCATGCCTGTATAATATGTGCTTCAGTCCAGGCACGTGTCATGGTTTCCAACTTGTCACCAGCAGGGCGGCAGAGGCTGTTCCTAGAGACATTAACGACACTCAGATGTGTTCAATTTACTCAGTATGATTTCCCTGTTAAAAGAGGTGTGTTTTCTGTTGTCCTTTGCAGAAGCTTGAATTGCTTACTGTGTGTGGTTGTTTCCTGAGTGAGGTTGCAAGAATTAGTGTTTTTTTTTTTTTATCTCCCAAGTGTACTGTGATCCTGCGGCTACCGTTTCTCAGTAAAGTATTATGTTTATTCTTAACCACTGATTCCTAATCTGGTCTCTTCTCTGCAACTGGGTCCAACCTCACCACGTCACAGCACGTTTGAGGTAGATAGGATGATCTGTTGATGCCGAGGTGGAGACTTTTCAATGTGACAGACATCTGGGATATGGGCCTCCGCTGGGATGGGGACTCAAGAAAGGAAGTTACTAGTGGCTCGCTGGAGATCTGGTTCCTTTCCCTCGCATCCATTGAGGCCACACACACACAATAGAGTGGAGGGTCTGATGGATGGGAGCGAGGCAAGGACGTGCTAACAGATAATAGACGGGTGTGTTAGCCAGCCTCTTGCAAGACTGCGTGTCACATCATCACAGATGCATACTGTCAAAGTGCTTAATGATGCCCGCTTTTCACTGTTGTTGCCTCATGCTGCAGTCTTAATGTTATGTAAATGCTCCTGACAACAAACTGTCAAGCTCTGTTGATTTGTATCTGGGTCTTGTCACAAACTCTCCCCTGACAGCATGACCAACTTCACAAAAAAAACTGTACATTTATATAATTATGGAGTTACCCTTGTACCAATAATATGAAGCAAAAGTGTAGTATTTAATCTAATATTGAAAAGGATTAGAATATAGGCTACCATATACGTAGTMATTTATTTTGTATCACTTTCCCAAAGCTTTATCAGTACACCATAACATTAACAAAAGCTTTTTTTCAGATCTTTACTCAGTTGTCATAAAGGCAAATGGTGGCTACTTTGAAGAATCTAAAATAAAAAATACATTTTGATTTGTTTAACACTTTGGTTACTACATGATTCCATATGTGTTAATTCATAGTTTGACGTCAATGTAGAAAATAGTAAAAATAGAGAAAAACCCTTGAATGAGTAGGTGTGTCCAAACTTTTGACTGGTACTGTATGTAATGGGGAATTGATAGACACTAACAATCAAACGCAAACAATTCATACAATGAAGTTATGAAACAACAAATGTGCACAAATTGGCAGGAGAGAGTGTATTCTGGAGAGAGACGTTCATTGTGCAGCCAGACTCCTCTTCTTTTTGGACTATGCCATTACTGCGGCTTCCGCAATGGATTAGTTCACTGAGATGGCCACAAATAAGACAGGCGTCTCGTGTGCCATAAAAAAAATATATATATATATACTTGCTACTGCAAAATCTTGGTCGACCAACAGCCTGTCGACCAAACAATTGACCAGTTGGCAAATTGGGGCCAGCCCTAATATTGATACGAATCATTTTTTGCAATGTTCAAAGCTTACCGGAAATGCAGAGAGACCATTCTCATGTGAAATGACTACACCACAGTGGTGTTGGAGGGTTAAACACATGTAATTCGTTTAACCTTTAACAAACACACACAGCGTTTTTCACCCTATTTTTTTACCACTACTTCACTGATGTAACATGTCTAGAGATGGCTTTTTCTGTGCAGATATCTGCCTTCAAGTCCTCTGAGATTGACTGTCTGTGTAGTTTTCTGTTTTGCTGTGTTGATGTTCTGTTTTCATTCTTAAATGAGATCAACACAGTCTGAGATCAAAAGTGAGCGGCAATGGATGCTGTAAATGAACATCAAGAAAATCAACACACTAATTTAGCAGATGAAAAGTTTTTGGATGAAAACTATTTGTGTTTTCTCATAATAGTTTCCCAGGATTAGGGTGATCTTTAATTCAGAGGTAATAATGTGACACAATCAGACAGAGTAATAATGAAAAAAGTTAAACAGACATTAAAGTGATGCTATTAACTGACTCACATTTGTCATTGGAATTGAGGATTTTAATGTGGGACTGGACGCCCCACTTTGGAGTTGATGTGAGGGTGGAT
>NC_036841.1:10272623-10296178 GCF_002910315.2 Salvelinus sp. IW2-2015 | reverse complement strand
AAAACTGACATTTCAAGTGGCATTAACGTTCGACTGAAGTTGTTGGATGGGAGAGGTTCGTCTGGCACTTTCAATGGTCACATTCTTTCCATGTAGGCTCCAAATATAGTGAGGATTAATATTTTCAATATATTATCATTCCGCAAATTCTGGTCACTGTTCATTGGATATAGCTCTTTACTTGATTATGATTTTAAAGGCTTAGGGACAAGGGATTTATGTCCCAAGCTTTGCAGACAGTTGGTTTATCATTCTTGGCAACTTTCTTTCTGTTTACCACTACATTACCTCACCTAAGCTGACATATTTGTTACGGTTAGTAAAATGTTCTATAATAAATGGTCTTATCTGTTGCTCAAGTTGGTAGATGATTGCTTAACAACGCCAAGTTATATGTGGGGTGTGATTACCAAGGACACCAATATGTTAAAATGTATGCACGGCATGACTCTGTCGGCTTTGGATAAAAGTGTCTGCTTTTAATTGCATATATTATTATATAAGTCACTTATGGTGACATTTTACCTACAGTATGTTACTCATAATACATATTACCATTCTCAGTGAAATGACTACTACCACCAGTGGTGTATTGGAGGGTAACACATGTAAATTGCGTTACACACCTTTAATTACAACCACAAACACACACCAGGCGTTTTCCCACCTATTTTTTTACCACTACTTCACTGATGTAACTGTCTAGAGATGGCTTTTTCTCGTGCAGATATCTGCCTTCAGTCCTCTGAGATTGACTGTCTGTGTAGTTTTCTGTTTTGCTGTGTTGATGTTCTGTTTTCCATTCTCTAAATGAAGATCAACACAGTCTGAGATCAAAAGTGAGCGCAATGGATGCTGTAAATGAACATCAAGAAAATCAACACACTAATTTAAGGCAGATGAAAAGTTCCTTTGGATGAAAACTATTTGTTTTTCTCATAATAGTTTCCCAGGATTAGCGTGATCTTTAATTCAGAGGTAATAATGTGACACAATCAGACAGAGTAATAATGAAGTTAACAGACATTAAAGTGATGCTATTAACTAGATCACATTTGTCATTGAATTGAGGATTTTAATGTGGACTGACGCCCACTTTGGAGTTGATGTGAAGGGGATAACAAAACATTTAATAACTTGTTAGACCTTCATTGATTTCCCCTGCTAATATGAGTACTCTAGCTAAGAAAGTGACTGTTTTATCCTGTTTTGTTGCCGAAACATATTGAAAGGAGACATTTGCAACCATTAAACCATGTGTTAAACTCATTTCACGGAGCGCCGTGTGTCTGTGGTTTTCACTCCTCCTTGTACTTGATTGATGATTTAAGGTCACTAATTAGTAACAAACTCCTCTCACCTGGTTGTCTAGGTCTTAATTGAAAGGAAATAACTAAAAAAACAGCAGACACTAGGCCTCTCATGGAATGAGTTTGGCACCCTACATTAAACCATGCTCATAGAGGAGATGAGGTCATGGGTGGGAGGCCTACAAGCATTCCTAGATTAAAAAGTGTCACTGCTCATTTTGTAGAACATGTAAACTTCCTTCTATTTACAGGAAGTACATTTTTTGTGACATCTGCAATGGCAGGTATTCATGGATGCCAAGGAAGCAGGCTTCCAAAAATGGACCAATGAAAGAGATCAGAGCAGTGAAACAGCTCCCCTCTGCCTCTGTAAGTGAAGACCATCTATCTGATGCTCTCTGGTCAAAATAATATGATAATGTTGCCGCCCGTAGCTTGAATACAAGGAAGCCACGAGCATTTGGCCTCCCTTGTTAAAAAAATAATAGCCAATCAGCGTTGAGCTAAACTGAGTGAGCTACACTGTGAATGGTCTGGCACACCCCAAAAAAGTGCAATGGAAGCCAGTTTAGATTTGGCTTTACACCAGTAGAATAATTGGGCCCAGCCTTAATATTGATACGGATAATTTCTTGCAATGTTCAAAGCATTGAACTTAGGACGAGGAGAAATGCAGAGAGAATCTGACATTCAAGTGGCATTACATTTTCACTGAAGTTGTTGCTGAGGTTCTGGCACTTTCAATGTCCACATTCTTCATGTGGCTCCAAATATATTGAGGATATATATTCAATTATATTATATTCCAATTCTGTCGCTGTTCACTGGATATAGCTCTTTATTGATTATGATTTAAAAGGCTTTAGGGAAAACAAATGATTGTCTCAAGCTTTGCAGACAGTTGGTTAATATCATTACTTGGCAACTTTTTTCTGTTTACCACTAATATAGTCACCTAAGCTGACATTTCGTTACAGTAACATGTTCTATATAAATGTCTTCTGTTGCTCAGTTGGTAGATGTTGTTGTAAGGCCTGGGTGTCGGAGTGGAAGTCAAGCGCAGGCAACAGCAGTGCAATAACCAAATGTTCTTTAATGAACATGTAGAAAACTAGGCACCCAACTAACACACTGGGTGACCACTTACAACCCCAGACACGGGAATACGAAAACAGTACAGCAAACACGAAGCACGAAACAAACACCACCACTTACAAACAAACAAATCCCGCACAAAGAAACGTGTATGCCGGCTGATTAAATAAGCCCAACTAATTAACCCTCATACAAAACAGGTGGCGCCAATAAACACATAGGGAGGGGAGAAAAGGATCAGTGGCAGCTAATAGGCCGGTGACGACGACGCGCGCGAACGCCACCCGAACGGGAAGGAGAGCCTGCCTCGGTCGAATCGTGACAGTACCCGCCCTCTGACGCGCGGCTCCCGCAGCGCGCCGAACCGGCCTCGAGGTCGACCCGGAGGCACGAGGTGCAGGGCGATCCCGGATGGAGGCGATGGAAATCCCTCAGCATAGACGATCCAAAATGTCCCCACACGGTACCCAGCACCTTCTCCTCCGGACCGTACCCCTCCCAGTCCACGAGGTACTGCAGGCCCCCACCGCGGCGTCTCGAGTCCAGGAATGGCCGCGTATCGTGTACGCCGGGGACCCCTCGATGTCCAGAGGGGGAGGAGGGACTCCGGTCATCACCCGTCTCGCAGGGGACCAGCTACCACCGGCCTGAGGAGAGACACATGACGAGGGGTTAAATACGATAATAGGAAGGGAGTTGTAATCGATAACACACCTCGTTTATTCTCCTCAGGACTTGAAGGCCCTACACACTGCGGACCCGCATGTTCCGGCAGGGCAAGCGAGGGGCAGGTTTCGGGTCGAGAGCCAGACCCTGTCCCCCGGTACAAACACGGGGGCCTCACTGCGGTGGGCGGTCAGCCCCTCCTTTCTGCCGTCCACTAGCTTGTTGAAGTGATTCCTGGACGCTCTCCATGTCTCCTTGGAGCGCTGCACCATTCCTCCACCGCAGGAGCCTCGGTCTGGCTCGGATGCCATGGTGCCAGGACCGGCTGGTACCCAATACAACTGAAAGGGGGACATGTAGTAGAGGAGGCGTAGTGAGTTCTGGGCCATTTCGGCCTAGGGAAGTGTATCTCGTCCCACGGCTCCCCTTGGCCGGTCCGCAGACAGATAGCGAACGCTGAACCTAGCCCACGCTGCTGGTTCACTCTCTCCACCTGCACCATTACTGCTCAGGGTGATAACCGGAGGTAAGGGCTGACCGAGAACCCCACCGCTCTGATAACGCCCTCCATACTCGGGCAGCGTGAATTGGGACCCCGATCAGAAACAAGTGTCCTCCGGCGACCCCGTAGTGCCGGAAGACGTGGGTGATAATCCTCCGCAGTCTGTATGGGTGTAGGAATACCGGGCAACGGGAGGAGACGACAGGACTTCGAGAAACCGATCCACAAATCACCAGTACCGTGTGTTCCCCTGAGACCGGGGGAACGATCGGTCAGGTAAAGATCATACGGACAGGTGTGCGACCAGGCGCGTTGTGGGAACGGGAGGGGTTGTAACTTGCGTCTTAGGAAGGTGCCTAGGACCTTAGCTCTGGCGCACTACCGAACAGGAAGGAACATAGAACCCTAACCGTCTCTTGCCAAAGTAGGCCACCATACCTTCCCGCGAAGGTCCCACTGTCCCTCCTTCACCCCAGGGTGACGCCGAGGAGGGTAGAACATGAGGCCCAGCCGAATCAATTTGTCCGGGACCCAAAGCGGCACGTACTTCCGCCGCCAGCCGGCCACTGAGGGAGCGGTTCCGCGCTAAGCGCCGTCGATGTCCGAGTCCACTTCCACACCACTGGTGCTATCCCGCCCTAGAGCGGGAAGGATGGGAGTGGGTTCGGTGGGGGCCGATCGTCCGAGTCGTGAAAACGGGACAGATGCATCCGCCTTTACGTTCTGGGAAGGCCCGGGTCCTAGTACGTTAGAGGTAAACTGGAATCGGGTAAAGAACATGGCCACCTTGCTTGAACGTGGATTCAGTCCTCCCTGGCTTGCCTGAATATACTATCCATGATTCTGGTGGTCGGTCACGATGAGAAAAGGGTGCTTAGCCCCCTCAAGCCACGTGTCTCACACACCTTCAGGGCACTGACACTGCTAACAACTCCCGGTCCCCCACATGAGTTACGACTCCGCTGGCATGAGCTTTTCGAGAAAGAAAAGCACAGGGGTTGGAGTTTGGTGGCGTACCAGAGCGTTGTGATAAGCACGCAAACCTACCCCAGCCTTCGCACGCCGTTCCCCTCCACTATGAATGCAGAGAGGGATCGGATGTGCCAACACGGGGCATCCGTGAACAGCGCCTTCAACTGTTGAAAACGCTCGTGCCGGCTTTTGCTGGACCACTGCAAAACGCACACGCGACCCCCTTTAGCAGTGAGGTAATAGGAAGCTGCCACTGGCCAAACCCCGATAAACGCTCCGGTAGTAGTTGGCAAAAACCCAAAACCCGCTGCACTTCTTTTACCTGGTCGAGTCCGGATAACAAAAACATTTAATAACTTGTTAGACCTTCATTAGATTTCCCCTGCTAATATGAGTACTCTAGCTAAGAAAGTGACTGTTTTATCCTGTTTTGTTGCCGAAACATATTGAAAGGAGACATTTGCAACCATTAAACCATGTGTTAAACTCATTTCACGGAGCGCCGTGTGTCTGCTGGTTTTCACTCCTCCCTTGTACTTGATTGATGATTTAAGGTCACTAATTAGTAACAAACTCCTCTCACCTGGTTGTCTAGGTCTTAATTGAAAGGAAATAACTAAAAAAACAGCAGACACTAGGCTCTCCATGGAATGAGTTTGGCACCCCTACATTAAACCATGCTCATAGAGGAGATGAGGTCAAGGTGGGAGGCCTACAAGCATTCCTAGATTAAAAAGTGMCACTGCCTCATTTTGTAGTAACATGTAAACTTCCTTCTATTTACAGGACAGTACATTTTTTGTGACATCTGCAATGGCATGTATTCATGGATGCCAAGGGAAGCCAGGCTTCCCCCAAAAATGGACKATGAAAAAGAATCAGAGCAAGTGAAACAGCTCCCCTCTGCCTCTGTAAGTGAAGACCATCTATCTGATGCTCTCTGGTCAAAAATAATATGATAATGTTGCCGCCCGTAGCATTGAATACAAGGGAAGCCAGCGAGCATTTGGCCTCCCTTGTTAAAAAAAAMAATAGCCAATCAGCGTTGAGCTAAACTGAGTGAGCTACACTGTGAATGGTCCTGGCACACCCCAAAAAAGTGTCAATGGAAGCCAGTTTAGATTTGGCTTTACACCAGTAGAATAATTGGGCCCAGCCTTAATATTGATACGGATAATTTCTTGCAATGTTCAAAGCTTACGGGAAATGCAGAGAGAAAATCTGACATTTCAAGTGGCATTACATTTCACTGAAGTTGTTGGCTGGGAGGTTCTCTGGCACTTTCAATGTCACATTCTTCATGTGGCTCCAAATATATTGAGGATTATATTTCAATTATATTATATTCCCAATTCTGGTCGCTGTTCACTGGATATAGCTCTTTATTGATTATGATTTAAAAAGGCTTTAGGGAAAACAAATGATTGTCTCAAGCTTTGCAGACAGTTGGTTATATCATTACTTGGCAACTTTTTTCTGTTTACCACTAANCAAGCTTTGCAGACAGTTGGTTATATCATTACTTGGCAACTTTTTTCTGTTTACCACTAACATAGTCACCTAAGCTGACATATTCGTTACAGTAACATGTTCTATATAAATGGTCTTCTGTTGCTCAGTTGGTAGATGTTGCTTACAACGCCAGTATAGTGGGTGTGATTACCAGGACCACCCATATGTGAAATGTATGCACGCATGACTCTGTCGCTTTGGATAAAAGTGTCTGCTTAATTGCATATATTATTATATAAGTCACTATTGGTGACATTTTACCTACAGTATGTTACTATAATCACATATTACCATTCTCAGTGAAATGACTATCACCACCAGTGGTGTATTGGAGGGTAAACACATGTAAATCGTGTTTACGCACCTTTATTCACCACAAACACACACCAGCGTTTTCCCACCTATTTTTTTACCACTACTTCACTGATGTAACATGTCTAGAGATGGCTTTTTCTGTGCAGATATCTGTACACCTTGTATCTCGTTGTGTTGTCTTCCGGTAGCTAGCTAAAGTTGTCCATTTCCTAAATTAGCCATGGACGGAGATAGGGATTTGGGCTTGTGGTTTTACTTAATTCTCCGTACTGGCCAATGATTATAGCGGCAATTCTGATCCAACCATAAATTCATATCTGGTGCCCCTGGACTGAGACGATGGAAGTTCAATATGTAGCTAGAGGTAGTAGGCTAATATTAAATAGCTGGCCTAGCATTTTAGCCAGGTAGCCTAGGACAACAACAAGTAAAGTGTGTACTGTATCATGATAGCGTTTATAGACCGTTTAGGCAACATGAAAGAGGAGGATGGCATTGGAGTTTCTCTACAAGTAGGGTGAGTCAACATGTTTTCCTACCCGCACGCACACAATCACTAACATGGACAACCACATCGTACTTAGCTTCTGTTGATTGGACTAAATCATTTTTGATACAATATCTTCTAGTTGTCACTGTATTAGACTAAGCATAGGTGATTAGATGTTGAAATGGTGCTGGAATAGTGGAGGCAGCGCCTGTTTTAACTCTCTGTGGTTTMAAATCAATAGTTGTTTAGTCGTCCAAAAATGTGAGAAACATGAACTTGCTTGACCATGCTGTAGGTCATGTAACTGTTTGTTACATGCTATATGTTTTGTGGACTTCAACGGACAACGGTTGCTCTCCGGTTTTGTGATGAAACAAATGTGTGGTTGAATTTATTCTGCCACTGTCTTATTATTGTCTCTGCCTTAGGCCTATATAATCACAAAGACATTTGAACTAACAGCTTATAAAGCAAACAACGCAATTATCACAACACACAGGTTGTGTCGGGGCTTTTTTTCCTGGCTTGACTTTCCCGGTGATTTTACCCAAACAAAGCTACAGTACTGGAGATCTGTTAAAATATTCCTCCTGGTTTATCAGAATGTAGTGTCAGATACAAACAGGCAGAGAAGCAGACAAACTACCGGATATTGCTGCTGTTTGTTCATTATRKCAGCCCTGTAACCTTGGGTTAGGTTGTGTAAACTCCCTTAGATGTTAAAAAACAGGGTGATAATATCTATATACTGTATACAGAGGCACACAAAGAAATGCCTCTGTAGTAAATGCAGCACCTAGCAGAGGTGAAGAACTTGCAAAGACAAACACATCCTGCTCTGTAGATAATACATAGTGACAGAGTAGTACTGAATACTGCTGAACTGCGGTTTTCGGAGAAGGACAATGTTGTCGCTATGGCTTGAATAACGACTGGTAATTATTACAATGTCAATACTTTGGAGATATTCATGTCATATTTACCTAACCCCCTTCTTGGCTGACAGGAAATCATCGGTTCTCAATAGCATTATGTAAGCATTATGTAAGCACCTTGTCAAGTTGAACCGTGGGCCCCTCCTGTTAAATGTGTTTGTCTCCGGGAGAGTGGATCATTTGAATAATATATGGTGAAATTACGATGTTAGGGAATGGAAGTGTTTTGCTGTTGAAATGGTGTATGGTAAATCAACATGATGGAGCAGCTGAGATGTGGCAGGTGTGACTGGGCGTGTGCCTCTGCCTCAGCATACAGATCCTCATTAGRTAWCCCCAGTTAGCTAGCTTAGTGCKCATGATTGSATTTCTAAAAGGAYATACGGGGAGATCGGATAGCGCCAATCAACTGGCTGAAAGGGCCTGCCACACAATGGATGGCATACTGTGTCAGAGCTTTCTYTTACTGTCAATGGACAGATATTGTGTGGAGGCCATATCAAGTGGGTGTGTTATATCAAGACTGGTTGGAGTTATGTGAAACATAGAAAACACTCTATAGTTGTCACGCCCTGATCTGTTTCACCTGTTCCTGTGATTGCCTCCACCCCCTCCAGGTGTCGCTTATATACCCCAGTGTATTTATCCCTGTGTTTCCTGGCTCTCTATGCCAGTTCGTCTTGTATGTTTAGTCAAGTCAACCAGCGTGGTTTTTCCCTTACTCCTTTTGCTATTCTCCTTTTCCTTTTCTGCCTTCCTTGACCACGATSTGCCACTCTGTACCTCCTGGACTCTGATCTGGTTTTGACCTTTTGCCTGTCCACGACCATTCTCTTGCCTACCCCTTTGGATTATTAAACATTGTAAGACTCTAACCATCTACATCTGGGTCTCGCCGTGTGCCTTGATAATAGTACTGATGATGCAGTATACATATACACATACTGTAGTGTTGTCAACAAAGAAAATAGTATGACGTGTGCATTATACGACTATAAAAAACTGTTTCCTCAGCTGCGTGTGTGTGTGTCAGACACAATCTGTGGGATTGCAGCCACTGTCACCATTACCATAAAAAATGCATGACAGTAAATTTGGACATGGAGGCAATAGTTTTAATCCTATCTGGAGCTTAATTCCTCAATTTCAAATATAACGCCCTGTAACAACAGCGTCCACAGAGAGAACCGCAAATTATTTTCTAAACAAATCAAAATAGAGCTCTTATATGACTATAGAGTATGTAAAACATTTAGTTTTATGTAACAGTACTACCCACAAATAGATAGGGCCAGGAGTTCAGTTTTATCCCAGACTTGATAGGACCAGGAGCTTACTGACTGTATGGCCTGACTAGTTGTAGCTTATACTTGGGTCCAGAGTTTTTCCTGTCTGGCCACTTAGTCAGGAAAAAACCCTGACCCAAACTATTATTAGATCAAGATGTGTAATTACGAGTGGAGAACGTAGCTGTTACCCTTCTGACTTTGTGCAGTTTTACAAATTGGAATAGGGCCATTGTTGCACAGGTAGACAGCACTATTGATAATGATTATCCTAGTATTGGGTGCGTTTGTAAATTCTATCTATTACTCCGATTTCAGAGCACTCTCGTCTGAGTGTGCCAGAGCGCAGAATAATTGATGAATTTAGGTCACTCACAACCCGTTGAATATGGCCGGTGTCAGTAAACGTTATAACGTAGGATGCTGAGGGATAAAAGGAGCTTCAGGATCTGTATGTGTGGGAGTGAGTTGACCTGATGTGCCCTGTGGATTCAGGCTTGGGTGTAGCTTTCTCTGTCAGTAAGGCATCATGATATCACAAAAGATGTGTTTAATTGTCCGTGCTCAACCTTTTAAACTTGACTAAGCTCTGTATCAGCTCCTCTGTGAAATAAGTTTGCACTGTGTGCTCGCTTCATACTTTCCTACCACTAAACTATAAAAAATGAGGTCTTTCAAGTTAATTTGTTGTTATTCAGAGTAATCTAGCACAGCCGTATGGGGTCCTGATTATTTTACTCAGATAATTGCCTTTTGTCTTGGATAGATAAAAATATGAGCTGCAGGTAATGGAAGATCATGAGAGTGGAACATTACAGTATAGCTTAAACCACTTTTCTAAATGTTTTTCTGAGCGCCCAGCCTCACTCTGTTCCTATGTAAGGAAGTACCATCCCACTTCTGACACCAGTGTAACAACAGTTCAATGCCCCTTGCAGATCTTTAGCCTTGGTCTTCCAGCCCGTAGGCAAGAATTAGCCCAGATTGCTATTGTGCACTTACAAATTGTAGGTTTAAACCTCCATTGCTTTGTTTTTATTTCACTGCAAAGTGCAAATTGTTATGCCTTACCACTGGGTGCCTAGAGATTCTCCCTCTCACATTAAACAGTCACATTAGGTCAGAAAGGACCTTTAATGATACAGTAGCAAGGACCTACTTTCTCTGTACTACCATTAGAAATAATGAGTGTGAATGTGGAACACACAAATTGAAAGATGGGGGAGGATCACACAAAGGTGACTGTATTCTCCTCGACTTGCAGTGTGTGTGTCTCTCGCAGTTGACATTCCAATTCAACCCAAAGTGTTCGATGGGTGTAGAGGTCAGGCTTTGTACAGGCCAGCCAATTCTTCCACACCACATCTCAAACCATTTCTGTATGGACTTTTGTGCACGGGGCATTGTGATGCATGAAACAGGAAAGGGTCTTCCCCAAACGTTCCACAAAGTGGAAGACAGAACCATCTAGAATTCTCCGTATGCTGTAGCGTTAAGATTTCCCTTCACTGGAAGTAAGGGCGAACCATGAAAAACAGCCCCAGACCATTATTCCTCCTCCACCAAACTTTACATTTGGCATTATGCGTGCGGCATGTAGCGTTCTCCTGGCATCTGCCAAACCCAGATTTGTCCGGTCGGACTGCCAGATGGTAAGCATGATTCATCACTCCAGAGAAACCTGTTCCACTCCTCCAGAGTCAACTGCACGAGCTTTACACCATCCAGCCAACGCTTGGCATGCGCATGTATCTTAGGCTTTCGATGCTCGACCATGGAAAACCTATTTTATGAAGCACCCAACGAACAGTTCTTGTGCTGACGTTGCTTCCAGAGGCAGTTTGGAACTGGGTAGTGAGTGTTGCAGCTGAGGACAGACAATTCTTTAAGCGCTACATGATTCAACACTCGCCGGCCCCGTTCTGTGAGCATGTGTGGCCTACCACTTGTCGGCTGAGCTGTTGTTGCTCCTAGACGTTTCCACTTCACAATAACAGCATGTACAGTTTACCGGGGCAGCTCTAGCAGGGCAAGGTGGCATCCTATGACGGGCCACTTTGAAAGTCCATTCTCCTGCCAATGTTTGTCTATGGAGATTGCATGGCGGTGTGCTTGATTTCATACACCTGTCAGGAACAGTGTGGCTGATATAGCCTATTCCACTAATTTGAAGGGGTGTCAACATACTTTTGTATACAGTGTGTTCAGAAAGTATTCAGACCCTTTCACTTTTCCCACATTTTGTTAAGTTACAGCCTTATTCTAAAATGGATAAAATCGTTTTTCCCCTCATCAATCTACACACAAAGTGAAGGGGTCTCAATAGTTTCCAAATGCACTGCATACAGTGTATTTCTGCACCACTAATGCCGTTCTAAATCGTCGAGGGCAGGACTCCTGACATGGCAGATCTGATTGCCTTTCTGCCTGTGAACTATCCACATCCATCCTCTCTCCCTCCTCTCGCTCCATCCCTACTACGACATTGTTTGGTTCGAGCCCCAATGTGTGGCTGTAAGTCCTGCACCGTGACAAATGACTTCCAAATGAACCTGTTGTTATGTAACGTAACAGCAGACACAACACAAACACTCTTTCATCCCACCGCCTGTCTTCTGACTCTGTCTGATCACACTGTGGCTTGATTGTAGCACCTGAGTCTGTGAAGAAACAGAGCCGCAGGGTTAGAGGATGTAGCCGTGGTGGCACAGTGCTACTGTGACCTCACTATGACCTTTCTGTCATGCCCTAATGCCAGGCCTGTAAACTAGTATTGACATGTGACTAGGGCTGTGGCGGTCACAAAATTTTGTCAGCTGGTGATTGTCAAGCAAATAACTGTCAGTCTCACGGTAATTGACCGTTAATTAACATAAACACATTTAGCATCTACTGGCTTCCACACATAGCCTACAAGGCATTTTAAAAAGTTGAATAAATCCTTGTAATATAGCCTACACCTTCACAATAAATTCATTATTTATTTTAGACAGGTCTAAAGAAGCATAATATGAAGAAAATGTAGTCAATTTCAGAAGAAAAGTATAGCATACTCTGAGTTGTCCTTATGTTAGATCCTGATGTGGATCTATGCCAAATGGCTGTGGGCAACACTAGTTCATTTAGCAGACAAGATTCACTTATAATTCCATGGCATTATTTTATAGTATGAGGAATACAATTGAACAAAGCTGAATAAAATATAGATATTTTCTTCAAACGATTTGAGGGAGTGCCCACATGCGTTTTGTTGGGCAGTTAACAAAGAAACGGGTACTCCTATATGCTTAATTTAGAGTCATTAATGGAACTTTAGTTGTTCTACAAACGTTGGCTGTATGTTTTGATTTTTAATATATTGTAAGGCTGCATGATGAGACTCTGATGATTTGAAAAAAAGTTGCTTGAAAGGCATAAGCCCTGCTTTGTTTTTTTGTGCAGGCTGTACACACTCCAATATTCTCTCATTCACAATTTGACAAACGCTTGATAATGCCTCGAATTTCACGGTGGCATCCCCTTTGTGGCCGTAATGCGCCCTAAAAAATCAATGCCTTTTGCYGCTCGGAGTGCTGCATTGTGCCCTTCTKCCTGAGTGTGCTGCGCAATCGGAATCGTCTCACGCTCACATGGCTCTCCGTGTAAGGTTACAAATGAATACAGACACATCGGGGARGCAACTGCGCGTGTCCTTATCCAATTCCAAGGTGCATATTGAAGATATTGGAAGAACTGTCCACATTTACTTTTCGTCAGCGAACAAGATGAGTAGGCCTAACAAACGGCAAAAGCACTAGCCTATGTCAATCTTCTATCCCCCATAGTAAAAAAGTCGACCTATTCTGTGCGAGAAATAAATATTCCAAACATAGTCTGGGACAGTTGTGGGATGCGATAGATCCCAAATAAATACAACCACTAGCATCAAAACAACTTTTTTTATTCCATATGGCTGACGCAACAGATCATAACGTTTAGCTTAAAGTGTTGATAAACTATTAGGCTATTTCTTCACATTATAAGSGCAGCAATGCGCACACGGCAGTAGGCTATAAGCGCGAGTGTTCCATTAGCGGAAAACACCATTATCAAAAGTGACCGACAATGCACTTATGTATGCAATGCTTTTATTATAAAGGTGCATTTRTATGGTGAAAATGATCTTAGGCTCTACACCCCTTGTAAAGCAGATGYATGTGCTTAATTTTACGAAAGTTATTTGGCCACTTCAGTTGTGATATAGACCTTATTAAAKCATATAGGCCTATGGGCTAGGCTACATGAGGTGTGCGACTATGATTAGAAAAAATTGCCCTTTATGCTGGGCATCATTCACAAGTGATAATATATGTGATAGGCTAATATTATCACCCATCAGACTTTTCTTGATTTAATCTTGTCATTACATATACTAAATAATATATGTGTGACATTTGTTTTGATTTAGAATGGACCATTATCATGCACCTGTATTCAAACAGGGACAGCGGAAAAAATACATAATCTATGCACTTAAATAGCAAATGGAGGACGCTTTTCACATTGGTTTATTTTCATGCCAGGCTATACTCATGTTGTAAATGTAAGCAATGTGCTTAATATTAGGAAAGTTGATAAATAAATATAGTAGGCCTAGCCTATAGAAAGCTGATGGGATCCTCCTCTTTTTATTAGCGGCCATCACTCTGTTTTCTCACGCAATTGCATAGCCAATAGAAATGTTGCGGCACTTGAGCTCATGGGCTCTCATGAAGTGTTGATTAGATTTTCAAATACATATGCATTGATGTCAGAGTGATTAGAGGGACAGTWGAGTGCTGAGTACCAGGCAGTTATCAAGTTTGGTATGCTACTAATMACCTGCACAGTCATGTGGAGTTTGACTGCTTTCATGACTCGTGACCCGGGTATGGCAGTAATACAGTTATTGAATTGATTTTGAATAAATTGATTAGATTGTAAYGATTATGTTTTCCAGACTGTTTGCCAAACTGAGCCAATTCGAGCTAGGCTGTACTGGGCTGGCCTAGTGGTTACACTTCTGACATACTTGCTGGAACCCCCTTGGAAAGGATAATATGAGAAGAAAATATCCAAGCCAGCACAGTACGGTTTGGGTCGGCCATATAGTGTTGAATCAGTCATAGCTTTTCTGCTGTGGTGGTTGAACCCAACCTCAGTTCGTCCTAATGGAAGAAATATTCTTAGATCGTATTACCAGGCTCATAAACAGTTTGTCATCATTGGCAGTGTGCTTCAGCTAGGTTTTCATGTTGCTGGCTGTGGCAGTGTATGGTCTCTTGGGAGAAGAGTCAATTAACCTGATAGCTGACAACTTAAGGTTTCTTTTTTAATAACAAAGACAGTGTCTCATCAACCACATTGAAAGGTTCTGAAATTGAAGTGACTATTTTTCCATTTGTCAAAGAGTTTGTGTTTATTTACTTGCTTGGTAATGAAATGTATTGACTTGAATTGGAATGAATTAATTCATGTCCATTTAGAATCTTAGTATTTCACTTGAAAGCTCTGAAAGGACATTTGCAGTTTTTTCCACCGTGCACTGTTCAGTGCATCATTTAAATGACTCTTATGTTCAGCTCAGCATGAAGCCTGAGAGTCACTTGACTTCACTAATGTTCCCGATCCAGTGGTATCGGTTCTGACGTGTGTTGTTTGGCTGTATTTAACAGGGTCATTCCTATGTCTCGGTGATTTCTGGAGTATGGCACCGATTAAAACCGATAAGACCCTTTCACTGAGTCGTGTTTGAGGGTGCAACACCCTACTTAGTTAAGCTACTAATGTCCTTGTTAGTTTGATGTGATTTTAAGAGTTTTTGTAGTTTGTAGCATCCCTTTGATTCCGTATTGGCAGAGCAGAAGCCCTTTCTCTAGGGCGCCTTCGTTCTACGGCTTATGTATGAATTAGGACTTTATATTTACCAAAGCAATTAGGGTGAGTACCTTGCTCCTGGCCACAACAGCAGGGTCCCACCTGGGCCTGCGATCAGCAGCCTTCTGATCACTCACCCCATTCCACACCGCCGCTGGCAAGACACACACACACACACACACACACACACACACACACGAAGGCTTCTCCAAAACAACTTGGCAACTCCAGTAATCTTGCACATTTTCAATTCACTTCATACTCACCTTTGAATGTGAGTTACTGTGTTCAGTTCTTAACTAACAGCATCTTACTCAAAATAGAGATTCAGTGGGGGCCACACTGCTACAGTGGCTTGCGAAAGCCATTTTTCCTATTTTGTTGCCTTACAGCCTGGAATTAAAATAGATTTTTTTGGGGGGGTTGTATTGTTTGATTTACACAACATGCCTACCACTTTGAAGATGCWAAATATTTTTTATTGTGAAACAAACAAGAAATAAGACAAAAACACTGAACTTGAGAGTGCATAACTATTCACCCCCCAAAGGAAACCCCAACATTAAGTGTCTTAATAGAGCGTTGGGCCAACACGATGCGGCTTAACAGCTTCAATGCGCCTTGCCATAGATTCTACAAGTGTCTGGAACTACTGGAGGCTTCCATGAGAAATTCCATCATTTGGTGTTTTATTGGTGTTGGAAAACGCTGTATCAGGCGTCGCGCCAGAATCTCCCAMAAGTGTTRYWTTGGGTTGAGATCTGGTGACAGAGACACACACACACTTTAAACCACCTATGCTCCTTTGAGACCCTTCTTTCAATGTCACTGAGATCTCTTCTTCCTAGCTATGGTAGGGCTAGTCGATATAACCTAAAAATCATAACTTGATTTTTCTTTCAAACTTATGGGTGAATCACGATATCCATCTCATTTTTAAATACGCTTTGTTGTACAATTAAAGGTCAAATGCACTGCATTTCAAACAGTCAGCAATAATCTAATGAATTCAAGGCTTATTAGCTTCTTGTAGCAGGCATTATAGAAAATAAACACTGGTCTCATTTACAATCTCTCAAGCACAAGCCCACGTGCTAGTTAGTAGCCAGCTAATTTATATTTCAAGTTTAGCCAATTTGGATCTATTTGCTCGCTAACAAGGTAGAACAGTTTAATTATTAATAACACACCCTTCTCTCCGTCTCCAACTGTTTGAACAGCATGTTAGTCTGTCCACTTTGTTCAGATGTTGAAATCAAGTGGCCTACCTTATTTTTCAGAATGAGAACGAGTTGTCAATTCTTTATGTAATTGTGTTTTATGCTTATTGCACAGTTTATAAAATACAGACTAGACAGCTAGAATAACACTATTTGGCTAAAATCCTGTTTGTAAACCAAAGGAAGAAGCGAAGCACTAAAATCTGTCCAAAATAAGGCCAATGCGTTTCTGTGGGCTTATTTTGGGCCTAAGCTTGTCACCTGCCTTGCCGCCTTTGGGACAACGACTCCCATTGTTAGGGCGGAGACATGTGCATTTCCTCATTATGTACAGATCTCTGGTGTAAATGGGACGGTGCACACAGCACAGAAGGAGCGACGGAGGTAAGACCAAAAAGGCAAAATGAGAACAAGCAGACATAAACGTTCATGAAAAAACAAACTAGATTCTTGCGATACGGGAATTTAGCCATGGTAGCCAAAATAATGGGCAACTAGGCATTTTATACATGACCCTAAGCACGATGGAACGTTAATTGCTTAATTAACTCAGGAACCACACCTGTGTGGAACACCTGCTTTCAATATACTTTGTATCCGTCATTTACTCAAGTGTTTCCTTTATTTTGGAGGTTACCTGCATATTAATGCGGTAGGCATTTGTCACCCAAGTTTTTACGTTTATCATTAATGCATTTTGCCACAAAATATCAAAAACACATGCTCGTAAAGCAGGGCAGGATGTCAACAAGGCTACTTGTTTCCAAACAAAAACTATAACCTTGTGACAAGTCTCCTTTGTGAAAAAGTTGCTCCTCTCATTTAGATTGCATGTGGTGCTCTAAAGATGTCCCCTCAGAATAGGAAGTCCCTTGTGACAGGCAGCTAAGGATTAACCTGTGTGTGTACCGCAGGGGGCCTGGCTGTCTATTCTATGGCAGGTAGATGAGTCACCAACTTAGCGACTGCTGTCCATGGTCTTGAAGTTAGCTAGCACCTACTGATTCACACCAGCCTCATGGCAGAAGATGTTTCTATGTGTGGACATGTTTTACAATGGTCCTCTGGGAATGCCTGTGTCACCTTTCCTTTCAGTTACACCATATTGACAATGAACAAGTACATGTGCCAAAGTCAAGTTGTGTGTATGGACATGTTTTACAATGGCTCTTTGACAATGTCTGATCATCTCACCTTTCCTTTCATTTTACACCATGTGAACACGCCAATGTTCCATAGTTAAGTCATTTCATGGTCCTGTGTGTGGACATGTTTTACATGGCCTCTGTCACCTTTCCGGCCATTCATAGTGTTAACATTGCCTACGTTCCACGGTCATGTCCATCCAGGTTTATAAGGGTGGTCATGCTTTCTACAGTGTGGTGCTACTGCCTGCTTACACACCAACTCACTCACTCTACCAATGAACCAAGGTCATCTGGCTGGCTGACTGGCTACACTCCTGACTGTGGTTATGTCTATCGATCGTCAGGGTTTTAGCTCTGTTAATGTAGACAAGCAGGTGTACTGAATCAGTATTAGGAAAATGTTCACCCCTCACCTGTTCAGGAGGAATGACAGAGCATGTGCGGCGAGCAAGTCTTTTTGGTTTCCCAATCACCTATGAGTGGTCGTCTCTGACTGTGTCTAATGTAACGTAACGCCTCATGCCAATCTCTTCTGACACTTGAAGAGATGTAGCTGATCCATTGCCAAAATGATATTCCAGAGCAACAGAGGCCTAATGCACTACATTAGGTTTGTAGTGTGAGGGATCAGCTGGATCAAYGGGTCCGACTGCGCCCTCTCCTGGATGTGGGCCGCAGTACAGCCACTACTGATGAGCTCACCTGAGGCCAATTGACTGATGATTGTTTGTGCTCTCACACGGAACGTGCACCATCGTGCGCTATCGTGCATAAATGTATTTTGTCCCCCTACACCAAACGGATCACGACACGCAGGTTAAAATATCAAAACAAACTCTGAACCAATGACATTAATTTGGGGACAGGTCGAAAAGCAATAAACGTGTATGGCAATTTAGCTAGTTAGCTTGCACTTGCTAGCTAACTTATCCTATTTAGCTAGCTTGCTGTTGCTAGCTAATTTGTCCTGGGATATAAACATTGAGTTTTTATTTTATCTGAAATGCACAAGGTCTTCTACTCCACGTGGGTACCTGCTTCTATAAACCAATGAGGAGATGGGAGAGGCAGGACTTTAAGCGCGATTTGCATCGCAGACGTTTGTTGGTGCGCGCAATAATTGAATAACATGGATTTCTACATTTATTTTGCGACGCTCGCGCACGCGATGTGTCCGGTCTGGTGAGCATGTTAAGGACCTGACTGAAGGGGCAGAGGGGAGAGAGTGATTATGAGCCGGATTCTATAGACAGTAGGATTCCAGGTTATAGGTTTGGTTCAAGTTGTTGGATTGGCGTGTGGTACCAACTGTTCTATTTTTTTGTTGGTTTRGTTTGGATAGCCATTACCTAGGCCTTTGTTTGTACGGCCCCGGGGAGAGTTGAAAGAAGAACTCCCAATACAGTTTCCTTCTTTTTGTTGAAGTCACATCTCTGCGTCTCATTTCGTGCTGCCCAGCCCAGGATTTCCTCAGTGAATAGGTACGGCATTTCACATAGATCTACTTTACATTAGGTTTTTAGATCAACATTAGGTTTGTAGATATTTTATGCAGTGGCTGTGTGAGGTGAAATCCCCCTACAGCACACATCTGCCACATTAAATGCCATTTCAATCAGTCAGTCATACCCACCAGCCCCTCTGCCTCTCGCTGCTAATAGCTAAATGTTATGGAGCTTTTCGGAACCTTCCCGGCCTGCTCTCTAGTGTAACCCCCAGTTCAACTGTGGATGCATTTTGAATAAAGGATTTTCTAAATGGGCTGTTGGATGTGAATATTCCATGTGTTGGGTGGGTACTCTGAGATGAGTTGGCTAGCCTGGATCTCTGTGTAGTCTGAACCACAGAAAAACATAAGGCATGAGCAACAGACTGACCAGGATTACAGTAATACCTGTGTGCCTGGAGCTAAGTGCATCTACAGTCTAGTCTATCAATCACTGTCAAACACCTATTTATAAAGCATTATTCATACTGTAACTGGTTGAAATCTTCTGCAGTACTTGATTCTTTCTCTCACAACAGCATTGTTAATGTCTAACGGGGTGGAAATCTAAAATGGAATAACAGAATGATTTTCTTTGTTCATTTCCCTTCTGTTTTTCTACCAGAGCTGCTGACTTAGACATGAAACTAATGAGGTAAAATCATAGCAACTTAGATTTATGACACCATGAGCAAATTATAGCCATTTTATAATCCAGACATGAAATTGAGTTATCCCAGTCAAGGTTGACATTAAACCAACCGATTGTACCACCGTTAAACCCGCTCCTCCATCTATAAAGATAAATCTCACTCATCCATTTGTGGAGATTGAAGTGTGGGCTCAACCTTGTGAACGCTGTGTGGTTGGTTGTTGTGTCATATGAATACATGCTTAGGTTACTCCAATGTTATCGTCTATAAAATGAAAACCTCAGGTTAAAAAGGGAAACCACATTTATAGGCCCTAGGTGAAAATACAAATGTGTATGTATTGCTGTGATAAAACTGCCTGTTAGGGGTAAATAAATCACTCATCTTCATAATGGCAACAACTTTGTTTCCACCTATTTTAGTGTTGAAAAGCTGTAATCTAACCCTCCTGGGACATTCTTTTTGGCTGTGTATAAGAGCAACATATCCAGAGTAAAGTTTCCACCACACACAGTCTGAGGGAGACGTTCCACCAAAGCCTATTTGAGAATAGCCAAGAGGCAACATGACTGTGCTGGTGCCAGGTTCAGAAAGCACAGCCCTTTATCATCACCATCTCCCTTATAAGGCCACCTACCCACTACTAGGAACTCTACTGCATCTTATAACAAGACTAAAACCCTGAGTTGAGATATATGAGTGTTTTCTACTGCATGGGAAAGCAAAGTAGGTCTTTACTTTAGACTTCAGTCTGTTTTTTATGTTATTTGCATTGTCGCATAATTAATGTCACTACATGTAATCAGCTCTCTTAAGGTAATGTCCATAATTTGTCAGTTGAATTGGTATCTGTGTGTGCTTACTTGATTAACACACATTTGCATATTGGCAGCTGGTCCATACCGCGCACCTTGCATATGCTCCAGGTGTTTCTCGAGTCAAAATTATTTGCTCGGTTCTTACTTTATGCTCAATGTCCATAACGTCTCCAACATGTAGATTTAAGTTTAGTCCCCATATGCCGCCCCCATGCTTCCTCTGCACGTAATATGTTGAAATATTTGAGGCGTAAGGAATTTGACCTTTAACATATTGCAATGCATAATGCATGGCTGAARAACACAGAAGACATTTAAACAGCTCCACACAAACTGAGAGACACACAAAACCAATGTATTTTTAAACCAACAATTTTGTAGCTTTACTACAATTAACTTTACGAGAGGGGGTCCAAGCAGAATTGAGTAATACGTGCAATTTTCATCTCTTGATAAGTGTGATATTTTGAGGAAAGCATCATAACGAAATTAGAGGAAAAATTTGTTGTTGACCTTTGGGCCTTCAAAACAACAGCACAAGTCAAAGAACATTGTGCTTTAGTCCCCATGTTTTCATGATGGGTACTCTCCCATGGTTCCATGGTGAACTGTTCATGCTTTTCAGGAAGTTTTAATGATATGAACTAACTTTTTTTCTCTTATTCTGTATTTCATGCTAATGTTAAATAATTTATATACAGTGCATTCAGTATTCAGACCCCTTGAATTTTCCACATTTTGTTTCGTTACATACAGCCTTATTCTAAAATTGATTAAATTGTATTTTTCCCTCATCAATCTACCCACACCACCCCATAATGACAAAGCAAAAACAGGTTATTTTTTTATTTTGCAAATGTATAACAAATCAAAAACGMAAATATCACATTTTCATAAGTATTCGTTGAAGTACCCTTGGAAGCGATTACAGCCTCAAGTCTTCTTGGCAATGACACTACATGCTTGGCACACCTGTATTTGGGGAGTTTCTCCAATTCTCCTCTGCAGATCCTCTCAAGCTGTGTCAGGCTGGATGGGGAGCGTCGCTGCACAGCTATTTTCAGAACTCTCCYGGGATGTTCGATCGCGTTAAAGTCCGGGCTCTGGCTGGGCCACTCAAGGACATTCAGAGACTTGTCCCGAAGACACTCCTGCYTTGTCTTGGCTGTGTGCTCTGGGTCATTGTCCTGTTGGAAGGTGAACCMTTGCCCCAGTCTGAGGTCCTGAGCGCTCTGGAGCAAGGTTTACTTCAAGGAGCTCTRGGTACTTTGTGCCGTTCATCTTTCCCTCGATCCTGACTAGTCTCCCAGTCCTTGCCATTGAAAAACATCCCCACAGCATGATGCTGCCAATGCCTGGCCCATGGATGCTGGTCCCGCCCACCGCCTTTGCCGACCATCGCTTTTCAGACGTAGGGATGGCTGCAGGTTTCATCTCTAGAAGTTACGCTTGACATTTCAGGCCAAAGAGTTCAATCTTGGTTTCATCAGACAGGGAATCTTGTTTCTCATGGTCTGACAGTCCTTTAGGTGCTCTTGGCAAACTCCAAGTGGGCTGTCATGTGCTTTTACTAAGACTAGCTTCCGTCTGGCCATTCTCACTAAAGGCTGATTGGTGGAGTGCTGCAGAGATGGTTGTCCTTCTGGAAGGTTCTCCAATCTCCACAGAGGAACTCTGAAGCTCTGTCAGAGAGACCATCGGGTTCTTGGTCACCTCCCTGACCAAGGCCCTTCTCCCCCGATTGCTCAGTTTGGCCGGGCAACCAGCTCTAAGAAAAGTCTTGGTGGTTCCAAACTTTTTCCATTTAAGAATGATGGAGGCCACTATGTTCTTGGGGACCTTCAATGCTGCAGAAATGTCTTGGTACCCTTCCCCAGATCTGTGCCTCGAACAATCCTGTCTCGGAGCTCTACGGACAATTCCTTCAACCTCATGGCTTGGTTTTTGCTCTGACATGCACTGTCAACTGTGGGACCTTATATAGACAGTTGTGTGCCTTTCCAAATCATGTCAACTCAATTGAATTTTCCACAGGTGGACTCCAATCATGGACATCATAGGAAACAGGATGCACTGAGCTCAATTTCGAGTCTTATAGGCAAGGGTCTGAATACTTATGAAAATAAGGTATTTTTCTGTTTTAGAAAAAAATTCTGTAATGTAATAAAGGAGCTGTATGTAACAAAATGTGGAGAAAACCAAGGGGTCTGAATACTTTACGAATGCACTGTACATCAATTGTATTTGAGAACATTTTCACCAATTTGAAAGGGGGTTGATTTTTCCTTGTCAAGGAGACGTTGATTACTTTTTAATTTAAAAGCAATTCATTTTAAACTTTTTATAATAGGATATACAGTTGAAGTCGGAAGTTTACATACCCCTTTGCCAAATACATTTAAACTCAGTTATTCACACATTACTGACATTTAATCCTAGTAAAAATTCACTTGTCTAAGGTCAGTTAGGATCACCATTTATTTTAAGAAATGTGAAATGTCAGAATAATAGCAGTGATTTATTTCAGGCTTTTATTTCTTTCATCACATTCTGAGTGGGTCAGAAGTTCACATATCATTCAATTAGTATTTGGTAGCATTGCCTTTTATATTGTTTAACTTGGGTAAAACGTTTCAGGTAGCCTTCCACAAGCTTCCCGACAATAAGTTGGGGTGAATTTTGGCCCATTCCTCCTGACAGAGCTGGTGTAACTGAGTCAGGTTTGTAGGCCTCCTTGCTCTCACCCGCTTTTTCAGTTCTGCCACACATTATCTATAGAATTGAGGTCAGGGCTTTGTGATGGCCACTCCAATACCTTGACTTTGTTGTCCTTATTAAGCCATTTTGCCACAACTTTGGAAGTATGCTTGGGGTCATTGTCATTTGGAAGACCCATTTGTGACAAGCTTTAACTTCCTGACTGATGTCTTAAGATGTTGCAACAATATATCCACATAATTTTCCTACCTCATGATGCTATCTATTTTGTGAAGTGCACCAGTACCTCCTGCAGCAAAGCACCCCAAAACATGATGCTGCCACCCTGTGCTTCACGGTTGGGATGGTGTTCTTCGGCTTGCAAGCCTCCCCTTTTGCTAATGGTCATTATGGCCAAACAGTTCTATTTTGTTATCAGACAGACAGGACATTTCTCCAAAAAGTACAAACTTTGTCCCCATGTGCAGTTGCAAATCGTAGTCTGGCTTTTTTTTGTGGCAGTTTTGGAGCAGTGGCTTCTTCTTGCTGAAGCGG